>NC_090931.1:9168081-9497221 GCF_040938575.1 Ambystoma mexicanum | reverse complement strand
CTGATGTGCCACTCTGTGCTATGACCAAGGCCCTACCAAATGCTATTGATGTGCCACTCTGTGCTATTACCAATGCCCTACCAAATGCTATTGATGTGCCACTCTGTGCTATGACCAAGGCCCTACCAAATGCTATTGATGTGCCACTCTGTTCTACGACCAACTCCCCACCAAATGCTATTCATGTGCCACTCTGTGCTATGACCAAGGAATCACCAAATGCTCCTGATGCACCATCTGTGCTATGACCAAGGCCCTACAAAATGCTACTGATGTGCCACTCTGTGCTATGACCAAGGCCCTACCAAATGCTATTGATGTGCCACTCTGTGCTATTACCAAGGCCCTACCAAATGCTATTGACGTGCCACTCTGTGCTATGACCAAGGCCCTACCAAATGCTACTGATATGCCACTCTGTGCTATGACCAAGGCCCTACCAAATGCTATTGATGTGCCACTCTGTGCTATTACCAAGGCCCTACCAAATGCTATTGTTGTGCCACTCTGTGCCATGACCAAGGCCCTACCAAATGCTATTGATGCGCCACTCTGTTCTATGACCAAGGCCCCACCAAATGCTATTCATGTGCCACTCTGTGCTATGACCAAGGCCCTACAAAATGCTATTGATGTGCCACTCTGTGCTATGACCAAGGCCCTACCAAATGCTATTGATGCACCACTCTGTGCTATGACCAAGGCCCCAACAAATGCTACTGATGTGCCACTTTGTGCTATGACAAAGGCCCTACCAAATGCTATTGATGTGCCACTCTGTGCTAAGACCAAGGCCTCACCAAACGCTACTGATGTGCCACTCTGTGCTATGACCAAGGCCCCACCAAATGCTATTCATGTGCCACTCTTTGCTATAACCAATGCCCTACCAAATGCTATTCATGTGCCACTCTGTGCTATGTCCAAGGACCTACCAAATGCTTTTGATGTGCCACTCTGTGCTATGACCAAGGCCCCACCAAATGCTGTTCATGTGCCACTCTGTGCTATGACCAAGGCCTACAAAATGATATTGATGTGCCACTCTCTGCTATTTCCAATGCCCTACCAAATTCTATTGATGTGCCACTCTGTGCTATGACCAAGGCCCTACCAAATGCTACTGATGTGCCACTCTGTGCCATGACCAAGGCCCTACCAAATGCTATTGATGTGCCACTCTGTGCTATTACCAATGTCCTACCAAATGCTATTGATGTGCCACTCTGTGCTATGACCAATGCCCTACCAAATGCTATTGATGTGCCACTCTGTGCTATTACCAAGGCCCTACCAAATGCTATTGATTTTCCACTCTGTGCTATGACCAAGGCCCTACCAAATGCTAGTGATGTGCCACTCTGTGCTATGACCAAGGCCCTACCAAATGCTATTGATGTGCCACTCTGTTCTATGACCAAGGCCCCACCAAATGCTATTCATGTGCCACTCTGTGCTTTGACCAAGGCCCTACAAAATGCTATTGATGTGCCACTCTGTGCTATTACCAGTGCCCTACCAAATGCTATTGATGTGCCACTCTGTGCTATGACCAAGGCCCTACCAAATGCTACTGATGTGCCACTCGGTGCTATGACCAAGGCCTCAACAAATGCTATTGATGTGCCACTCTGTGCTATGACCAAGGCCCTTCCAAATGCTATTGATGCACCACTCTTTGCTATGACCAAGGCCTCAACAAATGCTATTGATGTGCCACTCTGTGCTATTACCAAGACCCCACCAAATGCTATTCATGTGCCACTATATGCTGTGACCAAGGCCTCGCCAAATGCTACTGATGTGCCACTCTGTGCTATGACCAAGGCGCCACCAAATGCTACTGATGTGCCACTGTGTGCTATGACGAAGCCCTCACCAAATGCTACTGATGTGCCACTCTGTGCTATGACCAAGACCCCACCAAATGCTATTCATGTGCCACTGTGTGCTATGGCCAAGGCCTCGCCAAATGCTACTGATGTGCCACTCTGTTCTATGACCAAGGCCCCACCAAATGGTATTGATGTGCCACTCTGTGCTATGACCAAGGCCCTACCAAATGCTATTGATGCGCCACTCTGTGCTATGACCAAGGCCCTACCAAATGCTATTCATGTGCCACTCTGTGCTATTACCAAGGCCCTACCAAATGCTACTGATGCACCACTCTGTGCTATGACCAAGGCCCTACCAAATGCTATTTATGCCCCACTCTGTGCTACGATCAAGGTCCCATCAAATACTATTGATGTGCCACTCAGTGCTAGGACCAAGGCCCCACCAAATGCTATGATTTGCCACTCTGTGCTATTACCAAGGCCCCACTAAATACTATTGATGTGCCACTCTGTGATATGGCCAAGGCCACACCAATAGCATTTGTTGTGCTATGTCCAAGGCCCTACCAAATGCTATTTATGTGCCGCTCTGTGCTATGACCAATGCCCCTCCAAATGTTGTTGATGTGCCACTATGTGCTATGACCAAGGCCCTACCAAATGCCACTGATGTGCCACTCTGTGCTATGACCAAGGCCCTACCAAATGCTATTGATGTGCCACTCTGTGCTATTACCAAGGCCCTACCAAATGCTATTGATGTGCCACTCTGTGTTATGACCAAGGCCCTACCAAATGCTACTGATGTGCCACTCTGTGCTATGACCAAGGCCCTACCAAATGCTATTGATGTGCTACTCTGTTCTATTACCAAGGCCCTACCAAATGCTATTGATGTGCCACTCTGTGCTATGACCAAGGCCCCACCAAATGCTATTGATGTGCCACTCTGTGCTATGACCAAGGCCCTACCAAATGCTACTGATGTGCCACTCTGTGCTATGACCAAGGCCCCACCAAATGCTATTGATGTGCCACTCTGTGCTATTACCATTGCCCTACCAAATGCTATTGATGTGTCACTCTGTTCTATGACCAAGGCCCCACCAAATGCTATTGATGTGCCACTCTGTGCTATGACCAAGGCCCTACAAAATGCTATTGATGTGCCACTCTGTGCTATTACCAATGCCGTAACAAATGCTATTGATGTGCCACTCTGTGCTATGACCAAGGCCCTACCAAATGCTACTGATGTGCCACTCTGTGCTATGACCAAGGCCCTACCAAATGCTATTGATGTGCCACTCTGTGCTATTACCAATGCCCTACCAAATGCTATTGATGTGCCACTCTGTGCTATGAGCAAGGCCCTACCAAATGCTATTGATGTGCCACTCTGTTCTATGACCAAGGCCCCACCAAATGCTATTCATGTGCCACTCTGTGCTATGACCAAGGCCTCACCAAATGCTCCTGATGCACCATCTGTGCTATGACCAAGGCCCTACCAAATGCCACTGATGTGCCACTCTGTGCTATGACCAAGGCCCTACCAAATGCTATTGATGTGCCACTCTGTGCTATTACCAAGGCCCTACCAAATGCTATTGATGTGCCACTCTGTGTTATGACCAAGGCCCTACCAAATGCTACTGATGTGCCACTCTGTGCTATGACCAAGGCCCTACCAAATGCTATTGGTGTGCCACTCTGTTCTATTACCAAGGCCCTACCAAATGCTATTGATGTGCCACTCTGTGCTATGACCAAGGCCCAACCAAATGCTATTGATGTGCCACTCTGTGCTATAACCAAGGCCTCAACAAATGCTATTGATGTGCCACTCTGTGCTATGACCATGGCCCTTCCAAATGCTATTGATGTGCCAATCTGTGCTATGACCAAGGCCTCAACAAATGCTATTGATGTGCCACTCTGTGCTATGACCAAGGCCCTTCCAAATGCTATTGATGCACCACTCTTTGCTATGACCAAGGCCTCAACAAATTCTATTGATGTGCCACTCTGTGCTATTACCAAGACCCCACCAAATGCTATTCATGCGCCACTCTATGCTGTGACCAGGGCCTCGCCAAATGCTACTGATGTGCCACTCTGTGCTATGACCAAGGCCCCACCAAATGCTACTGATGTGCCACTGTGTGCTATGACCAAGGCCTCACCAAATGCTACTGATGTGCCACTCTGTGCTATGAACAAGACCCCACCAAAGGCTATTCATGTGCCACTGTGTGCTATGGCCAAGGACTCGCCAAATGCTACTGATGTGCCACTCTGTTCTATGACCAAGGCCCCACCAAATGGCATTGATGTGCCACTCTGTGCTATGACCAAGGCCCTAGCAAATGCTATTCATGTGCCACTCTGTGCTATGACGAAGGCCCTACCAAATTCTACTGATGTGCCACTCTGTGCTATGACCAAGGCCCTACCAAATGCTATTTATGCGCCACTCTGTGCTATGATCAAGGTCCCATCAAATACTATTGATGTGCCACTCAGTGCTAGGACCAAGGCCCCACCAAATGCTATGATTTGCCACTCTGTGCTATTACCAAAGCACCACCAAATGCTACTGATGTGCCGCTCTGTGCTATGACCAATGCCCCTCCAAATGTTGTTGATGTGACACTATGTGCTATGACCAAGGCACCACCAAATGCTATTCATGTGCCGGTCTGTGCTATGACCGAGGCCCTACCAAATGCTTTTGATGTGCCACTCTGTGCTATGACCAAGGCCTGCCAAATGCTACTGATGTGCCACTCTGTGCTATGACCAAGGCCCCACCAAATGCTACTGATGTGACACTCTGTTCTATGACCAAGGCCCCAACAAATGCTATTGATGTGCCACTCTGTGCTATGACCAAGGCCTCTCCAAATGCTACTGCTGCACCACTTTGTGCAATGACCAAGGCCCTACCAAATGCTATTCATGTGCCACTCTGTGCTAAATCCAAGGCCTCACCAAATGCTACTGATGTGCCACTCTGTGCTATGACCAAGGCCCCACCAAATGGTATTCATGTGCCACTCTGTGCTATGACCTAGGCCCTACAAAATGCTATTGATGTGCCACTCTGTGCTATTACCAATGCCCTACCAAATGCTATTGATGTGCCACTCTGTGCTATGACCAAGGCCCTACCAAATGCTACTGATGTGCCACTCAGTGCTATGACCAAGGCCCTACCAAATGCTATTGATGTGCCACTCTGTGCTATTACCATTGCCCTACCAAATGCTATTGATGTGCCACTCTGTGCTATGACCAAGGCCCTACCAAATGCTATTCATGTGCCACTCTGTGCTATGACCAAGGCCTCACCAAATGCTCCTGATGCACCATCTGTGCTATGACCAAGGCCCTACCAAATGCTACTGATGTGCCACTCTGTGCTATGACCAAGACCCCACAAAATGCTATTCATTTGCCACTCTGTGCTATGACCAAGGCCCCACCAAATGCTACTGATGTGCCACTCTGTGTTATCACCAAGGCCCACCAAATGCTACTGATGTGCCACTCTGTGCTATGACCAAGGCCCCACCAAATGCTATTGATGTGCCACTCTGTTCTATGACCAAGGCCCCGCCAAATGCTATTGATGTGCCACTCTGTGCTATGACCAAGGCATCACCAAATGCTACTGATGTGCCACTCTGTGCTATAACCAAGGCCCCACCAAACGCTACTCATGTGCCACACTGTGCTATGACCAAGGCTCTACCAAATGCTTTTGATGTGCCACTCTGTGCTATGACCAAGGCCCCACCAAACGCTACTCATGTGCCACACTGTGCTATGACCAAGGCTCTACCAAATGCTTTTGATGTGCCACTCTGTGCTATGACCAAGGCCCTACCAAATGCTATTGATGTGCCACTCTGTTCTCTTACCAAGACCCCACAAAATGCTTTTCATTTGCCACTCTGTGCTATGACCAAGGCCTTGCCAAATGCTACTGATGTGCCACTCTGTGTTATCACCAAGGCCCAACAAATGCTACTGATGTGCCACTCTGTTCTATGACCAAGGCCCCACCAAATGCTATTGATGTGCCACTCTGTGCTATGACCAAGGCATCACCAAATGCTACTGATGTGCCACTCTGTGCTATGACCAAGGCCCCACCAAATGCTACTGATGTGCCACTCTGTGCTATGACCAAGGGATCACCAAATGCTACTGATGTGCCACTCTGTGCTGTTACCAAGGCCCTACCAAATGCTATTGATTTGCCACTCTGTGCTACGACCAAGGCCCTACCAAATGCTATTCATGTGCCACGCTGCGCCATGACCAAGGCCCCACCAAAAGCTATTCATGTGCCACTCTGTGCTATGACCAAGGCTATATCAAATTCTATTGATGCGCCACTCTGTGCTATGACCAAGGCTCTACCAAATGCTTTTGATGTGCCACTCTGTGCTATGACCAAGGCCCTACCAAATGCTATTGATGTGCCACTCTGTTCTCTTACCAAGACCCCACAAAATGCTATTCATTTGCCACTCTGTGCTACGACCAAGGCCTTGCCAAATGCTACTGATGTGCCACTCTGTGTTATCACCAAGGCCCTACCAAATGCTACTGATGTGCCACTCTGTGCTATGACCAAGGCCCTACCAAATGCTATTGATGTGCCACTCTGTGCTATTACCAATGCCCTACCAAATGCTATTGATGTGCCACTCTGTGCTATGACCAAGGCCCTACCAAATGCTATTGATGTGCCACTCTGTTCTACGACCAAGTCCCCACCAAATGCTATTCATGTGCCACTCTGTGCTATGACCAAGGCCTCACCAAATGCTCCTGATGAACTATCTGTGCTATGACCAAGGCCCTACAAAATGCTACTGATGTGCCACTCTGTGCTATGACCAAGGCCCTACCAAATGCTATTGATGTGCCACTCTGTGCTATTACCAAAGCCCTACCAAATGCTATTGATGTGCCACTCTGTGCTATGACCAAGGCCCTACCAAATGCTACTGATGTGCCACTCTGTGCTATGACCAAGACCCTACCAAATGCTATTGATGCACCACTCTGTGCTATGACCAAGGCCCTACAAAATGCTATTGATGTGCCACTCTGTGCTATGACAAAGGCCATACCAAATGCTATTGATGTGCCACTCTGTGCTATGACCAAGGCCTCACCAAACACAACTGATGTGCCAATCTCTGCTATGACCAAGGCCCCACCAAATGCTATTCATGTGCCACTCTTTGCTATGACCAATGCCCTACCAAATGCTATTGATGTGCCACTCTGTGCTATGTCCAAGGCCCTACCAAATGCTATTGATGTGCCACTCTGTTCTATGACCAAGGCCCCACCAAATGCTGTTCATGTGCCACTCTGTGCTATGACCAAGGCCCTACAAAATGCTATTGATGTGCCACTCTCTGCTATTTCCAATGCCCTACCAAATTCTATTGATGTGCCACTCTGTGCTATGACCAAGGCCCTACCAAATGCTACTGATGTGCCACTCTGTCCGATGACCAGGGCCCTACCAAATGCTATTGATGTGCCACTCTGTGCTATTACCAATGTCCTACCAAATGCTATTGATGTGCCACTCTGTGCTATGACCAAGGCCCCACCAAAAGCTATTCATGTGCCACTCTGTGCTATGACCAAGGCTATATCAAATGCTATTGATGCGCCACTCTGTGCTCCGACCAAGGCCCTACCAAATGCTATTCATGTGCCACTCTGTGCCATGACCAAGGCCCCAACAAAAGCTATTCATGTGCCACTCTGTGCTATGACCAAGGCTATATCAAATGCTATTGATGCGCCACTCTGTGCTATGACCAAGGCTTTACCAAATGCTTTTCATGTGCCACTCTGTGCTATGACCAAGGCCCTACCAAATGCTATTGATGTGCCACTCTGTTCTCTTACCAAGACCCCACAAAATGCTATTCATTTGCCACTCTGTGCTATGACCAAGGCCTTGCCAAATGCTACTGATGTGCCACTCTGTGTTATCACCAAGGCCCTACCAAATGCTACTGATGTGCCACTCTGTGCTATGACCAAGGCCCTACCAAATGCTATTGATGTGCCACTCTGTGCTATTACCAATGCCCTACCAAATGCAATTGATGTGCCACTCTGTGCTATGACCAAGGCCCTACCAAATGCTATTGATGTGCCACTCTGTTCTACGACCAAGTCCCCACCAAATGCTATTCATGTGCCACTCTGTGCTATGACCAAGGCCTCACCAAATGCTCCTGATGCACCATCTGTGCTATGACCAAGGCCCTACAAAATGCTACTGATGTGCCACTCTGTGCTATGACCAAGGCCCTACCAAATGCTATTGATGTGCCACCCTGTGCTATTACCAAGGCCCTACCAAATGCTACTGATGTGCCACTCTGTGCTATGACCAAGGCCCTACCAAATGCTATTGATGTGCCACTCTGTGCTATTACCAAGGCCCTACCAAATGCTATTGTTGTGCCACTCTGTGCCATGACCAAGGCCCTACCAAATGCTATTGATGCGCCACTCTGTTCTATGACCAAGGCCCCACCAAATGCTATTCATGTGCCACTCTGTGCTATGACCAAGGCCCTACAAAATGCTATTGATGTGCCACTCTGTGCTATGACCAAGGCCCTACCAAATGCTATTGATGCACCACTCTGTGCTATAACCAAGGCCCCAACAAATGCTACTGATGTGCCACTTTGTGCTATGACAAAGGCCCTACCAAATGCTATTGATGTGCCACTCTGTGCTATGACCAAGGCCTCACCAAACGCTACTGATGTGCCACTCTGTGCTATGACCAAGGCCCCACCAAATGCTATTCATGTGCCACTCTTTGCTATGACCAATGCCCTACCAAATGCTATTCATGTGCCACTCTGTGCTATGTCCAAGGACCTACCAAATGCTTTTGATGTGCCACTCTGTGCTATGACCAAGGCCCCACCAAATGCTGTTCATGTGCCTCTCTGTGCTATGACCAAGGCCCTACAAAATGATATTGATGTGCCACTCTCTGCTATTTCCAATTCCCTACCAAATTATATTGATGTGCCACTCTGTGCTATGACCAAGGCCCTACCAAATGCTACTGATGTGCCACTCTGTGCCATGACCAGGGCCCTACCAAATGCTATTGATGTGCCACTCTGTGCTATTACCAATGTCCTACCAAATGCAATTGATGTGCCACTCTGTGCTATGACCAAGGCCCTACCAAATGCTATTGATGTGCCACTCTGTGCTATTACCAAGGCCCTACCAAATTCTATTGATTTTCCACTCTGTGCTATGACCAAGGCCCTACCAAATGCTAGTGATGTGCCACTCTGTGCTATGACCAAGGCCCTACAAAATGCTATTGATGTGCCACTCTGTGCTATTACCAATGCCCTACCAAATGCTATTGATGTGCCACTCTGTGCTATAACCAAGGCCCTACCAAATGCTACTGATGTGCCACTCGGTGCTATGACCAAGGCCTCAACAAATGCTATTGATGTGCCACTCTGTGCTATGACCAAGGCCCTTCCAAATGCTATTGTTGCACCACTCTTTGCTATGACCAAGGCCTCAACAAATGCTATTCATGTGCCACTCTGTGCTATTACCAAGACCCCACCAAATGCTATTCATGTGCCACTATATGCTGTGACCAAGGCCTCGCCAAATGCTACTGATGTGCCACTCTGTGCTATGACCAAGGCCCCACCAAATGCTACTGATGTGCCACTGTGTGCTATGACCAAGCCCTCACCAAATGCTACTGATGTGCCACTTTGTTCTATGACCAAGAGCCCACCAAATGCTATTCATGTGCCACTGTGTGCTATGGCCAAGGCCTCGCCAAATGCTACTGATGTGCCACTCTGTTCTATGACCAAGGCCCCACCAAATGGTATTGATGTGCCACTCTGTGCTATGACCAAGGCCCTACCAAATGCTATTGATGCGCCACTCTGTGCTATGACCAAGGCCCTACCAAATGCTATTGATCTGCCACTCTGTGCTATGACCAAGGCCCTACCAAATGCTACTGATGTGCCACTTTGTGCTATGACAAAGGCCCCACCAAATGCTATTGATGTGCCACTCTGTGCTATGACCAAGGCCTCACCAAACGCTACTGATGTGCCACTCTGTGCTATGACCAAGGCCCCACCAAATGCTATTCATGTGCCACTCTTTGCTATGACCAATGCCCTACCAAATGCTATTCATGTGCCACTCTGTGCTATGTCCAAGGACCTACCAAATGCTTTTGATGTGCCACTCTGTGCTATGACCAAGGCCCCACCAAATGCTGTTCATGTGCCACTCTGTGCTATGACCAAGGCCCTACCAAATGCTACTGATGTGCCACTCTGTGCTATGACCAAGGGCCTACCAAATGCTATTGATGTGCCACTCTGTGCTATTACCAAGGCCCTACCAAATGCTATTGTTGTGCAACTCTGTGCCATGACCAAGGCCCTACCAAATGCTATTGATGCGCCACTCTGTTCTATGACCAAGGCCCCACCAAATGCTATTCATGTGCCACTCTGTGCTATGACCAAGGCCCTACAAAATGCTATTGATGTGCCACTCTGTGCTATGACCAAGACCCTACCAAATGCTATTGATGCACCACTCTGTGCTATGACCAAGGCCTTACAAAATGCTATTGATGTGCCACTCTGTGCTATGACAAAGGCCATACCAAATGCTATTGATGTGCCACTCTGTGCTATGACCAAGGCCTCACCAAACGCAACTGATGTGCCAATCTCTGCTATGACCAAGGCCCCACCAAATGCTATTCATGTGCCACTCTTTGCTATGACCAATGCCCTACCAAATGCTATTGATGTGCCACTCTGTGCTATGTCCAAGGCCCTACCAAATGCTATTGATGTGCCATTCTGTTCTCTATGACCAAGGCCCTACAAAATGCTATTGATGTGCCACTCTCTGCTATTTCCAATGCCCTACCAAATTCGATTGATGTGCCACTATGTGCTATGACCAAGGCCCTACCAAATGCTACTGATGTGCCACTCTGTCCTATGACCAGGGCCCTACCAAATGCTATTGATGTGCCACTCTGTGCTATTACCAATGTCCTACCAAATGCTATTGATGTGCCACTCTGTGCTATGACCAAGGCCCTACCAAATGCTATTGATGTGCCACTCTGTGCTATTACCAAGGCCCTACCAAATGCTATTGATGTTCCACTCTGTGCTATGACCAAGGCCCTACCAAATGCTAGTGATGTGCCACTCTGTGCTATGACCAAGGCCCCACCAAAAGCTATTCATGTGCCACTCTGTGCTATGACCAAGGCTATATCAAATGCTATTGATGCGCCACTCTGTGCTACGACCAAGGCCCTACCAAATGCTATTCATGTGCCACTCTGTGCCATGACCAAGGCCCCACCAAAAGCTATTCATGTGCCACTCTGTGCTATGACCAAGGCTATATCAAATGCTATTGATGCGCCACTCTGTGCTATGACCAAGGCTCTACCAAATGCTTTTCATGTGCCACTCTGTGCTATGACCAAGGCCCTACCAAATGCTATTGATGTGCCACTCTGTTCTCTTACCAAGACCCCACAAAATGCTATTCATTTGCCACTCTGTGCTATGACCAAGGCCTTGCCAAATGCTACTGATGTGCCACTCTGTGTTATCACCAAGGCCCTAGCAAATGCTACTGATGTGCCACTCTGTGCTATGGCCAAGGCCCTACCAAATGCTATTGATGTGCCACTCTGTGCTATTACCAATGCCCTACCAAATGCTATTGATGTGCCACTCTGTGCTATGACCAAGGCCCCACAAAATGCTATTCATTTGCCACTCTGTGCTATGACCAAGGCCTTGCCAAATGCTACTGATGTGCCACTCTGTGTTATCACCAAGGCCCTACCAAATGCTACTGATGTGCCACTCTGTGCTATGACCAAGTCCCTACCAAATGCTATTGATGTGCCACTCTGTGCTATTACCAATGCCCTACCAAATGCTATTGATGTGCCACTCTGTGCTATGACCAAGGCCCTACCAAATGCTATTGATGTGCCACTCTGTTCTACGATCAAGTCCCCACCAAATGCTATTCATGTGCCACTCTGTGCTATGACCAAGGCCCTACCAAATGCTATTGATGTGCCACTCTGTTCTCTTACCAAGACCCCACAAAATGCTATTCATTTGCCACTCTGTGCTATGACCAAGGCCTTGCCAAATGCTACTGATGTGCCACTCTGTGTTATCACCAAGGCCCTAGCAAATGCTACTGATGTGCCACTCTGTGCTATGGCCAAGGCCCTACCAAATGCTATTGATGTGCCACTCTGTGCTATTACCAATGCCCTACCAAATGCTATTGATGTGCCACTCTGTGCTATGACCAAGGCCCCACAAAATGCTATTCATTTGCCACTCTGTGCTATGACCAAGGCCTTGCCAAATGCTACTGATGTGCCACTCTGTGTTATCACCAAGGCCCTACCAAATGCTACTGATGTGCCACTCTGTGCTATGACCAAGTCCCTACCAAATGCTATTGATGTGCCACTCTGTGCTATTACCAATGCCCTACCAAATGCTACTGATGTGCCACTCTGTGCTATGACCAAGGCCCTACCAAATGCTATTGATGTGCCACTCTGTTCTACGATCAAGTCCCCACCAAATGCTATTCATGTGCCACTCTGTGCTATGACCAAGGCCTCACCAAATGCTCCTGATGCACCATCTGTGCTATGACCAAGGCCCTACAAAATGCTACTGATGTGCCACTCTGTGCTATGACCAAGGCCCTACCAAATGCTATTGATGTGCCACTCTGTGCTATTACCAAGGCCCTACCAAATTCTATTGATTTTCCACTCTGTGCTATGACCAAGGCCCTACCAAATGCTAGTGATGTGCCACTCTGTGCTATGACCAAGGCCCTACCAAATGCTATTGATGTGCCACTCTGGTCTATGACCAAGGCCCCACCAAATGCTATTCATGTGCCACTCTGTGCTTTGACCAAGGCCCTACAAAATGCTATTGATGTGCCACTCTGTGCTATTACCAATGCCCTACCAAATGCTATTGATGTGCCACTCTGTGCTATGACCAAGGCCCTACCAAATGCTACTGATGTGCCACTCGGTGCTATGACCAAGGCCTCAACAAATGCTATTGATGTGCCACTCTGTGCTATGACCAAGGCCCTTCCAAATGCTATTGATGCACCACTCTTTGCTATGACCAAGGCCTTTACAAATGCTATTGATGTGCCACTCTGTGCTATTACCAAGACCCCACCAAATGCTATTCATGTGCCACTATATGCTGTGACCAAGGCCAAATGCTACTGATGTGCCACTCTGTGCTATGACCAAGGCCCCACCAAATGCTACTGATGTGCCACTGTGTGCTATGACCAAGCCCTCACCAAATGCTACTGATGTGCCACTCTGTGCTATGACCAAGAGCCCACCAAATGCTATTCATGTGCCACTGTGTGCTATGGCCAAGGCCTCGCCAAATGCTACTGATGTGCCACTCTGTTCTATGACCAAGGCCCCACCAAATGGTATTGATGTGCCACTCTGTGCTATGACCAAGGCCCTACCAAATGCTATTGATGCGCCACTCTGTGCTATGACCAAGGCCCTACCAAATGCTATTGATGTGCCACTCTGTGCTATGACCAAGGCCCTACCAAATGCTACTGATGTGCCACTCTGTGCTATGACCAAGGCCTCACCAAACGCTACTGATGTGCCACTCTGTGCTATGACCAAGGCCCCACCAAATGCTATTCATGTGCCACTCTTTGCTATGACCAATGCCCTACCAAATGCTATTCATGTGCCACTCTGTGCTATGTCCAAGGACCTACCAAATGCTTTTGATGTGCCACTCTGTGCTATGACCAAGGCCCCACCAAATGCTGTTCATGTGCCACTCTGTGCTATGACCAAGGCCCTACCAAATGCTACTGATGTGCCTCTCTGTGCTATGACCAAGGCCCTACCAAATGCTATTGATGTGCCACTCTGTGCTATTACCAAGGCCCTACCAAATGCTATTGTTGTGCAACTCTGTGCCATGACCAAGGCCCTACCAAATGCTATTGATGTGCCACTCTGTTCTATGACCAAGGCCCCACCAAATGCTATTCATGTGCCACTCTGTGCTATGACCAAGGCCCTACAAAATGCTATTGATGTGCCACTCTGTGCTATGACCAAGACCCTACCAAATGCTATTGATGCACCACTCTGTGCTATGACCAAGGCCTTACAAAATGCTATTGATGTGCCACTCTGTGCTATGACAAAGGCCATACCAAATGCTATTGATGTGCCACTCTGTGCTATGACCAAGGCCTCACCAAACGCAACTGATGTGCCAATCTCTGCTATGACCAAGGCCCCACCAAATGCTATTCATGTGCCACTCTTTGCTATGACCAATGCCCTAACAAATGCTATTGATGTGCCACTCTGTGCTATGTCCAAGGCCCTACCAAATGCTATTGATGTGCCACTCTGTTCTATGACCAAGGCCCTACAAAATGCTATTGATGTGCCACTCTCTGCTATTTCCAATGCCCTACCAAATTCTATTGATGTGCCACTCTGTGCTATGACCAAGGCCCTACCAAATGCTACTGATGTGCCACTCTGTCCTATGACCAGGGCCCTACCAAATGCTATTGATGTGCCACTCTGTGCTATTACCAATGTCCTACCAAATGCTATTGATGTGCCACTCTGTGCTATGACCAAGGCCCTACCAAATGCTATTGATGTGCCACTCTGTGCTATTACCAAGGCCCTACCAAATGCTATTGATGTTCCACTCTGTGCTATGACCAAGGCCCTACCAAATGCTAGTGATGTGCCACTCTGTGCTATGACCAAGGCCCCACCAAAAGCTATTCATGTGCCACTCTGTGCTATGACCAAGGCTATATTTAATGCTATTGATGTGCCACTCTGTGCTACGACCAAGGCAATACCAAATGCTATTCATGTGCCACTCTGTGCCATGACCAAGGCCCCACCAAAAGCTATTCATGTGCCACTCTGTGCTATGACCAAGGCTATATCAAATGCTATTGATGCGCCACTCTGTGCTATGACCAAGGCTCTACCAAATGCTTTTCATGTGCCACTCTGTGCTATGACCAAGGCCCTACCAAATGCTATTGATGTGCCACTCTGTTCTCTTACCAAGACCCCACAAAATGCTATTCATTTGCCACTCTGTGCTATGACCAAGGCCTTGCCAAATGCTACTGATGTGCCACTCTGTGTTATCACCAAGGCCCTACCAAATGCTACTGATGTGCCACTCTGTGCTATGTCCAAGGCCCTACCAAATGCTATTGATGTGCCACTCTGTGCTATTACCAATGCCCTACCAAATGCTATTGATGTGCCACTCTGTGCTATGACCAAGGCCCTACCAAATGCTATTGATGTGCCACTCTGTTCTACGACCAACTCCCCACCAAATGCTATTCATGTGCCACTCTGTGCTATGACCAAGGCCTCACCAAATGCTCCTGATGCACCATCTGTGCTATGACCAAGGCCCTACAAAATGCTACTGATGTGCCACTCTGTGCTATGACCAAGGCCCTACCAAATGCTATTGATGTGCCACTCTGTGCTATTACCAAGGCCCTACCAAATGCTATTGATGTGCCACTCTGTGCTATGACCAAGGCCCTACCAAATGCTACTGATATGCCACTCTGTGCTATGACCAAGGCCCTACCAAATGCTATTGATGTGCCACTCTGTGCTATTACCAAGGCCCTACCAAATGCTATTGTTGTGCCACTCTGTGCCATGACCAAGGCCCTACCAAATGCTATTGATGCGCCACTCTGTTCTATGACCAAGGCCCCACCAAATGCTATTCATGTGCCACTCTGTGCTATGACCAAGGCCCTACAAAATGCTATTGATGTGCCACTCTGTGCTATGACCAAGGCCCTACCAAATGCTATTGATGTGCCACTCCGTGCTATTACCAAGGCCCTATCAAATGCTATTGATTTTCCACTCTGTGCTATGACCAAAGCCCTACCAAATGCTAGTGATGTGCCACTCTGTGCTATGACCAAGGCCCTACCAAATGCTATTGATGTGCCACTCTGTTCTATGACCAAGGCCCCACCAAATGCTATTCATGTGCCACTCTGTGCTTTGACCAAGGCCCTACAAAATGCTATTGATGTGCCACTCTGTGCTATTACCAATGCCCTACCAAATGCTATTGATGTGCCACTCTGTGCTATGACCAAGGCCCTACCAAATGCTACTGATGTGCCACTCGGTGCTATGACCAAGGCCTCAACAAATGCTATTGATGTGCCACTCTGTGCTATGACCAAGGCCCTTCCAAATGCTATTGATGCACCACTCTTTGCTATGACCAAGGCCTCAACAAATGCTATTGATATGCCACTCTGTGCTATTACCAAGAACCCACCAAATGCTATTCATGTGCCACTATATGCTGTGACCAAGGCCTCGCCAAATGCTACTGATGTGCCACTCTGTGCTATGACCAAGGCGCCACCAAATGCTACTGATGTGCCACTGTGTGCTATGACCAAGCCCTCACCAAATGCTACTGATGTGCCACTCTGTGCTATGACCAAGACCCCACCAAATGCTATTCATGTGCCACTGTGTGCTATGGCCAAGGCCTCGCCAAATGCTACTGATGTGCCACTCTGTTCTATGACCAAGGCCCCACCAAATGGTATTGATGTGCCACTCTGTGCTATGACCAAGGCCCTACCAAATGCTATTCATGTGCCACTCTGTGCTATTACCAAGGCCCTACCAAATGCTACTGATGCACCACTCTGTGCTATGACCAAGGCCCTACCAAATGCTATTGATGTGCCACTCAGTGCTAGGACCAAGGCCCCACCAAATGCTATGATTTGCCACTCTGTGCTATTACCAAGGCCCCACTAAACGCTATTGATGTGCCACTCTGTGCTATTTCCAAGGCCCTACCAAATGCTATTGATGTGCCACTCTGTTCTATGACCAAGGCCCTACAAAATGCTATTGATGTGCCACTCTCTGCTATTTCCAATGCCCTACCAAATTCTATTGATGTGCCACTCTGTGCTATGACCAAGGCCCTACCAAATGCTACTGATGTGCCACTCTGTCCTATGACCAGGGCCCTACCAAATGCTATTGATGTGCCACTCTGTGCTATTACCAATGTCCTACCAAATGCTATTGATGTGCCACTCTGTGCTATGACCAAGGCCCTACCAAATGCTATTGATGTGCCACTCTGTGCTATTACCAAGGCCCTACCAAATGCTATTGATGTTCCACTCTGTGCTATGACCAAGGCCCTACCAAATGCTAGTGATGTGCCACTCTGTGCTATGACCAAGGCCCCACCAAAAGCTATTCATGTGCCACTCTGTGCTATGACCAAGGCTATATCAAATGCTATTGATGCGCCACTCTGTGCTACGAACAAGGCCCTACCAAATGCTATTCATGTGCCACTCTGTGCCATGACCAAGGCCCCACCAAAAGCTATTCATGTGCCACTCTGTGCTATGACCAAGGCTATATCAAATGCTATTGATGCGCCACTCTGTGCTATGACCAAGGCTCTACCAAATGCTTTTCATGTGCCACTCTGTGCTATGACCAAGGCCCTACCAAATGCTATTGATGTGCCACTCTGTTCTCTTACCAAGACCCCACAAAATGCTATTCATTTGCCACTCTGTGCTATGACCAAGGCCTTGCCAAATGCTACTGATGTGCCACTCTGTGTTATCACCAAGGCCCTACCAAATGCTACTGATGTGCCACTCTGTGCTATGACCAAGGCCCTACCAAATGCTATTGATGTGCCACTCTGTGCTATTACCAATGCCCTACCAAATGCTATTGATGTGCCACTCTGTGCTATGACCAAGGCCCTACCAAATGCTATTGATGTGCCACTCTGTTCTACGACCAACTCCCCACCAAATGCTATTCATGTGCCACTCTGTGCTATGACCAAGGAATCACCAAATGCTCCTGATGCACCATCTGTGCTATGACCAAGGCCCTACAAAATGCTACTGATGTGCCACTCTGTGCTATGACCAAGGCCCTACCAAATGCTATTGATGTGCCACTCTGTGCTATTACCAAGGCCCTACCAAATGCTATTGACGTGCCACTCTGTGCTATGACCAAGGCCCTACCAAATGCTACTGATATGCCACTCTGTGCTATGACCAAGGCCCTACCAAATGCTATTGATGTGCCACTCTGTGCTATTACCAAGGCCCTACCAAATGCTATTGTTGTGCCACTCTGTGCCATGACCAAGGCCCTACCAAATGCTATTGATGCGCCACTCTGTTCTATGACCAAGGCCCCACCAAATGCTATTCATGTGCCACTCTGTGCTATGACCAAGGCCCTACAAAATGCTATTGATGTGCCACTCTGTGCTATGACCAAGGCCCTACCAAATGCTATTGATGCACCACTCTGTGCTATGACCAAGGCCCCAACAAATTCTACTGATGTGCCACTTTGTGCTATGACAAAGGCCCTACCAAATGCTATTGATGTGCCACTCTGTGCTAAGACCAAGGCCTCACCAAACGCTACTGATGTGCCACTCTGTGCTATGACCAAGGCCCCACCAAATGCTATTCATGTGCCACTCTTTGCTATAACCAATGCCCTACCAAATGCTATTCATGTGCCACTCTGTGCTATGTCCAAGGACCTACCAAATGCTTTTGATGTGCCACTCTGTGCTATGACCAAGGCCCCACCAAATGCTGTTCATGTGCCACTCTGTGCTATGACCAAGGCCCTACAAAATGATATTGATGTGCCACTCTCTGCTATTTCCAATGCCCTACCAAATTCTATTGATGTGCCACTCTGTGCTATGACCAAGGCCCTACCAAATGCTACTGATGTGCCACTCTGTGCCATGACCAAGGCCCTACCAAATGCTATTGATGTGCCACTCTGTGCTATTACCAATGTCCTACCAAATGCTATTGATGTGCCACTCTGTGCTATGACCAATGCCCTACCAAATGCTATTGATGTGCCACTCTGTGCTATTACCAAGGCCCTACCAAATGCTATTGATTTTCCACTCTGTGCTATGACCAAGGCCCTACCAAATGCTAGTGATGTGCCACTCTGTGCTATGACCAAGGCCCTACCAAATGCTATTGATGTGCCACTCTGTTCTATGACCAAGGCCCCACCAAATGCTATTCATGTGCCACTCTGTGCTTTGACCAAGGCCCTACAAAATGCTATTGATGTGCCACTCTGTGCTATTACCAGTGCCCTACCAAATGCTATTGATGTGCCACTCTGTGCTATGACCAAGGCCCTACCAAATGCTACTGATGTGCCACTCGGTGCTATGACCAAGGCCTCAACAAATGCTATTGATGTGCCACTCTGTGCTATGACCAAGGCCCTTCCAAATGCTATTGATGCACCACTCTTTGCTATGACCAAGGCCTCAACAAATGCTATTGATGTGCCACTCTGTGCTATTACCAAGACCCCACCAAATGCTATTCATGTGCCACTATATGCTGTGACCAAGGCCTCGCCAAATGCTACTGATGTGCCACTCTGTGCTATGACCAAGGCGCCACCAAATGCTACTGATGTGCCACTGTGTGCTATGACGAAGCCCTCACCAAATGCTACTGATGTGCCACTCTGTGCTATGACCAAGACCCCACCAAATGCTATTCATGTGCCACTGTGTGCTATGGCCAAGGCCTCGCCAAATGCTACTGATGTGCCACTCTGTTCTATGACCAAGGCCCCACCAAATGGTATTGATGTGCCACTCTGTGCTATGACCAAGGCCCTACCAAATGCTATTGATGCGCCACTCTGTGCTATGACCAAGGCCCTACCAAATGCTATTCATGTGCCACTCTGTGCTATTACCAAGGCCCTACCAAATGCTACTGATGCACCACTCTGTGCTATGACCAAGGCCCTACCAAATGCTATTTATGCCCCACTCTGTGCTACGATCAAGGTCCCATCAAATACTATTGATGTGCCACTCAGTGCTAGGACCAAGGCCCCACCAAATGCTATGATTTGCCACTCTGTGCTATTACCAAGGCCCCACTAAATACTATTGATGTGCCACTCTGTGATATGGCCAAGGCCACACCAATAGCATTTGTTGTGCTATGTCCAAGGCCCTACCAAATGCTATTTATGTGCCGCTCTGTGCTATGACCAATGCCCCTCCAAATGTTGTTGATGTGCCACTATGTGCTATGACCAAGGCCCTACCAAATGCCACTGATGTGCCACTCTGTGCTATGACCAAGGCCCTACCAAATGCTATTGATGTGCCACTCTGTGCTATTACCAAGGCCCTACCAAATGCTATTGATGTGCCACTCTGTGTTATGACCAAGGCCCTACCAAATGCTACTGATGTGCCACTCTGTGCTATGACCAAGGCCCTACCAAATGCTATTGATGTGCTACTCTGTTCTATTACCAAGGCCCTACCAAATGCTATTGATGTGCCACTCTGTGCTATGACCAAGGCCCCACCAAATGCTATTGATGTGCCACTCTGTGCTATGACCAAGGCCCTACCAAATGCTACTGATGTGCCACTCTGTGCTATGACCAAGGCCCCACCAAATGCTATTGATGTGCCACTCTGTGCTATTACCATTGCCCTACCAAATGCTATTGATGTGTCACTCTGTTCTATGACCAAGGCCCCACCAAATGCTATTGATGTGCCACTCTGTGCTATGACCAAGGCCCTACAAAATGCTATTGATGTGCCACTCTGTGCTATTACCAATGCCGTAACAAATGCTATTGATGTGCCACTCTGTGCTATGACCAAGGCCCTACCAAATGCTACTGATGTGCCACTCTGTGCTATGACCAAGGCCCTACCAAATGCTATTGATGTGCCACTCTGTGCTATTACCAATGCCCTACCAAATGCTATTGATGTGCCACTCTGTGCTATGAGCAAGGCCCTACCAAATGCTATTGATGTGCCACTCTGTTCTATGACCAAGGCCCCACCAAATGCTATTCATGTGCCACTCTGTGCTATGACCAAGGCCTCACCAAATGCTCCTGATGCACCATCTGTGCTATGACCAAGGCCCTACCAAATGCCACTGATGTGCCACTCTGTGCTATGACCAAGGCCCTACCAAATGCTATTGATGTGCCACTCTGTGCTATTACCAAGGCCCTACCAAATGCTATTGATGTGCCACTCTGTGTTATGACCAAGGCCCTACCAAATGCTACTGATGTGCCACTCTGTGCTATGACCAAGGCCCTACCAAATGCTATTGGTGTGCCACTCTGTTCTATTACCAAGGCCCTACCAAATGCTATTGATGTGCCACTCTGTGCTATGACCAAGGCCCAACCAAATGCTATTGATGTGCCACTCTGTGCTATAACCAAGGCCTCAACAAATGCTATTGATGTGCCACTCTGTGCTATGACCATGGCCCTTCCAAATGCTATTGATGTGCCAATCTGTGCTATGACCAAGGCCTCAACAAATGCTATTGATGTGCCACTCTGTGCTATGACCAAGGCCCTTCCAAATGCTATTGATGCACCACTCTTTGCTATGACCAAGGCCTCAACAAATTCTATTGATGTGCCACTCTGTGCTATTACCAAGACCCCACCAAATGCTATTCATGCGCCACTCTATGCTGTGACCAGGGCCTCGCCAAATGCTACTGATGTGCCACTCTGTGCTATGACCAAGGCCCCACCAAATGCTACTGATGTGCCACTGTGTGCTATGACCAAGGCCTCACCAAATGCTACTGATGTGCCACTCTGTGCTATGAACAAGACCCCACCAAAGGCTATTCATGTGCCACTGTGTGCTATGGCCAAGGACTCGCCAAATGCTACTGATGTGCCACTCTGTTCTATGACCAAGGCCCCACCAAATGGCATTGATGTGCCACTCTGTGCTATGACCAAGGCCCTAGCAAATGCTATTCATGTGCCACTCTGTGCTATGACGAAGGCCCTACCAAATTCTACTGATGTGCCACTCTGTGCTATGACCAAGGCCCTACCAAATGCTATTTATGCGCCACTCTGTGCTATGATCAAGGTCCCATCAAATACTATTGATGTGCCACTCAGTGCTAGGACCAAGGCCCCACCAAATGCTATGATTTGCCACTCTGTGCTATTACCAAAGCACCACCAAATGCTACTGATGTGCCGCTCTGTGCTATGACCAATGCCCCTCCAAATGTTGTTGATGTGACACTATGTGCTATGACCAAGGCACCACCAAATGCTATTCATGTGCCGGTCTGTGCTATGACCGAGGCCCTACCAAATGCTTTTGATGTGCCACTCTGTGCTATGACCAAGGCCTGCCAAATGCTACTGATGTGCCACTCTGTGCTATGACCAAGGCCCCACCAAATGCTACTGATGTGACACTCTGTTCTATGACCAAGGCCCCAACAAATGCTATTGATGTGCCACTCTGTGCTATGACCAAGGCCTCTCCAAATGCTACTGCTGCACCACTTTGTGCAATGACCAAGGCCCTACCAAATGCTATTCATGTGCCACTCTGTGCTAAATCCAAGGCCTCACCAAATGCTACTGATGTGCCACTCTGTGCTATGACCAAGGCCCCACCAAATGGTATTCATGTGCCACTCTGTGCTATGACCTAGGCCCTACAAAATGCTATTGATGTGCCACTCTGTGCTATTACCAATGCCCTACCAAATGCTATTGATGTGCCACTCTGTGCTATGACCAAGGCCCTACCAAATGCTACTGATGTGCCACTCAGTGCTATGACCAAGGCCCTACCAAATGCTATTGATGTGCCACTCTGTGCTATTACCATTGCCCTACCAAATGCTATTGATGTGCCACTCTGTGCTATGACCAAGGCCCTACCAAATGCTATTCATGTGCCACTCTGTGCTATGACCAAGGCCTCACCAAATGCTCCTGATGCACCATCTGTGCTATGACCAAGGCCCTACCAAATGCTATTGATGTGCCACTCTGTGCTATTACCAAGGCCCTACCAAATGCTATTGATGTTCCACTCTGTGCTATGACCAAGGCACTACCAAATGCTACTGATGTGCCACTCTGTGCTATGACCAAGGCCCTACCAAATGCTATTGATGTGCCACTCTGTGCTATGTCCAAGGCCCTACCAAATGCTATTGATGTGCCACTCTGTTCTATGACCAAGGCCCCACCAAAGGCTATTCATGTGCCACTCTGTGCTTTGACCAAGGCCCTACAAAATGCTATTGATGTGCCACTCTGTGCTATTACCAATGCCCTACAAAATGCTATTGATGTGCCACTCTGTGCTATGACCAAGGCCCTACCAAATGCAACTGATGTGCCACTCGGTGCTATGACCAAGGCCTCAACCAATGCTATTGATGTGCCACTCTGTGCTATGACCAAGGCCCTTCCAAATGCTATTGATGCACCACTCTTTGCTATGACCAAGGCCTCAACAAATGCTATTGATGTGCCACTCTGTGCTATTACCAAGACCCCACCAAATGCTATTCATGAGCCACTCTATGCTGTGACCAAGGCCTCGCCAAATGCTACTGATGTGCCACTAAGTGCTATGACCAAGGCCCCACCAAATGCTACTGATGTGCCACTGTGTGCTATGACCAAGGCCTCACCAAATGCTACTGATGTGCCACTCTGTGCTATGACCAAGACCCCACCAAATGCTATTCATGTGCCACTGTGTGCTATGGCCAAGGCCTCGCCAAATGCTACTGATGTGCCACTCTGTTCTATGACCAAGGCCCCACCAAATGGTATTGATGTGCCACTCTGTGCTATGACCAAGGCCCTACCAAATGCTATTGATGCGCAACTCTGTGCTATGACCAAGGCCCTACCAAATGCTATTCATGTGCCACTCTGTGCTATGACCAAAGCCCTACCAAATGCTACTGATGCACCACTCTGTGATATGGCCAAGGCCCCATCAAATGCTATTTATGCGCCACTCTGTGCTATGATCAAGGTCCCATCAAATGCTATTGATGTGCCATTCAGTGCTATTACCAAGGCCCCACTAAATGCTATGATCGGCCACTCTGTGCTAAATCCAAGGCCTCACCAAATGCTACTGATGTGCCACTCTGTGCTATGACCAAGGCCCCACCAAATGGTATTCATGTGCCACTCTGTGCTATGACCTAGGCCCTACAAAATGCTATTGATGTGCCACTCTGTGCTATTACCAATGCCCTACCAAATGCTATTGATGTGCCACTCTGTGCTATGACCAAGGCCCTACCAAATGCTACTGATGTGCCACTCAGTGCTATGACCAAGGCCCTACCAAATGCTATTGATGTGCCACTCTGTGCTATTACCATTGCCCTACCAAATGCTATTGATGTGCCACTCTGTGCTATGACCAAGGCCCTACCAAATGCTATTCATGTGCCACTCTGTGCTATGACCAAGGCCTCACCAAATGCTCCTGATGCACCATCTGTGCTATGACCAAGGCCCTACCAAATGCTATTGATGTGCCACTCTGTGCTATTACCAAGGCCCTACCAAATGCTATTGATGTTCCACTCTGTGCTATGACCAAGGCACTACCAAATGCTACTGATGTGCCACTCTGTGCTATGACCAAGGCCCTACCAAATGCTATTGATGTGCCACTCTGTGCTATGTCCAAGGCCCTACCAAATGCTATTGATGTGCCACTCTGTTCTATGACCAAGGCCCCACCAAATGCTATTCATGTGCCACTCTGTGCTTTGACCAAGGCCCTACAAAATGCTATTGATTTGCCACTCTGTGCTATTACCAATGCCCTACAAAATGCTATTGATGTGCCACTCTGTGCTATGACCAAGGCCCTACCAAATGCTACTGATGTGCCACTCGGTGCTATGACCAAGGCCTCAACCAATGCTATTGATGTGCCACTCTGTGCTATGACCAAGGCCCTTCCAAATGCTATTGATGCACCACACTTTGCTATGACCAAGGCCTCAACAAATGCTATTGATGTGCCACTCTGTGCTATTACCAAGACCCCACCAAATGCTATTCATGAGCCACTCTATGCTGTGACCAAGGCCTCGCCAAATGCTACTGATGTGCCACTCGGTGCTATGACCAAGGCCCCACCAAATGCTACTGATGTGCCACTGTGTGCTATGACCAAGGCCTCACCAAATGCTACTGATGTGCCACTCTGTGCTATGACCAAGACCCCACCAAATGCTATTCATGTGCCACTGTGTGCTATGGCCAAGGCCTCGCCAAATGCTACTGATGTGCCACTCTGTTCTATGACCAAGGCCCCACCAAATGGTATTGATGTGCCACTCTGTGCTATGACCAAGGCCCTACCAAATGCTATTGATGCGCCACTCTGTGCTATGACCAAGGCCCTACCAAATGCTATTCATGTGCCACTCTGTGCTATGACCAAAGCCCTACCAAATGCTACTGATGCACCACTCTGTGATATGGCCAAGGCCCCATCAAATGCTATTTATGCGCCACTCTGTGCTATGATCAAGGTCCCATCAAATGCTATTGATGTGCCATTCAGTGCTATTACCAAGGCCCCACTAAATGCTATGATCGGCCACTCTGTGCTATTACCAAGGCCCCACCAAATGCTACTGATGTGCCGCTCTGTTCTATGACCAATGCCCCTCCAAATGTTGTTGATGTGCCACTATGTGCTATGACCGAGGCCCCACCAAATGCATTTGATGTGCCACTCTGTGCTATGACCAAGGCCCTACCAAATGCTACTGACATGCCACTCTGTGGTATGACCAATGCCCCACCAAATGCTATTGACGTTCCACTCTGTGCTATGACCAAGGACTGCCAAATGCTACTGATGTGCCATCTGTGCTATGACCAAGGCCCCACCAAATGCTACTGATGTGACACTCTGTTCTATGACCAAGGCCCCACCAAATGCTATTGATGTGCCACTCTGTGCTATGACCAAGGCCTCTCCAAATGCTACTGCTGCACCACTTTGTGCAATGACCAAGGCCCTACCAAATGATATTCATGTGCTGGTCTGTGCTAAGACCAAGGCCTCACCAAATGCTACTGATGTGCCTCTCTGTGCTATGACCAAGGCCCTACCAAATGCTACTGATGTGCCACTCTGTGCTATGACAAAGGCCCTACCAAATGCTATTGATGTGCCACTCTGTGCTATTACCATTGCCCTACCAAATGCTATTGATGTGCCACTCTGTGCTATGGCCAAGGCCCTACAAAATGCTATTGATGTGCCACTCTGTGCTATTACCAATGCCCTACCAAATGCTATTGATGTGCCACTCTGTGCTATGACCAAGGCCCTACCAAATGCTACTGATGTGCCACTCTGTGCTATGACCAAGGCCCTACCAAATGCTATTGATGTGCCACTCTGTGCTATTACCAATGCCCTACCAAATGCTATTGATGTGCCACTCTGTGCTATGACCAAGGCCCTACCAAATGCTATTGATGTGCCACTCTGTTCTATGACCAAGGCCCCACCAAATGCTATTCATGTGCCACTCTGTGCTATGACCAAGGCCTCACCAAATGCTCCTGATGCACCATCTGTGCTATGACCAAGGCCCTACCAAATGCCACTGATGTGCCACTCTGTGCTATGACCAAGGCCCTACCAAATGCTATTGATGTGCCACTCTGTGCTATTACCAAGGCCCTACCAAATGCTATTGATGTGCCACTCTGTGTTATGACCAAGGCCCTACCAAATGCTACTGATGTGCCACTCTGTGCTATGACCAAGGCCCTACCAAATGCTATTGATGTGCCACTCTGTGCTATAGCCAAGGCCTCAACAAATGCTATTGATGTGCCACTCTGTGCTATGAGCAAGGCCCTTCCAAATGTTATTGATGCACCACTCTTTGCTATGACCAAGGCCTCAACAAATGCTATTGATGTGCCACTCTGTGCTATTACCAAGACCCCACCAAATGCTATTCATGTGCCACTCTATGCTGTGACCAAGGCCTCGCCAAATGCTACTGATGTGCCACTCTGTGCTATGACCAAGGCCCTACCAAATGCTACTGATGTGCCACTGTGTGCTATGACCAAGGCCTCACCAAATGCTTCTGATGTGCCACTCTGTGCTATGACCAAGACCCCACCAAATGCTATTCATGTGCCACTGTGTGCTATGGCCAAGGCCTCGCCAAATGCTACTGATGTGCTACTCTGTTCTATGACCAAGGCCCCACCAAATGGCATTGATGTGCCACTCTGTGCTATGACCAAGGCCCTAGCAAATGCTATTCATGTGCCACTCTGTGCTATGACGAAGGCCCTACCAAATGCTACTGATGTGCCACTCTGTGCTATGACCAAGGCCCTACCAAATGCTATTTATGCGCCACTCTGTGCTATGATCAAGGTCCCATCAAATACTATTGATGTGCCACTCAGTGCTAGGACCAAGGCCCCACCAAATGCTATGATTTGCCACTCTATGCTATTACCAAGGCCCCACTAAATGCTACTGATGTGCCACTCTCTGATATGGCCAAGGCCACACCAAATGCTATTCATGTGCCACTCTGTGCTATGACCAAGGCCCTACCAAATGCTATTAATGCGCCACTCTGTGCTATGATCAAGGTCCCATCAAATGCTATTGATGTGCCACTCAGTGCTAGGACCAAGGCCCCACCAAATGCTATGATTTGCCACTCTGTGCTATTACCAAATCACCACCAAATGCTACTGATGTGCCGCTCTGTGCTATGACCAATGCCCCTCCAAATGTTGTTGATGTGACACTATGTGCTATGACCAAGGCCCCACCAAATGCTATTCATGTGCCGGTCTGTGCTATGACCGAGGCCCCACCAAATGCTTTTGATGTGCCACTCTGTGCTATGACCAAGGCCCTACCAAATGCTACTGATGTGCCACTCTGTGCTATGACCAAGGCCCTACCAAATGCTACTGATGTGCCACTCTGTGGTATGACAAATGCCCCACCAAATGCTATTGATGTTCCACTGTGTGCTATGACCAAGGCCTGCCAAATGCTACTGATGTGCCACTCTGTGCTATGACCAAGGCCCCACCAAATGCTACTGATGTGACACTCTGTTCTATGACCAAGGCCCCAACAAATGCTATTGATGTGCCACTGTGTGCTATGACCAAGGCCTCTCCAAATGCTACTGCTGCACCACTTTGTGCAATGACCAAGGCCCTACCAAATGCTATTCATGTGCTGCTCTGTGCTAAGACCAAGGCCTCACCAAATGCTACTGATGTGCCTCTCTGTGCTATGACCAAGGCCCTACCAAATGCTACTGATGTGCCACTCTGTGCCATGACCAAGGCCCTACCAAATGCTACTGATGTGCCACTCTGTGCTATGACCAAGGCCCTACCAAATGCTGCTGATGTGCCACTCTGTGCTATGGCCAAGGCCCTACCAAATGCTATTGATGTGCCACTCTGTGCTATTACCAATGCCCTACCAAATGCTATTGATGTATCACTCTGTGCTATGACCAAGGCCCTACCAAATGCTATTGATGTGCCACTCTGTTCTATGACCAAGGCCCCACCAAATGCTATTGATGTGCCACTCTGTGCTATGACCAAGGCCTCACCAAATGCTCCTGATGCACCATCTGTGCTATGACCAAGGCCCTACCAAATGCTACTGATGTGCCACTCTGTGCTATGACCAAGGCCCTACCAAATGCTATTGATGTGCCACTCTGTGCTATTACCAAGGCCCTACCAAATGCTGCTGATGTGCCACTCTGTGCTATGACCAAGACCCTACCAAATGCTACTGATGTGCCACTCTGTGCTATGACCAAGGCCCTACCAAATGCTATTGATGTGCCACTCTGTGCTATTACCAAGGCCCTACCAAATGCTATTGTTGTGCCACTCTGTGCCATGACCAGGGCCCTACCAAATGCTATTGATGTGCCACTCTGTTCTATGACCAAGGCCCCACCAAATGCTATTCATGTGCCACTCTGTGCTATGACCAAGGCCCTACAAAATGCTATTGATGTGCCACTCTGTGCTATGACCAAGGCCCTACCAAATGCTATTGATGCACCACTCTGTGCTATGACCAAGGCCCCAACAAATGCTACTGATGTGCCACTTTGTGCTATGACCAAGGCCCCACCAAATGCTATTCATGTGCCACTCTGTGCTATGACCAAGGCCCCACCAAATGCTATTCTTGTGCCACTCTGTGCTATGACCAAGGCTCTACCAAATGCTTTTGATATGCCACTCTGTGCTATTACCAATGCCCTTCCAAATGCTATTGATGTGCCACTCTGTGCTATGACCAAGGCC
Organism: Ambystoma mexicanum; assembly: GCF_040938575.1. Classification (NCBI taxonomy): domain Eukaryota; kingdom Metazoa; phylum Chordata; class Amphibia; order Caudata; family Ambystomatidae; genus Ambystoma; species Ambystoma mexicanum. The sequence goes on along the minus strand of NC_090931.1, from coordinate 9,467,857 downwards.
CTACCAAATGCTATTGATGTGCCACTCTGTGCTATTACCAATGCCCTACCAAATGCTATTGATGTGCCACTCTGTACTATGACCAAGGCCGTACCAAATGCTATTGATGTGACACTCTGTTCTATGACCAAGGCCCCACCAAATGCTATTCATGTGCCACTCTGTGCTATGACCAAGGCCTCAACAAATGCTATTGATGTGCCACTCTGTGCTATTACCAAGACCCCACCAAATGCTATTCATGTGCCACTCTATGCTGTGACCAAGGCCTCGCCAAATGCTACTGATGTGCCACTCTGTGCTATGACCAAGGCCCTACCAAATGCTACTGATGTGCCACTGTGTGCTATGACCAAGGCCTCACCAAATGCTTCTGATGTGCCACTCTGTGCTATGACCAAGACCCCACCAAATGCTATTCATGTGCCACTGTGTGCTATGGCCAAGGCCTCGCCAAATGCTACTGATGTGCTACTCTGTTCTATGACCAAGGCCCCACTAAATGCTACTGATGTGCCACTCTCTGATATGGCCAAGGCCACACCAAATGCTATTCATGTGCCACTCTGTGCTATAATCAAGGTCCCATCAAATGCTATTGATGTGCCACTCAGTGCTAGGACCAAGGCCCCACCAAATGCTATGATTTGCCACTCTGTGCTATTACCAAATCACCACCAAATGCTACTGATGTGCCGCTCTGTGCTATGACCAATGCCCCTCCAAATGTTGTTGATGTGACACTATGTGCTATGACCAAGGCCCCACCAAATGCTATTCATGTGCCGGTCTGTGCTATGACCGAGGCCCCACCAAATGCTTTTGATGTGCCACTCTGTGCTATGACCAAGGCCCTACCAAATGCTACTGATGTGCCACTCTGTGCTATGACCAAGGCCCTACCAAATGCTACTGATGTGCCACTCTGTGGTATGACAAATGCCCCACCAAATGCTATTGATGTTCCACTGTGTGCTATGACCAAGGCCTGCCAAATGCTACTGATGTGCCACTCTGTGCTATGACCAAGGCCCCACCAAATGCTACTGATGTGACACTCTGTTCTATGACCAAGGCCCCAACAAATGCTATTGATGTGCCACTGTGTGCTATGACCAAGGCCTCTCCAAATGCTACTGCTGCACCACTTTGTGCAATGACCAAGGCCCTACCAAATGCTATTCATGTGCTGCTCTGTGCTAAGACCAAGGCCTCACCAAATGCTACTGATGTGCCTCTCTGTGCTATGACCAAGGCCCTACCAAATGCTACTGATGTGCCACTCTGTGCTATGACCAAGGCCCTACCAAATGCTACTGATGTGCCACTCTGTGCTATGACCAGGGCCCTACCAAATGCTGCTGATGTGCCACTCTGTGCTATGGCCAAGGCCCTACCAAATGCTATTGATGTGCCACTCTGTGCTATTACCAATGCCCTACCAAATGCTATTGATGTGCCACTCTGTGCTATGACCAAGGCCCTACCAAATGCTACTGATGTGCCACTCAGTGCTATGACCAAGGCCCTACCAAATGCTATTGATGTGCCACTCTGTGCTATTACCATTGCCCTACCAAATGCTATTGATGTGCCACTCTGTGCTATGACCAAGGCCCTACCAAATGCTATTCATGTGCCACTCTGTGCTATGACCAAGGCCTCACCAAATGCTCCTGATGCACCATCTGTGCTATGACCAAGGCCCTACCAAATGCTATTGATGTGCCACTCTGTGCTATTACCAAGGCCCTACCAAATGCTATTGATGTTCCACTCTGTGCTATGACCAAGGCACTACCAAATGCTACTGATGTGCCACTCTGTGCTATGACCAAGGCCCTACCAAATGCTATTGATGTGCCACTCTGTGCTATGTCCAAGGCCCTACCAAATGCTATTGATGTGCCACTCTGTTCTATGACCAAGGCCCCACCAAAGGCTATTCATGTGCCACTCTGTGCTTTGACCAAGGCCCTACAAAATGCTATTGATGTGCCACTCTGTGCTATTACCAATGCCCTACAAAATGCTATTGATGTGCCACTCTGTGCTATGACCAAGGCCCTACCAAATGCAACTGATGTGCCACTCGGTGCTATGACCAAGGCCTCAACCAATGCTATTGATGTGCCACTCTGTGCTATGACCAAGGCCCTTCCAAATGCTATTGATGCACCACTCTTTGCTATGACCAAGGCCTCAACAAATGCTATTGATGTGCCACTCTGTGCTATTACCAAGACCCCACCAAATGCTATTCATGAGCCACTCTATGCTGTGACCAAGGCCTCGCCAAATGCTACTGATGTGCCACTAAGTGCTATGACCAAGGCCCCACCAAATGCTACTGATGTGCCACTGTGTGCTATGACCAAGGCCTCACCAAATGCTACTGATGTGCCACTCTGTGCTATGACCAAGACCCCACCAAATGCTATTCATGTGCCACTGTGTGCTATGGCCAAGGCCTCGCCAAATGCTACTGATGTGCCACTCTGTTCTATGACCAAGGCCCCACCAAATGGTATTGATGTGCCACTCTGTGCTATGACCAAGGCCCTACCAAATGCTATTGATGCGCAACTCTGTGCTATGACCAAGGCCCTACCAAATGCTATTCATGTGCCACTCTGTGCTATGACCAAAGCCCTACCAAATGCTACTGATGCACCACTCTGTGATATGGCCAAGGCCCCATCAAATGCTATTTATGCGCCACTCTGTGCTATGATCAAGGTCCCATCAAATGCTATTGATGTGCCATTCAGTGCTATTACCAAGGCCCCACTAAATGCTATGATCGGCCACTCTGTGCTAAATCCAAGGCCTCACCAAATGCTACTGATGTGCCACTCTGTGCTATGACCAAGGCCCCACCAAATGGTATTCATGTGCCACTCTGTGCTATGACCTAGGCCCTACAAAATGCTATTGATGTGCCACTCTGTGCTATTACCAATGCCCTACCAAATGCTATTGATGTGCCACTCTGTGCTATGACCAAGGCCCTACCAAATGCTACTGATGTGCCACTCAGTGCTATGACCAAGGCCCTACCAAATGCTATTGATGTGCCACTCTGTGCTATTACCATTGCCCTACCAAATGCTATTGATGTGCCACTCTGTGCTATGACCAAGGCCCTACCAAATGCTATTCATGTGCCACTCTGTGCTATGACCAAGGCCTCACCAAATGCTCCTGATGCACCATCTGTGCTATGACCAAGGCCCTACCAAATGCTATTGATGTGCCACTCTGTGCTATTACCAAGGCCCTACCAAATGCTATTGATGTTCCACTCTGTGCTATGACCAAGGCACTACCAAATGCTACTGATGTGCCACTCTGTGCTATGACCAAGGCCCTACCAAATGCTATTGATGTGCCACTCTGTGCTATGTCCAAGGCCCTACCAAATGCTATTGATGTGCCACTCTGTTCTATGACCAAGGCCCCACCAAATGCTATTCATGTGCCACTCTGTGCTTTGACCAAGGCCCTACAAAATGCTATTGATGTGCCACTCTGTGCTATTACCAATGCCCTACAAAATGCTATTGATGTGCCACTCTGTGCTATGACCAAGGCCCTACCAAATGCTACTGATGTGCCACTCGGTGCTATGACCAAGGCCTCAACCAATGCTATTGATGTGCCACTCTGTGCTATGACCAAGGCCCTTCCAAATGCTATTGATGCACCACACTTTGCTATGACCAAGGCCTCAACAAATGCTATTGATGTGCCACTCTGTGCTATTACCAAGACCCCACCAAATGCTATTCATGAGCCACTCTATGCTGTGACCAAGGCCTCGCCAAATGCTACTGATGTGCCACTCGGTGCTATGACCAAGGCCCCACCAAATGCTACTGATGTGCCACTGTGTGCTATGACCAAGGCCTCACCAAATGCTACTGATGTGCCACTCTGTGCTATGACCAAGACCCCACCAAATGCTATTCATGTGCCACTGTGTGCTATGGCCAAGGCCTCGCCAAATGCTACTGATGTGCCACTCTGTTCTATGACCAAGGCCCCACCAAATGGTATTGATGTGCCACTCTGTGCTATGACCAAGGCCCTACCAAATGCTATTGATGCGCCACTCTGTGCTATGACCAAGGCCCTACCAAATGCTATTCATGTGCCACTCTGTGCTATGACCAAAGCCCTACCAAATGCTACTGATGCACCACTCTGTGATATGGCCAAGGCCCCATCAAATGCTATTTATGCGCCACTCTGTGCTATGATCAAGGTCCCATCAAATGCTATTGATGTGCCATTCAGTGCTATTACCAAGGCCCCACTAAATGCTATGATCGGCCACTCTGTGCTATTACCAAGGCCCCACCAAATGCTATTGATGTGCCGCTCTGTTCTATGACCAATGCCCCTCCAAATGTTGTTGATGTGCCACTATGTGCTATGACCGAGGCCCCACCAAATGCATTTGATGTGCCACTCTGTGCTATGACCAAGGCCCTACCAAATGCTACTGACATGCCACTCTGTGGTATGACCAATGCCCCACCAAATGCTATTGACGTTCCACTCTGTGCTATGACCAAGGACTGCCAAATGCTACTGATGTGCCATCTGTGCTATGACCAAGGCCCCACCAAATGCTACTGATGTGACACTCTGTTCTATGACCAAGGCCCCACCAAATGCTATTGATGTGCCACTCTGTGCTATGACCAAGGCCTCTCCAAATGCTACTGCTGCACCACTTTGTGCAATGACCAAGGCCCTACCAAATGATATTCATGTGCTGGTCTGTGCTAAGACCAAGGCCTCACCAAATGCTACTGATGTGCCTCTCTGTGCTATGACCAAGGCCCTACCAAATGCTACTGATGTGCCACTCTGTGCTATGACAAAGGCCCTACCAAATGCTATTGATGTGCCACTCTGTGCTATTACCATTGCCCTACCAAATGCTATTGATGTGCCACTCTGTGCTATGGCCAAGGCCCTACAAAATGCTATTGATGTGCCACTCTGTGCTATTACCAATGCCCTACCAAATGCTATTGATGTGCCACTCTGTGCTATGACCAAGGCCCTACCAAATGCTACTGATGTGCCACTCTGTGCTATGACCAAGGCCCTACCAAATGCTATTGATGTGCCACTCTGTGCTATTACCAATGCCCTACCAAATGCTATTGATGTGCCACTCTGTGCTATGACCAAGGCCCTACCAAATGCTATTGATGTGCCACTCTGTTCTATGACCAAGGCCCCACCAAATGCTATTCATGTGCCACTCTGTGCTATGACCAAGGCCTCACCAAATGCTCCTGATGCACCATCTGTGCTATGACCAAGGCCCTACCAAATGCCACTGATGTGCCACTCTGTGCTATGACCAAGGCCCTACCAAATGCTATTGATGTGCCACTCTGTGCTATTACCAAGGCCCTACCAAATGCTATTGATGTGCCACTCTGTGTTATGACCAAGGCCCTACCAAATGCTACTGATGTGCCACTCTGTGCTATGACCAAGGCCCTACCAAATGCTATTGATGTGCCACTCTGTGCTATTACCAAGGCCCTACCAAATGCTATTGATGTGCCACTCTGTGCTATAACCAAGACCCCACCGAATGCTATTGATGTGCCACTCTGTGCTATAGCCAAGGCCTCAACAAATGCTATTGATGTGCCACTCTGTGCTATGAGCAAGGCCCTTCCAAATGTTATTGATGCACCACTCTTTGCTATGACCAAGGCCTCAACAAATGCTATTGATGTGCCACTCTGTGCTATTACCAAGACCCCACCAAATGCTATTCATGTGCCACTCTATGCTGTGACCAAGGCCTCGCCAAATGCTACTGATGTGCCACTCTGTGCTATGACCAAGGCCCTACCAAATGCTACTGATGTGCCACTGTGTGCTATGACCAAGGCCTCACCAAATGCTTCTGATGTGCCACTCTGTGCTATGACCAAGACCCCACCAAATGCTATTCATATGCCACTGTGTGCTATGGCCAAGGCCTCGCCAAATGCTACTGATGTGCTACTCTGTTCTATGACCAAGGCCCCACCAAATGGCATTGATGTGCCACTCTGTGCTATGACCAAGGCCCTAGCAAATGCTATTCATGTGCCACTCTGTGCTATGACGAAGGCCCTACCAAATGCTACTGATGTGCCACTCTGTGCTATGACCAAGGCCCTACCAAATGCTATTTATGCGCCACTCTGTGCTATGATCAAGGTCCCATCAAATACTATTGATGTGCCACTCAGTGCTAGGACCAAGGCCCCACCAAATGCTATGATTTGCCACTCTATGCTATTACCAAGGCCCCACTAAATGCTACTGATGTGCCACTCTCTGATATGGCCAAGGCCACACCAAATGCTATTCATGTGCCACTCTGTGCTATGACCAAGGCCCTACCAAATGCTATTAATGCGCCACTCTGTGCTATGATCAAGGTCCCATCAAATGCTATTGATGTGCCACTCAGTGCTAGGACCAAGGCCCCACCAAATGCTATGATTTGCCACTCTGTGCTATTACCAAATCACCACCAAATGCTACTGATGTGCCGCTCTGTGCTATTACCAATGCCCCTCCAAATGTTGTTGATGTGACACTATGTGCTATGACCAAGGCCCCACCAAATGCTATTCATGTGCCGGTCTGTGCTATGACCGAGGCCCCACCAAATGCTTTTGATGTGCCACTCTGTGCTATGACCAAGGCCCTACCAAATGCTACTGATGTGCCACTCTGTGCTATGACCAAGGCCCTACCAAATGCTACTGATGTGCCACTCTGTGGTATGACAAATGCCCCACCAAATGCTATTGATGTTCCACTGTGTGCTATGACCAAGGCCTGCCAAATGCTACTGATGTGCCACTCTGTGCTATGACCAAGGCCCCACCAAATGCTACTGATGTGACACTCTGTTCTATGACCAAGGCCCCAACAAATGCTATTGATGTGCCACTGTGTGCTATGACCAAGGCCTCTCCAAATGCTACTGCTGCACCACTTTGTGCAATGACCAAGGCCCTACCAAATGCTATTCATGTGCTGCTCTGTGCTAAGACCAAGGCCTCACCAAATGCTACTGATGTGCCTCTCTGTGCTATGACCAAGGCCCTACCAAATGCTACTGATGTGCCACTCTGTGCCATGACCAAGGCCCTACCAAATGCTACTGATGTGCCACTCTGTGCTATGACCAAGGACCTACCAAATGCTGCTGATGTGCCACTGTGTGCTATGGCCAAGGCCCTACCAAATGCTATTGATGTGCCACTCTGTGCTATTACCAATGCCCTACCAAATGCTATTGATGTATCACTCTGTGCTATGACCAAGGCCCTACCAAATGCTATTGATGTGCCACTCTGTTCTATGACCAAGGCCCCACCAAATGCTATTGATGTGCCACTCTGTGCTATGACCAAGGCCTCACCAAATGCTCCTGATGCACCATCTGTGCTATGACCAAGGCCCTACCAAATGCTACTGATGTGCCACTCTGTGCTATGACCAAGGCCCTACCAAATGCTATTGATGTGCCACTCTGTGCTATTACCAAGGCCCTACCAAATGCTGCTGATGTGCCACTCTGTGCTATGACCAAGACCCTACCAAATGCTACTGATGTGCCACTCTGTGCTATGACCAAGGCCCTACCAAATGCTATTGATGTGCCACTCTGTGCTATTACCAAGGCCCTACCAAATGCTATTGTTGTGCCACTCTGTGCCATGACCAGGGCCCTACCAAATGCTATTGATGTGCCACTCTGTTCTATGACCAAGGCCCCACCAAATGCTATTCATGTGCCACTCTGTGCTATGACCAAGGCCCTACAAAATGCTATTGATGTGCCACTCTGTGCTATGACCAAGGCCCTACCAAATGCTATTGATGCACCACTCTGTGCTATGACCAAGGCCCCAACAAATGCTACTGATGTGCCACTTTGTGCTATGACCAAGGCCCCACCAAATGCTATTCATGTGCCACTCTGTGCTATGACCAAGGCCCCACCAAATGCTATTCTTGTGCCACTCTGTGCTATGACCAAGGCTCTACCAAATGCTTTTGATATGCCACTCTGTGCTATTACCAATGCCCTTCCAAATGCTATTGATGTGCCACTCTGTGCTATGACCAAGGCCCTACCAAATGCTATTGATGTGCCACTCTGTGCTATTACCAATGCCCTACCAAATGCTATTGATGTGCCACTCTGTACTATGACCAAGGCCGTACCAAATGCTATTGATGTGACACTCTGTTCTATGACCAAGGCCCCACCAAATGCTATTCATGTGCCACTCTGTGCTATGACCAAGGCCTCAACAAATGCTATTGATGTGCCACTCTGTGCTATTACCAAGACCCCACCAAATGCTATTCATGTGCCACTCTATGCTGTGACCAAGGCCTCGCCAAATGCTACTGATGTGCCACTCTGTGCTATGACCAAGGCCCTACCAAATGCTACTGATGTGCCACTGTGTGCTATGACCAAGGCCTCACCAAATGCTTCTGATGTGCCACTCTGTGCTATGACCAAGACCCCACCAAATGCTATTCATGTGCCACTGTGTGCTATGGCCAAGGCCTCGCCAAATGCTACTGATGTGCTACTCTGTTCTATGACCAAGGCCCCACCAAATGGCATTGATGTGCCACTCTGTGCTATGACCAAGGCCCTAGCAAATGCTATTCATGTGCCACTCTGTGCTATGACGAAGGCCCTACCAAATGCTACTGATGTGCCACTCTGTGCTATGACCAAGGCCCTACCAAATGCTATTTATGCGCCACTCTGTGCTATGATCAAGGTCCCATCAAATACTATTGATGTGCCACTCAGTGCTAGGACCAAGGCCCCACCAAATGCTATGATTTGCCACTCTATGCTATTACCAAGGCCCCACTAAATGCTACTGATGTGCCACTCTCTGATATGGCCAAGGCCACACCAAATGCTATTCATGTGCCACTCTGTGCTATAATCAAGGTCCCATCAAATGCTATTGATGTGCCACTCAGTGCTAGGACCAAGGCCCCACCAAATGCTATGATTTGCCACTCTGTGCTATTACCAAATCACCACCAAATGCTACTGATGTGCCGCTCTGTGCTATGACCAATGCCCCTCCAAATGTTGTTGATGTGACACTATGTGCTATGACCAAGGCCCCACCAAATGCTATTCATGTGCCGGTCTGTGCTATGACCGAGGCCCCACCAAATGCTTTTGATGTGCCACTCTGTGCTATGACCAAGGCCCTACCAAATGCTACTGATGTGCCACTCTGTGCTATGACCAAGGCCCTACCAAATGCTACTGATGTGCCACTCTGTGGTATGACAAATGCCCCACCAAATGCTATTGATGTTCCACTGTGTGCTATGACCAAGGCCTGCCAAATGCTACTGATGTGCCACTCTGTGCTATGACCAAGGCCCCACCAAATGCTACTGATGTGACACTCTGTTCTATGACCAAGGCCCCAACAAATGCTATTGATGTGCCACTGTGTGCTATGACCAAGGCCTCTCCAAATGCTACTGCTGCACCACTTTGTGCAATGACCAAGGCCCTACCAAATGCTATTCATGTGCTGCTCTGTGCTAAGACCAAGGCCTCACCAAATGCTACTGATGTGCCTCTCTGTGCTATGACCAAGGCCCTACCAAATGCTACTGATGTGCCACTCTGTGCTATGACCAAGGCCCTACCAAATGCTACTGATGTGCCACTCTGTGCTATGACCAGGGCCCTACCAAATGCTGCTGATGTGCCACTCTGTGCTATGGCCAAGGCCCTACCAAATGCTATTGATGTGCCACTCTGTGCTATTACCAATGCCCTACCAAATGCTATTGATGTATCACTCTGTGCTATGACCAAGGCCCTACCAAATGCTACTGATGTGCCACTCTGTGCTATGACCAAGGCCCTACCAAATGCTATTGATGTGCCACTCTGTGCTATTACCAAGGCCCTACCAAATGCTACTGATGTGCCACTCTGTGCTATGACCAAGGCCCTACCAAATGCTACTGATGTGCCACTCTGTGCTATGACCAAGGCCCTACCAAATGCTATTGATGTGCCACTCTGTGCTATTACCAAGGCCCTACCAAATGCTATTGTTGTGCCACTCAGTGCCATGACCAGGGCCCTACCAAATGCTATTGATGTGCCACTCTGTTCTATGACCAAGGCCCCACCAAATGCTATTCATGTGCCACTCTGTGCTATGACCAAGGCCCTACAAAATGCTATTGATGTGCCACTCTGTGCTATGACCAAGGCCCTACCAAATGCTATTGATGCACCACTCTGTGCTATGACCAAGGCCCCAACAAATGCTACTGATGTGCCACTTTGTGCTATGACCAAGGCCCCACCAAATGCTATTCTTGTGCCACTCTGTGCGATGACCAAGGCTCTACCAAATGCTTTTGATATGCCACTCTGTGCTATTACCAATGCCCTTCCAAATGCTATTGATGTGCCACTCTGTGCTATGACCAAGGCCCTACCAAATGCTATTGATGTGCCACTCTGTGCTATTACCAATGCCCTACCAAATGCTATTGATGTGCCACTCTGTACTATGACCAAGGCCCTACCAAATGCTATTGATGTGACACTCTGTTCTATGACCAAGGCCCCACCAAATGCTATTCATGTGCCACTCTGTGCTATGACCAAGGCCTCACCAAATGCTCCTGATGCACCATCTGTGCTATGACCAAGGCCCTACTAAATGCTACTGATGTGCCACTCTGTGGTATGACCAAGGCCCTACCAAATGCTATTGATGTGCCACTCTGTGCTATTACCAAGGCCCTACCAAATGCTATTGATCTGCCACTCTGTGCTATGACCAAGGCCCTACCAAATGCTACTGATGTGCCACTCTGTTCTATGACCAAGGCCCCACCAAATGCTATTCATGTGCCACTCTGTGCTTTGACCAAGGCCCTACAAAATGCTATTGACGTGCCACTCTGTGCTATTACCAATGCCCTACCAAATGCTATTGATGTGCCACTCTGTGCTATGACCAAGGCCCTACCAAATGCTACTGATGTGCCACTCTGTGCTATGACCAAGGCCCTACCAAATGCTATTGATGTGCCACTCTGTGCTATTACCAATGCCCTACCAAATGCTATTGATGTGCCACTCTGTGCTATGACCAAGGCCCTACCAAATGCTATTGATGTGCCACTCTGTTCTATGACCAAGGCCCCACCAAATGCTATTCATGTGCCACTCTGTGCTATGACCAAGGCCTCACCAAATGCTCCTGATGCACCATCTGTGCTATGACCAAGGCCCCACCAAATGCTACTGATGTGCCACTCTGTGCTATGACCAAGGCCCCACCAAATGTTATTCATGTGCCACTCTGTGCTATGACCAAGGCCCCAAAAAATGCTATTCATGTGCGACTCTGTGCTATGACCAAGGCCCTACCAAATGCTATTGATGTGCCACTCTGTGCTATTACCAAGGCCCTACCAAATGCTATTGATCTGCCACTCTGTGCTATGACCAAGGCCCTACCAAATGCTACTGATGTGCCACTCTGTGCTATGACCAAGGCCCTAACAAATGCTATTTATGTGCCACTCTGTGCTATGTCCAAGGCCCTACCAAATGCTATTCATGTGCCACTCTGTTCTATGACCAAGGCCCCACCAAATGCTATTCATGTGCCACTCTGTGCTTTGACCAAGGCCCTACAAAATGCTATTGATGTGCCACTCTGTGCTATTACCAATGCCCTACCAAATGCTATTTATGTGCCACTCTGTGCTATGACCAAGGCCCTACCAAATGCTACTGATGTGCCACTCTGTGCTATGACCAAGGCCCTACCAAATGCTATTGATGTGCCACTCTGTGCTATTACCAATGCGCTACCAAATGCTATTGATGTGCCACTCTGTGCTATGACCAAGGCCCTAGCAAATGCTATTGATGTGCCACTCTGTTCTATGACCAAGGCCCCACCAAATGCTATTCATGTGCCACTCTGTGCTATGACCAAGGCCTCACCAAATGCTCCTGATGCACCATCTGTGCTATGACCAAGGCCCTACCAAATGCTACTGATGTGCCACTCTGTGCTATGACCAAGGCTCTACCAAATGCTATTGATGTGCCACTCTGTGCTATTACCAAGGCCCTACCAAATGCTATTGATGTGCCACTCTGTGCTATGACCAAGGCCCCACCAAATGATACGGATGTGCCACTCTGTGCTATGACCAAGGCCTTACCAAATGCTATTGATGTGCCACTCTGTGCTATTACCAAGGCCCCACCAAATGCTACTGATGTGCCACTCTGTGCTATGACCAAGGCCCTACCAAATGCTATTGATGTGCCACTCTGTGCTATTACCAAGGCCCTACCAAATGCTATTGATGTGCCACTCTGTGCCATGACCAAGGCCCTACCAAATGCTATTGATGTGCCACTCTGTTCTATGACCAAGGCCCCACCAAATGCTATTCATGTGCCACTCTATGCTATGACCAAGGCCCCAAAAAATGCTATTCATGTGCGACTCTGTGCTATGACCAAGCCGCTACCAAATGCTTTTGATGCGCCACTCTGTGCTATGACCAAGGCCCTACCAAATGCTATTGATGTGCCACTCTGTGCTATGACCAAGGCCCTACTAAATGCTATTGATGCACCACTCTGTGCTATGACCAAGGCCCCACCAAATGCTACTGATGTGCCACTCTGTGCTATGACAAAGGCCCTACCAAATGCTATTGATGTGCCACTCTGTGCTATGACCAAGGCCTCACCAAACGCTACTGATGTGCCACTCTGTGCAATGACAAAGGCCCCACAAAATGCTACTGATGTGCCACTCTGTGCTATGACCAAGGCCCCACCAAATGCTATTCATGTGCCACACTGTGCTATGACCAAGGCCCCAAAAAATGCTATTCATGTGCGACTCTGTGCTATGACCAAGCCGCTACCAAATGCTTTTGATGCGCCACTCTGTGCGATGATCAAGGTCCCATCAAATGCTATTGATGTGCCACTCAGTGCTAGGACCAAGGCCCCACCAAATGCTATGATTTGCCACTCTGTGCTATTACCAAGGCCCCATCAAATGCTACTGATGTGCCACTCTGTGCTATGACCAAGGCCCTACCAAATGCTATTGATGTGCCACTCTGTGCTATTACCATTGCCCTACCAAATGCTATTGATGTGCCACTCTGTTCTATGACCAAGGCCCCACCAAATGCTATTCATGTGCCACTCTGTGCTATGACCAAGGCCCTACAAAATGCTATTGATGTGCCACTCTGTGCTATTACCAATGCCCTACCAAATGCTATTGATGTGCCACTCTGTGCTATGACCAAGGCCTCACCAAATGCTCCTGATGCACCATCTGTGCTATGACCAAGGCCCTACCAAATGCTACTTATGTGCCACTCTGTGCTATGACCAAGGCCCTACCAAATGCTATTGATGTGCCACTCTGTGCTATGACCAAGGCCCTACCAAATGCTATTGATGTGCCACTCTGTGCTATTACCAAGGCCCTACCAATTGCTATTGTTGTGCCACTCTGTGCCATGACCAAGGCCCTACCAAATGCTATTGATGTGCCACTCTGTTCTATGACCAAGGCCCCACCAAATGCTATTGATGTGCCACTCTGTGCTATGACCAAGGCCCGACAAAATGCTATTGATGTGCCACTCTCTGCTATGACCAAGGCCCTACCAAATGCTATTGATGCACCACTCTGCGCTATGACCAAGGCCCCATCAAATGCTACTGATGTGCCACTTTGTGCTATGACAAAGGCCCTACCAAATGCTACTGATGTGCCACTCTGTGCTATGACCAAGGCCCTACCAAATGCTATTGATGTGCCACTCTGTGCTATTACCAAGGCCCTACCAAATGCTATTGATGTGCCACTCTGTGCTATGACCAAGGCCCTACCAAATGCTATTGATGTGCCACTCTGTGCTATTACCAAGGCCCTACCAATTGCTATTGTTGTGCCACTCTGTGCAATGACAAAGGCCCCACCAAATGCTACTGAAGTGCCACTCTGTGCTATGACCAAGGCCCCACAAAAAGCTATTCATGTGCCACTCTGTGCTATGACCAAGGCCCCACCAAATGCTATTCATGTGCCACTCTGTGCTATGACCAAGGCTCTACCAAATGATTTTGATATGCCACTCTGTGCTATTACCAATGCCCTACCAAATGCTATTGATGTGCCACTCTGTGCTATGTCCAAGGCCCTATCAAATGCTATTGATGTGCCACTCTGTTCTATGACCAAGGCAGCACCAAATGCTCTTCATGTGCCACTCTGTGCTATGACCAAGGCCCTACAAAATGCTATTGATGTGCCACTCTGTGCTATTACCAATGCCCTACCAAATGCTATTGATGTTCCACTCTGTGCTATGACCAAGGCCCTACCAAATGCTACTGATGTGCCACTCTGTGCTATGACCAGGGCCCTACCAAATGCTATTGATGTGCCACTCTGTGCTATTACCAATGCCCTACCAAATGCTATTGATGTGCCACTCTGTGCTATGACCAAGGCCCTACCAAATGCTATTGATGTGCCACTCTGTTCTATGACCAAGGCCCCACCAAATGCTATTCATGTGCCACTCTGTGCTATGACCAAGGCCTGAGCAAATGCTCCTGATGCACCATCTGTGCTATGACCAAGGCCCTACCAAATGCTACTGATGTGCCGCTCTGTGCTATGACCAATGCCCCTCCAAATGTTGTTGATGTGACACTATGTGCTATGACCAAGGCCCCACCAAATGCTATTCATGTGCCGGTCTGTGCTATGACCGAGGCCCCACCAAATGCTTTTGATGTGCCACTCTGTGCTATGACCAAGGCCCTACCAAATGCTACTGATGTGCCACTCTGTGCTATGACCAAGGCCCTACCAAATGCTACTGATGTGCCACTCTGTGGTATGACAAATGCCCCACCAAATGCTATTGATGTTCCACTCTGTGCTATGACCAAGGCCTGCCAAATGCTACTGATGTGCCACTCTGTGCTATGACCAAGGCCCCACCAAATGCTACTGATGTGACACTCTGTTCTATGACCAAGGCCCCAACAAATGCTATTGATGTGCCACTGTGTGCTATGACCAAGGCCTCTCCAAATGCTACTGCTGCACCACTTTGTGCAATGACCAAGGCCCTACCAAGTGCTATTCATGTGCTGCTCTGTGCTAAGACCAATGCCTCACCAAATGCTACTGATGCACCATCTGTGCTATGACCAAGGCCCTACCAAATGCTACTGATGTGCCACTCTGTGCTATGACCAAGGCCCTACCAAATGCTATTGATGTGCCACTCTGTGCTATTACCAAGGCCCTACCAAATGCTATTGATGTGCCACTCTGTGCTATGACCAAGGCCCTACCAAATGCTACTGATGTGCCACTCTGTGCTATGACCAAGGCCCTACCAAATGCTATTGATGTGCCACTCTGTGCTATTACCAAGGCCCTACCAAATGCTATTGTTGTGCCACTCTGTGCCATGACCAAGGCCCTACCAAATGCTATTGATGTGCCACTCTGTTCTATGACCAAGGCCCCACCAAATGCTATTCATGTGCCACTCTGCGCTATGATCAAGGCCCTACAAAATGCTATTGATGTGCCACTCTGTGCTATGACCAAGGCCCTACCAAATGCTATTGATGCACCACTCTGTGCTATGACCAAGGCCCCAACAAATGCTACTGATGTGCCACTTTGTGCTATGACAAAGGCCCTACAAAATGCTATTGATGTGCCACTCTGTACTATGACCAAGGCCTCACCAAACGCTAGTGATGTGCCACTCTGTGCAATGACAAAGGCCCCACCAAATGCTACTGAAATGCCACTTTGTGCTATGACCAAGGCCCCACCAAATGCTATTCATGTGCCACTCTGTGCTATGACCAAGGCCCCACCAAATGCTATTCTTGTGCCACTCTGTGCTATGACCAAGGCTCTACCAAATGCTATTGTTGTGCCACTCTGTGCTATGACCAAGGCCCTACCAAATGCTATTGATGTGCCACTCTGTGCTATTACCAATGCCCTACCAAATGCTATTGATGTGCCACTCTGTACTATGACCAAGGCCCTACCAAATGCTATTGATGTGACACTCTGTTCTATGACCAAGGCCCCACCAAATGCTATTCATGTGCCACTCTGTGCTATGACCAAGGCCTCACCAAATGCTCCTGATGCACCATCTGTGCTATGACAAAGGCCCTACCAAATGCTACTGATGTGCCACTCTGTGGTATGACCAAGGCCCTACCAAATGCTATTGATGTGCCACTCTGTGCTATTACCAAGGCCCTACCAAATGCTATTGATCTGCCACTCTGTGCTATGACCAAGGCCCTACCAAATGCTACTGATGTGCCACTCTGTGCTATGACCAAGGCCCTAGCAAATGCTATTTATGTGCCACTCTGTGCTATGTCCAAGGCCCTACCAAATGCTATTGATGTGCCACTCTGTTCTATGACCAAGGACCCACCAAATGCTATTCATGTGCAACTCTGTGCTTTGACCACGGCCCTACAAAATGCTATTGACGTGCCACTCTGTGCTATTACCAATGCCCTACCAAATGCTATTGATGTGCCACTCTGTGCTATGACCAAGGCCCTACCAAATGCTACTGATGTGCCACTCTGTGCTATGACCAAGGCCCTACCAAATGCTATTGATGTGCCACTCTGTGCTATTACCAATGCCCTACCAAATGCTATTGATGTGCCACTCTGTGCTATGACCAAGGCCCTACCAAATGCTATTGATGTGCCACTCTGTTCTATGACCAAGGCCCCACCAAATGCTATTCATGTGCCACTCTGTGCTATGACCAAGGCCTCACCAAATGCTCCTGATGCACCATCTGTGCTATGACCAAGACCCCACCAAATGCTACTGATGTGCCACTCTGTGCTATGACCAAGGCCCCACCAAATGCTATTCATATGCCACTCTGTGCTATGACCAAGGCCCCAAAAAATGCTATTCATGTGCGACTCTGTGCTATGACCAAGGCCCTACCAAATGCTATTGATGTGCCACTCTGTGCTATTACCAAGGCCCTACCAAATGCTATTGATCTGCCACTCTGTGCTATGACCAAGGCCCTACCAAATGCTACTGATGTGCCACTCTGTGCTATGACCAAGGCCCTAACAAATGCTATTTATGTGCCACTCTGTGCTATGTCCAAGGCCCTACCAAATGCTATTCATGTGCCACTCTGTTCTATGACCAAGGCCCCACCAAATGCTATTCATGTGCCACTCTGTGCTTTGAACAAGGCCCTACAAAATGCTATTGATGTGCCACTCTGTGCTATTACCAATGCCCTACCAAATGCTATTGATGTGCCACTCTGTGCTATGACCAAGGCCCTACCAAATGCTACTGATGTGCCACTCTGTGCTTTGACCAAGGCCCTACCAAATGCTATTGATGTGCCACTCTGTGCTATTACCAATGCGCTACCAAATGCTATTGATGTGCCACTCTGTGCTATGACCAATGCCCTAGCAAATGCTATTGATGTGCCACTCTGTTCTATGACCAAGGCCCCACCAAATGCTATTCATGTGCCACTCTGTGCTATGACCAAGGCCTCACCAAATGCTCCTGATGCACCATCTGTGCTATGACCAAGGCCCTACCAAATGCTATTGATGTGCCACTCTGTGCTATTACCAAGGCCCTACCAAATGCTATTGATGTGCCACTCTGTGCTATGACCAAGGCCCCACCAAATGATACGGATGTGCCACTCTGTGCTATGACCAAGGCCTTACCAAATGCTATTGATGTGCCACTCTGTGCTATTACCAAGGCCCCACCAAATGCTACTGATGTGCCACTCTGTGCTATGACCAAGGCCCTACCAAATGCTATTGATGTGCCACTCTGTGCTATTACCAAGGCCCTACCAAATGCTATTGATGTGCCACTCTGTGCCATGACCAAGGCCCTACCAAATGCTATTGATGTGCCACTCTGTTCTATGACCAAGGCCCCACCAAATGCTATTCATGTGCCACTCTATGCTATGACCAAGGCCCTACAAAATGCTATTGATGTGCCACTCTGTGCTATGACCAAGGCCCTACTAAATGCTATTGATGCACCACTCTGTGCTATGACCAAGGCCCCACCAAATGCTACTGATGTGCCACTCTGTGCTATGACAAAGGCCCTACCAAATGCTATTGATGTGCCACTCTGTGCTATGACCAAGGCCTCACCAAACGCTACTGATGTGCCACTCTGTGCAATGACAAAGGCCCCACAAAATGCTACTGATGTGCCACTCTGTGCTATGACCAAGGCCCCACCAAATGCTATTCATGTGCCACACTGTGCTATGACCAAGGCCCCAAAAAATGCTATTCATGTGCGACTCTGTGCTATGACCAAGCCGCTACCAAATGCTTTTGATGCGCCACTCTGTGCTATGACCAAGGCCCTACCAAATGCTATTGATGTGCCATTCTGTGCTATGACCAAGGCCCTACCAAATGCTATTTATGCACCACTCTGTGTGATGATCAAGGTCCCATCAAATGCTATTGATGTGCCACTCAGTGCTAGGATCAAGGCCCCACCAAATTCTATGATTTGTGACTCTGTGCTATTACCAAGGCCCCATCAAATGCTACTGATGTGCCACTCTGTGCTATGACCAAGGCCCTACCAAATGATATTGATGTGCCACTCTGTGCTATTACCATTGCCCTCCCAAATGCTATTGATGTGCCACTCTGTTCTATGACCAAGGCCCCACCAAATGCTATTCATGTGCCACTCTGTGCTATGACCAAGGCCCTACAAAATGCTATTGATGTGCCACTCTGTGCTATTACCAATGCCCTACCAAATGCTATTGATGTGCCACTCTGTGCTATGACGAAGGCCCTACCAAATGCTACTGATGTGCCACTCTGTGCTATGACCAAGGCCCTAACACATGCTATTGATGTGCCACTCTGTGATATTACCAATGCCCTACCAAATGCTATTGATGTGCCACTCCGTGCTATGACCAAGGCCCTACCAAATGCTATTGATGTGCCACTCTGTTCTATGACCAAGGCCCCACAAAATGCTATTCATGTGCCACTCTGTGCTATGACCAAGGTCTCACCAAATGCTCCTGATGCACCATCTGTCCTATGACCAAGGCCCTACCAAATGCTACTGATGTGCCAATCTGTGCTATGACCAAGGCCATACCAAATGCTATTGATGTGCCACTCTGTGCTATTACCAAGGCCCTACCAAATGCTATTGATGTGCCACTCTGTGCTATGACCAAGGCCCTACCAAATGCTATTGATGTGCCACTCTGTGCTATTACCAAGGCCCTACCAATTGCTATTGTTGTGCCACTCTGTGCCATGACCAAGGCCCTACCAAATGCTATTGATGTGCCACTCTGTTCTATGACCAAGGCCCCACCAAATGCTATTCATGTGCCACTCTGTGCTATGACCAAGGCCCGACAAAATGCTATTGATGTGCCACTCTCTGCTATGACCAAGGCCCTACCAAATGCTATTGATGAACCACTCTGCGCTATGACCAAGGCCCCAACAAATGCTACTGATGTGCCACTTTGTGCTATGACAAAGGCCTTACCAAATGCTACTGAGGTGCCACTCTGTGCTATGACCAAGGCCCTACCAAATGCTATTGATGTGCCACTCTGTGCTATTGCCAAGGCCCTACCAAATGCTATTGATGTGCCACTCTGTGCTATGACCAAGGCCCTACCAAATGCTATTGATGTGCCACTCTGTGCTATTACTAAGGCCCTACCAATTGCTATTGTTGTGCCACTCTGTGCAATGACAAAGGCCCCACCAAATGCTACTGAAGTGCCACTCTGTGCTATGACCAAGGCCCCACAAAAAGCTATTCATGTGCCACTCTGTGCTATGACAAAGGCCCCACCAAATGCTATTCATGTGCCACTCTGTGCTATGACCAAGGCTCTACCAATGCTTTTGATATGCCACTCTGTGCTATTACCAATGCCCTACCAAATGCTATTGATGTGCCACTCTGTGCTATGTCCAAGGCCCTATCAAATGCTATTGATGTGCCACTCTGTTCTATGACCAAGGCCCCACCAAATGCTCTTCATGTGCCACTCTGTGCTATGACCAAGGCCCTACAAAATGCTATTGATGTGCCACTCTGTGCTATTACCAATGCCCTACCAAATGCTATTGATGTTCCACTCTGTGCTATGACCAAGGCCCTACCAAATGCTACTGATGTGCCACTCTGTGCTATGACCAGGGCCCTACCAAATGCTATTGATGTGCCACTCTGTGCTATTACCAATGTCCCACCAAATGCTATTGATGTGCCACTCTGTGCTATGACCAAGGCCCTACCAAATGCTACTGATGTGCCACTCTGTGCTATGACCAAGGCCCTAACAAATGCTATTTATGTGCCACTCTGTGCTATGTCCAAGGCCCTACCAAATGCTATTCATGTGCCACTCTGTTCTATGACCAAGGCCCCACCAAATGCTATTCATGTGCCACTCTGTGCTTTGACCAAGGCCCTACAAAATGCTATTGATGTGCCACTCTGTGCTATTACCAATGCCCTACCAAATGCTATTGATGTGCCACTCTGTGCTATGACCAAGGCCCTACCAAATGCTACTGATGTGCCACTCTGTGCTATGACCAAGGCCCTACCAAATGCTATTGATGTGCCACTCTGTGCTATTACCAATGCGCTACCAAATGCTATTGATGTGCCACTCTGTGCTATGACCAATGCCCTAGCAAATGCTATTGATGTGCCACTTTGTTCTATGACCAAGGCCCCACCAAATGCTATTCATGTGCCACTCTGTGCTATGACCAAGGCCTCACCAAATGCTCCTGATGCACCATTTGTGCTATGACCAAGGCCCTACCAAATGCTATTGATGTGCCACTCTGCGCTATTACCAAGGCCCTACCAAATGCTATTGATGTGCCACTCTGTGCTATGACCAAGGCCCCACTAAATGATACGGATGTGCCACTCTGTGCTATGACCAAGGCCTTACCAAATGCTATTGATGTGCCACTCTGTGCTATTACCAAGGCCCCACCAAATGCTACTGATGTGCCACTCTGTGCTATGACCAAGGCCCTACCAAATGCTATTGATGTGCCACTCTGTGCTATTACCAAGGCCCTACCAAATGCTATTGATGTGCCACTCTGTGCCATGACCAAGGCCCTACCAAATGCTATTGATGTGCCACTCTGTTCTATGACCAAGGCCCCACCAAATGCTATTCATGTGCCACTCTATGCTATGACCAAGGCCCTACAAAATGCTATTGATGTGCCACTCTGTGCTATGACCAAGGCCCTACTAAATGCTATTGATGCACCACTCTGTGCTATGACCAAGGCCCCACCAAATGCTACTGATGTGCCACTCTGTGCTATGACAAAGGCCCTACCAAATGCTATTGATGTGCCACTCTGTGCTATGACCAAGGCCTCACCAAACGCTACTGATGTGCCACTCTGTGCAATGACAAAGGCCCCACAAAATGCTACTGATGTGCCACTCTGTGCTATGACCAAGGCCCCACCAAATGCTATTCATGTGCCACACTGTGCTATGACCAAGGCCCCAAAAAATGCTATTCATGTGCGACTCTGTGCTATGACCAAGCCGCTACCAAATGCTTTTGATGCGCCACTCTGTGCTATGACCAAGGCCCTACCAAATGCTATTGATGTGCCATTCTGTGCTATGACCAAGGCCCTACCAAATGCTATTTATGCACCACTCTGTGTGATGATCAAGGTCCCATCAAATGCTATTGATGTGCCACTCAGTGCTAGGACCAAGGCCCCACCAAATTCTATGATTTGCCACTCTGTGCTATTACCAAGGCCCCATCAAATGCTACTGATGTGCCACTCTGTGCTATGACCAAGGCCCTACCAAATGCTATTGATGTGCCACTCTGTGCTATTACCATTGCCCTACCAAATGCTATTGATGTGCCACTCTGTTCTATGACCAAGGCCCCACCAAATGCTATTCATGTGCCACTCTGTGCTATGACCAAGGCCCTACAAAATGCTATTGATGTGCCACTCTGTGCTATTACCAATGCCCTACCAAATGCTATTGATGTGCCACTCTGTGCTATGACCAAGGCCCTACCAAATGCTACTGATGTGCCACTCTGTGCTATGACCAAGGCCCTAACACATGCTATTGATGTGCCACTCTGTGCTATTACCAATGCCCTACCAAATGCTATTGATGTGCCACTCTGTGCTATGACCAAGGCCCTACCAAATGCTATTGATGTGCCACTCTGTTCTATGACCAAGGCCCCACAAAATGCTATTCATGTGCCACTCTGTGCTATGACCAAGGTCTCACCAAATGCTCCTGATGCACCATCTGTCCTATGACCAAGGCCCTACCAAATGCTACTGATGTGCCACTATGTGCTATTAACAAGGCCATACCAAATGCTATTGATGTGCCACTCTGTGCTATTACCAAGGCCCTACCAAATGCTATTGATGTGCCACTCTGTGCTATGACCAAGGCCCTACCAAATGCTATTAATGTGCCACTCTGTGCTATTACCAAGGCCCTACCAATTGCTATTGTTGTGCCACTCTGTGCCATGACCAAGGCCCTACCAAATGCTATTGATGTGCCACTCTGTTCTATGACCAAGGCCCCACCAAATGCTATTCATGTGCCACTCTGTGCTATGACCAAGGCCCGACAAAATGCTATTGATGTGCCACTCTCTGCTATGACCAAGGCCCTACCAAATGCCATTGATGCACCACTCTGCGCTATGACCAAGGCCCCAACAAATGCTACTGATGTGCCACTTTGTGCTATGACAAAGGCCCTACCAAATGCTACTGAGGTGCCACTCTGTGCTATGACCAAGGCCCTACCAAATGCTATTGATGTGCCACTCTGTGCTATTGCCAAGGCCCTACCAAATGCTATTGATGTGCCACTCTGTGCTATGACCAAGGCCCTACCAAATGCTATTGATGTGCCACTCTGTGCTATTACCAAGGCCCTACCAATTGCTATTGTTGTGCCACTCTGTGCAATGACAAAGGCCCCACCAAATGCTACTGAAGTGCCACTCTGTGCTATGACCAAGGCCCCACAAAAAGCTATTCATGTGCCACTCTGTGCTATGACCAAGGCCCCACCAAATGCTATTCAAGTGCCACTCTGTGCTATGACCAAGGCTCTACCAAATGCTTTTGATATGCCACTCTGTGCTATTACCAATGCCCTACCAAATGCTATTGATGTGCCACTCTGTGCTATGTCCAAGGCCCTATCAAATGCTATTGATGTGCCACTCTGTTCTATGACCAAGGCCCCACCAAATGCTCTTCATGTGCCACTCTGTGCTATGACCAAGGCCCTACAAAATGCTATTGATGTGCCAATCTGTGCTATTACCAATGCCCTACCAAATGCTATTGATGTTCCACTCTGTGCTATGACCAAGGCCCTACCAAATGCTACTGATGTGCCACTCTGTGCTATGACCAGGGCCCTACCAAATGCTATTGATGTGCCACTCTGTGCTATTACCAATGCCCCACCAAATGCTATTGATGTGCCACTCTGTGCTATGACCAAGGCCCTACCAAATGCTATTGATGTGCCACTCTGTTCTATGACCAAGGCCCCACCAAATGCTATTCATGTGCCACTCTGTGCTATGACCAAGGCCTCACCAAATGCTCCTGATGCACCATCTGTGCTATGACCAAGGCCCTACCAAATGCTACTGATGTGCCACTCTGTGCTATGACCAAGGCCCTACCAAATGCTATTGATGTGCCAATGTGTTCTATTACCAAGGCCCTACCAAATGCTATTGATGTGCCACTCTGTGCTATGACCAAGGCCCTACCAAATGCTACTGATGTGCCACTCTGTGCTATGTCCAAGGCCATACCAAATGCTATTGATGTGCCACTCTGTTCTATGACCAAGGCCCCACCAAATGCTATTCATGTGCCACTCTGTGCTTTGACCAAGGCCCTACAAAATGCTATTGATGTGCCACTCTGTGCTATTACCAATGCCCTACCAAATGCTATTGATGTGCCACTCTGTGCTATGACCAAGGCCCTACCAAATGCTACTGATGTGCCACTCTGTGCTATGACCAAGGCCCCACCAAATGCTACTGATGTGCCACTGTGTGCTATGAACAAGGCCTCACCAAATGCTACTGATGTGCCACTCATTGCTATGACCAAGACCCCACCAAATGCTATTCATGTGCCACTGTGTGCTATGGCCAAGGCCTCGCCAAATGCTACTGATGTGCCACTCTGTTCTATGACCAAGGCCCCACCAAATGGTACTGATGTGCCACTCTGTGCTATGACCAAGGCCCTACCAAATGCTATTGATGCGCCACTCTGTGCTATGACCAAGGCCCTACCAAATGCTATTCATGTGCCACTCTGTGCTCTGACCAAGGCCCTACCAAATGCTACTGATGCGCCACTCTGTGCTATGACCAAGGCCCTACCAAATGCTATTGATGTGCCACTCTGTGCTATGACCAAGGCCCTACCAAATGCTATTGATGTGCCACTCTGTTCTATGACCAAGGCCCCACAAAATGCTATTCATGTGCCACTCTGTGCTATGACCAAGGTCTCACCAAATGCTCCTGATGCACCATCTGTCCTATGACCAAGGCCCTACCAAATGCTACTGATGTGCCACTCTGTGCTATGACCAAGGCCATACCAAATGCTATTGATGTGCCACTCTGTGCTATTACCAAGGCCCTACCAAATACTATTGATGTGCCACTCTGTGCTATGACCAAGGCCCTACCAAATGCTATTGATGTGCCACTCTGTGCTATTACCAAGGCCCTACCAATTGCTATTGTTGTGCCACTCTGTGCCATGACCAAGGCCCTACCAAATGCTATTGATGTGCCACTCTGTTCTATGACCAAGGCCCCACCAAATGCTATTCATGTGCCACTCTGTGCTATGACCAAGGCCCGACAAAATGCTATTGATGTGCCACTCTCTGCTATGACCAAGGCCCTACCAAATGCTATTGATGCACCACTCTGCGCTATGACCAAGGCCCCAACAAATGCTACTGATGTGCCACTTTGTGCTATGACAAAGGCCCTACCAAATGCTACTGAGGTGCCACTCTGTGCTATGACCAAGGCCCTACCAAATGCTATTGATGTGCCACTCTGTGCTATTGCCAAGGCCCTACCAAATGCTATTGATGTGCCACTCTGTGCTATGACCAAGGCCCTACCAAATGCTATTGATGTGCCGCTCTGTGCTATTACCAAGGCCCTACCAATTGCTATTGTTGTGCCACTCTGTGCAATGACAAAGGCCCCACCAAATGCTACTGAAGTGCCACTCTGTGCTATGACCAAGGCCCCACAAAAAGCTATTCATGTGCCACTCTGTGCTATGACCAAGGCCCCACCAAATGCTATTCATGTGCCACTCTGTGCTATGACCAAGGCTCTACCAAATGCTTTTGATATGCCACTCTGTGCTATTACCAATGCCCTACCAAATGCTATTGATGTGCCACTCTGTGCTATGTCCAAGGCCCTATCAAATGCTATTGATGTGCCACTCTGTTCTATGACCAAGGCCCCACCAAATGCTCTTCATGTGCCACTCTGTGCTATGACCAAGGCCCTACAAAATGCTATTGATGTGCCACTCTGTGCTATTACCAATGCCCTACCAAATGCTATTGATGTTCCACTCTGTGCTATGACCAAGGCCCTACCAAATGCTACTGATGTGCCACTCTGTGCTATGACCAGGGCCCTACCAAATGCTATTGATGTGCCACTCTGTGCTATTACCAATGCCCCACCAAATGCTATTGATGTGCCACTCTGTGCTATGACCAAGGCCCTACCAAATGCTATTGATGTGCCACTCTGTTCTATGACCAAGGCCCCACCAAATGCTATTCATGTGCCACTCTGTGCTATGACCAAGGCCTCACCAAATGCTCCTGATGCACCATCTGTGCTATGACCAAGGCCCTACCAAATGCTACTGATGTGCCACTCTGTGCTATGAACAAGGCCCTACCAAATGCTATTGATGTGCCAATGTGTTCTATTACCAAGGCCCTACCAAATGCTATTGATGTGCCACTCTGTGCTATGACCAAGGCCTCACCAAATGCTCCTGATGCACCATCTGTGCTATGACCAAGGCCCTACCAAATGCTACTGATGTGCCACTCTGTGCTATGACCAAGGCCCTACCAAATGCTATTGATGTGCCAATGTGTTCTATTACCAAGGCCCTACCAAATGCTATTGATGTGCCACTCTGTGCTATGACCATGGCCCTACCAAATGCTACTGATGTGCCACTCTGTTCTATGACCAAGGCCCTACCAAATGCTATTGATGTGCCACTCTGTGCTATGTCCAAGGCCATACCAAATGCTATTGATGTGCCACTCTGTTCTATGACCAAGGCCCCACCAAATGCTATTCATGTGCCACTCTGTGCTTTGACCAAGGCCCTACAAAATGCTATTGATGTGCCACTCTGTGCTATTACCAATGCCCTACCAAATGCTATTGATGTGCCACTCTGTGCTATGACCAAGGCCCTACCAAATGCTACTGATGTGCCACTCTGTGCTATGACCAAGGCCCCACCAAATGCTACTGATGTGCCACTGTGTGCTATGAACAAGGCCTCACCAAATGCTACTGATGTGCCACTCTGTGCTATGACCAAGACCCCACCAAATGCTATTCATGTGCCACTGTGTGCTATGGCCAAGGCCTCGCCAAATGCTACTGATGTGCCACTCTGTTCTATGACCAAGGCCCCACCAAATGGTACTGATGTGCCACTCTGTGCTATGACCAAGGCCCTACCAAATGCTATTGATGCGCCACTCTGTGCTATGACCAAGGCCCTACCAAATGCTATTCATGTGCCACTCTGTGCTCTGACCAAGGCCCTACCAAATGCTACTGATGCGCCACTCTGTGCTATGACCAAGGCCCTACCAAATGCTATTGATGTGCCACTCTGTGCTATGACCAAGGCCCTACCAAATGCTATTTATGCACCACTCTGTGTGATGATCAAGGTCCCATCAAATGCTATTGATGTGCCACTCAGTGCTAGGACCAAGGCCCCACCAAATTCTATGATTTGCCACTCTGTGCTATTACCAAGGCCCCATCAAATGCTACTGATGTGCCACTCTGTGCTATGACCAAGGCCCTACCAAATGCTATTGATGTGCCACTCTGTGCTATTACCATTGCCCTACCAAATGCTATTGATGTGCCACGATGTTCTATGACCAAGGCCCCACCAAATGCTATTCATGTGCCACTCTGTGCTATGACCAAGGCCCTACAAAATGCTATTGATGTGCCACTCTGTGCTATTACCAATGCCCTACCAAATGCTATTGATGTGCCACTCTGTGCTATGACCAAGGCCCTACCAAATGCTACTGATGTGCCACTCTGTGCTATGACCAAGGCCCTAACACATGCTATTGATGTGCCACTCTGTGCTATTACCAATGCCCTACCAAATGCTATTGATGTGCCACTCTGTGCTATGACCAAGGCCCTACCAAATGCTATTGATGTGCCACTCTGTTCTATGACCAAGGCCCCACAAAATGCTATTCATGTGCCACTCTGTGCTATGACCAAGGTCTCACCAAATGCTCCTGATGCACCATCTGTCCTATGACCAAGGCCCTACCAAATGCTACTGATGTGCCACTCTGTGCTAATACCAAGGCCATACCAAATGCTATTGATGTGCCACTCTGTGCTATTACCAAGGCCCTACCAAATGCTATTGATGTGCCACTCTGTGCTATGACCAAGGCCCTACCAAATGCTATTAATGTGCCACTCTGTGCTATTACCAAGGCCCTACCAATTGCTATTGTTGTGCCACTCTGTGCCATGACCAAGGCCCTACCAAATGCTATTGATGTGCCACTCTGTTCTATGACCAAGGCCCCACCAAATGCTATTCATGTGCCACTCTGTGCTATGACCAAGGCCCGACAAAATGCTATTGATGTGCCACTCTCTGCTATGACCAAGGCCCTACCAAATGCTATTGATGCACCACTCTGCGCTATGACCAAGGCCCCAACAAATGCTACTGATGTGCCACTTTGTGCTATGACAAAGGCCCTACCAAATGCTACTGAGGTGCCACTCTGTGCTATGACCAAGGCCCTACCAAATGCTATTGATGTGCCACTCTGTGCTATTGCCAAGGCCCTACCAAATGCTATTGATGTGCCACTCTGTGCTATGACCAAGGCCCTACCAAATGCTATTGATGTGCCACTCTGTGCTATTACCAAGGCCCTACCAATTGCTATTGTTGTGCCACTCTGTGCAATGACAAAGGCCCCACCAAATGCTACTGAAGTGCCACTCTGTGCTATGACCAAGGCCCCACAAAAAGCTATTCATGTGCCACTCTGTGCTATGACCAAGGCCCCACCAAATGCTATTCATGTGCCACTCTGTGCTATGACCAAGGCTCTACCAAATGCTTTTGATATGCCACTCTGTGCTATTACCAATGCCCTACCAAATGCTATTGATGTGCCACTCTGTGCTATGTCCAAGGCCCTATCAAATGCTATTGATGTGCCACTCTGTTCTATGACCAAGGCCCCACCAAATGCTCTTCATGTGCCACTCTGTGCTATGACCAAGGCCCTACAAAATGCTATTGATGTGCCACTCTGTGCTATTACCAATGCCCTACCAAATGCTATTGATGTTCCACTCTGTGCTATGACCAAGGCCCTACCAAATGCTACTGATGTGCCACTCTGTGCTATGACCAGGGCCCTACCAAATGCTATTGATGTGCCACTCTGTGCTATTACCAATGCCCCACCAAATGCTATTGATGTGCCACTCTGTGCTATGACCAAGGCCCTACCAAATGCTATTGATGTGCCACTCTGTTCTATGACCAAGGCCCCACCAAATGCTATTCATGTGCCACTCTGTGCTATGACCAAGGCCTCACCAAATGCTCCTGATGCACCATCTGTGCTATGACCAAGGCCCTACCAAATGCTACTGATGTGCCACTCTGTGCTATGACCAAGGCCCTACCAAATGCTATTGATGTGCCAATGTGTTCTATTACCAAGGCCCTACCAAATGCTATTGATGTGCCACTCTGTGCTATGACCAAGGCCCTACCAAATGCTACTGATGTGCCACTCTGTGCTATGTCCAAGGCCATACCAAATGCTATTGATGTGCCACTCTGTTCTATGACCAAGGCCCCACCAAATGCTATTCATGTGCCACTCTGTGCTTTGACCAAGGCCCTACAAAATGCTATTGATGTGCCACTCTGTGCTATTACCAATGCCCTACCAAATGCTATTGATGTGCCACTCTGTGCTATGACCAAGGCCCTACCAAATGCTACTGATGTGCCACTCTGTGCTATGAACAAGGCCCCACCAAATGCTACTGATGTGCCACTGTGTGCTATGAACAAGGCCTCACCAAATGCTACTGATGTGCCACTCTGTGCTATGACCAAGACCCCACCAAATGCTATTCATGTGCCACTGTGTGCTATGGCCAAGGCCTCGCCAAATGCTACTGATGTGCCACTCTGTTCTATAACCAAGGCCCCACCAAATGGTACTGATGTGCCACTCTGTGCTATGACCAAGGCCCTACCAAATGCTATTGATGCGCCACTCTGTGCTATGACCAAGGCCCTACCAAATGCTATTCATGTGCCACTCTGTGCTCTGACCAAGGCCCTACCAAATGCTACTGATGCGCCACTCTGTGCTATGACCAAGGCCCTACCAAATGCTATTGATGTGCCACTCTGTGCTATGACCAAGGCCCTACCAAATGCTATTGATGTGCCACTCTGTTCTATGACCAAGGCCCCACAAAATGCTATTCATGTGCCACTCTGTGCTATGACCAAGGTCTCACCAAATGCTCCTGATGCACCATCTGTCCTATGACCAAGGCCCTACCAAATGCTACTGATGTGCCACTCTGTGCTATGACCAAGGCCATACCAAATGCTATTGATGTGCCACTCTGTGCTATTACCAAGGCCCTACCATATACTATTGATGTGCCACTCTGTGCTATGACCAAGGCCCTACCAAATGCTATTGATGTGCCACTCTGTGCTATTACCAAGGCCCTACCAATTGCTATTGTTGTGCCACTCTGTGCCATGACCAAGGCCCTACCAAATGCTATTGATGTGCCACTCTGTTCTATGACCAAGGCCCCACCAAATGCTATTCATGTGCCACTCTGTGCTATGACCAAGGCCCGACAAAATGCTATTGATGTGCCACTCTCTGCTATGACCAAGGCCCTACCAAATGCTATTGATGCACCACTCTGCGCTATGACCAAGGCCCCAACAAATGCTACTGATGTGCCACTTTGTGCTATGACAAAGGCCCTACCAAATGCTACTGAGGTGCCACTCTGTGCTATGACCAAGGCCCTACCAAATGCTATTGATGTGCCACTCTGTGCTATTACCAAGGCCCTACCAATTGCTATTGTTGTGCCACTCTGTGCAATGACAAAGGCCCCACCAAATGCTACTGAAGTGCCACTCTGTGCTATGACCAAGGCCCCACAAAAAGCTATTCATGTGCCACTCTGTGCTATGACCAAGGCCCCACCAAATGCTATTCATGTGCCACTCTGTGCTATGACCAAGGCTCTACCAAATGCTTTTGATATGCCACTCTGTGCTATTACCAATGCCCTACCAAATGCTATTGATGTGCCACTCTGTGCTATGTCCAAGGCCCTATCAAATGCTATTGATGTGCCACTCTGTTCTATGACCAAGGCCCCACCAAATGCTCTTCATGTGCCACTCTGTGCTATGACCAAGGCCCTACAAAATGCTATTGATGTGCCACTCTGTGCTATTACCAATGCCCTACCAAATGCTATTGATGTTCCACTCTGTGCTATGACCAAGGCCCTACCAAATGCTACTGATGTGCCACTCTGTGCTATGACCAGGGCCCTACCAAATGCTATTGATGTGCCACTCTGTGCTATTACCAATGCCCCACCAAATGCTATTGATGTGCCACTCTGTGCTATGACCAAGGCCCTACCAAATGCTATTGATGTGCCACTCTGTTCTATGACCAAGGCCCCACCAAATGCTATTCATGTGCCACTCTGTGCTATGACCAAGGCCTCACCAAATGCTCCTGATGCACCATCTGTGCTATGACCAAGGCCCTACCAAATGCTACTGATGTGCCACTCTGTGCTATGACCAAGGCCCTACCAAATGCTATTGATGTGCCAATGTGTTCTATTACCAAGGCCCTACCAAATGCTATTGATGTGCCACTCTGTGCTATGACCAAGGCCTCACCAAATGCTCCTGATGCACCATCTGTGCTATGACCAAGGCCCTACCAAATGCTACTGATGTGCCACTCTGTGCTATGACCAAGGCCCTACCAAATGCTATTGATGTGCCAATGTGTTCTATTACCAAGGCCCTACCAAATGCTATTGATGTGCCACTCTGTGCTATGACCAAGGCCCTACCAAATGCTACTGATGTGCCACTCTGTTCTATGACCAAGGCCCTACCAAATGCTATTGATGTGCCACTCTGTGCTATGTCCAAGGCCATACCAAATGCTATTGATGTGCCACTCTGTTCTATGACCAAGGCCCCACCAAATGCTATTCATGTGCCACTCTGTGCTTTGACCAAGGCCCTACAAAATGCTATTGATGTGCCACTCTGTGCTATTACCAATGCCCTACCAAATGCTATTGATGTGCCACTCTGTGCTATGACCAAGGCCCTACCAAATGCTACTGATGTGCCACTCTGTGCTATGACCAAGGCCCCACCAAATGCTACTGATGTGCCACTGTGTGCTATGAACAAGGCCTCACCAAATGCTACTGATGTGCCACTCTGTGCTATGACCAAGACCCCACCAAATGCTATTCATGTGCCACTGTGTGCTATGGCCAAGGCCTCGCCAAATGCTACTGATGTGCCACTCTGTTCTATGACCAAGGCCCCACCAAATGGTACTGATGTGCCACTCTGTGCTATGACCAAGGCCCTACCAAATGCTATTGATGCGCCACTCTGTGCTATGACCAAGGCCCTACCAAATGCTATTGATGTGCCAATGTGTTCTATTACCAAGGCCCTACCAAATGCTATTGATGTGCCACTCTGTGCTATGACCAAGGCCCTACCAAATGCTACTGATGTGCCACTCTGTTCTATGACCAAGGCCCTACCAAATGCTATTGATGTGCCACTCTGTGCTATGTCCAAGGCCATACCAAATGCTATTGATGTGCCACTCTGTTCTATGACCAAGGCCCCACCAAATGCTATTCATGTGCCACTCTGTGCTTTGACCAAGGCCCTACAAAATGCTATTGATGTGCCACTCTGTGCTATTACCAATGCCCTACCAAATGCTATTGATGTGCCACTCTGTGCTATGACCAAGGCCCTACCAAATGCTACTGATGTGCCACTCTGTGCTATGACCAAGGCCCCACCAAATGCTACTGATGTGCCACTGTGTGCTATGAACAAGGCCTCACCAAATGCTACTGATGTGCCACTCTGTGCTATGACCAAGACCCCACCAAATGCTATTCATGTGCCACTGTGTGCTATGGCCAAGGCCTCGCCAAATGCTACTGATGTGCCACTCTGTTCTATGACCAAGGCCCCACCAAATGGTACTGATGTGCCACTCTGTGCTATGACCAAGGCCCTACCAAATGCTATTGATGCGCCACTCTGTGCTATGACCAAGGCCCTACCAAATGCTATTCATATGCCACTCTGTGCTCTGACCAAGGCCCTACCAAATGCTACTGATGCGCCACTCTGTGCTATGACCAAGGCCCTACCAAATGCTATTGATGTGCCACTCTGTGCTATGACCAAGGCCCTACCAAATGCTATTGATGTGCCACTCTGTTCTATGACCAGGGCCCCACAAAATGCTATTCATGTGCCACTCTGTGCTATGACCAAGGTCTCACCAAATGCTCCTGATGCACCATCTGTCCTATGACCAAGGCCCTACCAAATGCTACTGATGTGCCACTCTGTGCTATGACCAAGGCCATACCAAATGCTATTGATGTGCCACTCTGTGCTATTACCAAGCCCCTACCAAATACTATTGATGTGCCACTCTGTGCTATGACCAAGGCCCTACCAAATGCTATTGATGTGCCACTCTGTGCTATTACCAAGGCCCTACCAATTGCTATTGTTGTGCCACTCTGTGCCATGACCAAGGCCCTACCAAATGCTATTGATGTGCCACTCTGTTCTATGACCAAGGCCCCACCAAATGCTATTCATGTGCCACTCTGTGCTATGACCAAGGCCCGACAAAATGCTATTGATGTGCCACTCTCTGCTATGACCAAGGCCCTACCAAATGCTATTGATGCACCACTCTGCGCTATGACCAAGGCCCCAACAAATGCTACTGATGTGCCACTTTGTGCTATGACAAAGGCCCTACCAAATGCTACTGAGGTGCCACTCTGTGCTATGACCAAGGCCCTACCAAATGCTATTGATGTGCCACTCTGTGCTATTGCCAAGGCCCTACCAAATGCTATTGATGTGCCACTCTGTGCTATGACCAAGGCCCTACCAAATGCTATTGATGTGCCACTCTGTGCTATTACCAAGGCCCTACCAATTGCTATTGTTGTGCCACTCTGTGCAATGACAAAGGCCCCACCAAATGCTACTGAAGTGCCACTCTGTGCTATGACCAAGGCCCCACAAAAAGCTATTCATGTGCCACTCTGTGCTATGACCAAGGCCCCACCAAATGCTATTCATGTGCCACTCTGTGCTATGACCAAGGCTCTACCAAATGCTTTTGATATGCCACTCTGTGCTATTACCAATGCCCTACCAAATGCTATTGATGTGCCACTCTGTGCTATGTCCAAGGCCCTATCAAATGCTATTGTTGTGCCACTCTGTTCTATGACCAAGGCCCCACCAAATGCTCTTCATGTGCCACTCTGTGCTATGACCAAGGCCCTACAAAATGCTATTGATGTGCCACTCTGTGCTATTACCAATGCCCTACCAAATGCTATTGATGTTCCACTCTGTGCTATGACCAAGGCCCTACCAAATGCTACTGATGTGCCACTATGTGCTATGACCAGGGCCCTACCAAATGCTATTGATGTGCCACTCTGTGCTATTACCAATGCCCCACCAAATGCTATTGATGTGCCACTCTGTGCTATGACCAAGGCCCTACCAAATGCTATTGATGTGCCACTCTGTTCTATGACCAAGGCCCCACCAAATGCTATTCATGTGCCACTCTGTGCTATGACCAAGGCCTCACCAAATGCTCCTGATGCACCATCTGTGCTATGACCAAGGCCCTACCAAATGCTACTGATGTGCCACTCTGTGCTATGACCAAGGCCCTACCAAATGCTATTGATGTGCCAATGTGTTCTATTACCAAGGCCCTACCAAATGCTATTGATGTGCCACTCTGTGCTATGACCAAGGCCCTACCAAATGCTACTGATGTGCCACTCTGTTCTATGACCAAGGCCCTACCAAATGCTATTGATGTGCCACTCTGTGCTATGTCCAAGGCCATACCAAATGCTATTGATGTGCCACTCTGTTCTATGACCAAGGCCCCACCAAATGATATTCATGTGCCACTCTGTGCTTTGACCAAGGCCCTACAAAATGCTATTGATGTGCCACTCTGTGCTATTACCAATGCCCTACCAAATGCTATTGATGTGCCACTCTGTGCTATGACCAAGGCCCTACCAAATGCTACTGATGTGCCACTCTGTGCTATGACCAAGGCCCCACCAAATGCTACTGATGTGCCACTGTGTGCTATGACCAAGGCCTCACCAAATGCTACTGATGTGCCACTCTGTGCTATGACCAAGACCCCACCAAATGCTATTCATGTGCCACTGTGTGCTATGGCCAAGGCCTCGCCAAATGCTACTGATGTGCCACTCTGTTCTATGACCAAGGCCCCACCAAATGGTACTGATGTGCCACTCTGTGCTATGACCAAGGCCCTACCAAATGCTATTGATGCGCCACTCTGTGCTATGACCAAGGCCCTACCAAATGCTATTCATGTGCCACTCTGTGCTCTGACCAAGGCCCTACCAAATGCTACTGATGCGCCACTCTGTGCTATGACCAAGGCCCTACCAAATGCTATTTATGCGCCACTCTGTGCTATGATCAAGGTCCCATCAAATACTATTGATGTGCCACTCAGTGCTAGGACCAAGGCCCCCCCAAATGCTATGATTTGCCACTCTGTGCTATTACCAAGGCCCCACCAAATGCTACTGATGTGCCGCTCTGTGCTATGACCAATGCCCCTGAAAATGTTGTTGATGTGCCACTATGTGCTATGACCAAGGCCCCACAAAATTCTATTCATGTGCCGGTCTGTGCTATGAACGAGGCCCCACCAAATGCTCCTGATGTGCCACTCTGTGCTATGATCAAGGCCCTACCAAATGCTATTGATGTGCCACTCTGTGCTATTACCAAGGCCCTACCAAATGCTATTGATGTGCCACTCTGTGCTATGACGAAGGCCCTACCAAATGCTACTGATGTGCCACTCAGTGCTAGGACCAAGGCCCCACCAAATGCTATGATTTGCCACTCTGTGCTATTACCAATGCCCCTGAAAATGTTGTTGATGTGCCACTATGTGCTATGACCAAGGCCCCACCAAATTCTATTCATGTGCCGGTCTGTGCTATGAACGAGGCCCCACCAAATGCTCCTGATGTGCCACTCTGTGCTATGATCAAGGCCCTACCAAATGCTATTGATGTGCCACTCTGTGCTATTACCAAGGCCCTACCAAATGCTATTGATGTGCCACTCTGTGCTATGACAAAGGCCCCACCAAATGCTATTGATGTGCCACTCTGTGCTATAACCAAGGCCTCAACAAATGCTACTGATGTGCCATTCTGTGCTATGACCATGGCCCTTCCAAATGCTATTGATGTGCCACTCTGTGCTATGACCAAGGCCCTTCCAAATGCTATTGATGCACCACTCTTTGCTATGACCAAGGCCTCAACAAATGCTACTGATGTGCCACTCTGTGCTATTACCAAGACCCCACCAAATGCTATTCATGTGCCACTCTATGCTGTGACGAAGGCCTCGCCAAATGCTACTGATGTGCCACTCTGTGCTATGACCAAGGCCCCACCAAATGCTACTGATGTGCCACTGTGTGCTATGACCAAGGCCTCACCAAATGCTACTGATGTGCCACTCTGTGCTATGACCAGGACCCCACCAAATGCTATTCATGTGCCACTGTGTGCTATGGCCAAGGCCTCGCTAAATGCTACTGATGTGCCACTCTGTTCTATGACCAATGCCCCACCAAATGGTATTGATGTG
Organism: Ambystoma mexicanum; assembly: GCF_040938575.1. Classification (NCBI taxonomy): domain Eukaryota; kingdom Metazoa; phylum Chordata; class Amphibia; order Caudata; family Ambystomatidae; genus Ambystoma; species Ambystoma mexicanum. Next base: position 9,431,118 of record NC_090931.1, on the reverse strand, counting down.
CCACTCTGTGCTATGACCAAGGCCCTACCAAATGCTATTGATGTGCCACTCTGTGCTATGGCCAAGGCCCTAGCAAATGCTATTCATGTGCCACTCTGTGCTATGACGAAGGCCCTACCAAATGCTACTGATGTGCCACTCAGTGCTAGGACCAAGGCCCCACCAAATGCTATGATTTGCCACTCTGTGCTATTACCAAGGCCCCACTAAATGCTATTGATGTGCCACTCTGTGATATGGCCAAGGCCACACCAAATGCTATTCATGTGCCACTCTGTGCTATGACCAAGGCCCTACCAAATGCTATTTATGCGCCACTCTGTGCTATGATCAAGGTCCCATCAAATGCTATTGATGTGCCACTCAGTGCTAGGACCAAGGCCCCACCAAATGCTATGATTTGCCACTCTGTGCTATGACCAAGGCCCCACCAAATGCTATTCATGTGCCGGTCTGTGCTATGACCGAGGCCCCACCAAATGCTTTTGATGTGCCACTCTGTGCTATGACCAATGCCCTACCAAATGATATTGATGTTCCACTCTGTGCTATGACCAAGCCCTGCCAAATGCTACTGATGTGCCACTCTGTGCTATGACCAAGGCCCCACCAAATGCTACTGATGTGACACTCTGTTCTATGACCATGGCCCCACCAAATGCTATTGATGTGCCACTCTGTGCTATGACCAAGGCCTCTCCAAATGCTACTGCTGCGCCACTTTGTGCAATGACCAAGGCCCTACCAAATGCTACTGATATGCCACTCTGTTCTATGACCAAGGCCCCACCAAATGATATTCATGTGCCACTCTGTGCTATGACCAAGGCCCTACAAAATGCTATTGATGTGCCACTCTGTGCTATTACCAAGACCCTACCAAATGCTATTGATGTGCTACTCTGTGCTATGACCAAGGCCCTACCAAATGCTACTGATGTGCCACTCTGTGCTATGACCAAGGCCCTACCAAATGCTATCGATGTGCCACTCTGTGCTATTACCAAGGACCTACCAAATGCTATTGTTGTGCCACTCTGTGCCATGACCAAGGCCCTACCAAATGCTATTGATGTGCCACTCTGTTCTATGACCAAGGCCCCACCAAATGCTATTCATGTGCCACTCTGTGCTATGACCAAGGCCCTACGAAATGCTATTGATGTGCCACTCTGTGCTATGACCAAGGCCCTACCAAATGCTATTGATGCACCACTCTGTGCTATGACCAAGGCCCCAACAAATGCTACTGATGTGCCACTTTGTGCTATGACAAAGGCCCTACCAAATGCTATTGATGTGCCACTCTGTGCTATGACCAAGGCCCTACCAAATGCTACTGATTTGCCACTCTGTGTTATTACCAATGCCCTACCAAATGCTATTGATGTGCCATTCTGTGCTATGACCAAGGCCCTACCAAATGCTATTGATGTGCCACTCTGTTCTATGACCAAGGCCCCACCAAATGCTATTCATGTGCCACTCTGTGCTATGACCAGGGCCTCACCAAATGATCCTGATGCACCATCTGTGCTATGACCAAGGCCCTACCAAATGCTACTGATGTGCCACTCTGTGCTATGACCAAGGCCCTACCAAATGCTATTGATGTGCCACTCTGTGCTATTACCAAGGCCCTACCAAATGCTATTGATGTGCCACTCTGTGCTATGACCAAGGCCCTACCAAATGCTACTGATGTGCCACTCTGTGCTATGACCAAGGCCCTACCAAATGCTATTGATGTGCCACTCTGTGCTATTACCAAGGCCCTACCAAATGCTATTGTTGTGCCACTCTGTGCCATGACCAAGGCCCTACCAAATGCTATTGATGTGCCACTCTGTTCTATGACCAAGGCCCCACCAAATGCTATTCATGTGCCACTCTGTGCTATGACCAAGGCCCTACAAAATGCTATTGATGTGCCACTCTGTGCTATGACCAAGGCCCTACCAAATGCTATTGATGCACCACTCTGTGCTATGACCAAGGCCCCAACAAATGCTACTGATGTGCCTCTTTGTGCTATGACCAAGGCCCCACCAAATGCTATTCATGTGCCACTCTGTGCTATGACCAAGGCCCCACCAAATGCTATTCATGTGCCACTCTGTGCTATGACCAAGGCTCTACCAAATGCTTTTGATGTGCCACTCTGTGCTATGACCAAGGCCCTACCAAATGCTATTGATGTGCCACTCTGTGCTATTACCAATGCCCTACCAAATGCTATTGATGTGCCACTCTGTGCTATGACAAAGGCCCTACCAAATGCTATTGATGTGCCACTCTGTGCTATGACCAAGGCCTCACCAAATGCTCCTGATGCACCATCTGTGCTATGACCAAGGCCGTACCAAATGCTACTGATGTGCCACTCTGTGCTATGACCAAGGCCCCACCAAATGCTACTGATGTGCCACTGTGTGCTATGACCAAGGCCTCACCAAATGCTACTGATGTGCCACTCTGTGCTATGACCAAGACCCCACCAAATGCTATTCATGTGCCACTGTGTGCTATGGCCAAGGCCTCGCCAAATGCTACTGATGTGCCACTCTGTTCTATGACCAAGGCCCCACCAAATGGTACTGATGTGCCACTCTGTGCTATGACCAAGGCCCTACCAAATGCTATTGATGCGCCACTCTGTGCTATGACCAAGGCCCTACCAAATGCTATTCATGTGCCACTCTGTGCTCTGACCAAGGCCCTACCAAATGCTACTGATGCGCCACTCTGTGCTATGACCAAGGCCCTACCAAATGCTATTTATGCGCCACTCTGTGCTATGATCAAGGTCCCATCAAATACTATTGATGTGCCACTCAGTGCTAGGACCAAGGCCCCCCCAAATGCTATGATTTGCCACTCTGTGCTATTACCAAGGCCCCACCAAATGCTACTGATGTGCCGCTCTGTGCTATGACCAATGCCCCTGAAAATGTTGTTGATGTGCCACTATGTGCTATGACCAAGGCCCCACAAAATTCTATTCATGTGCCGGTCTGTGCTATGAACGAGGCCCCACCAAATGCTCCTGATGTGCCACTCTGTGCTATGATCAAGGCCCTACCAAATGCTATTGATGTGCCACTCTGTGCTATTACCAAGGCCCTACCAAATGCTATTGATGTGCCACTCTGTGCTATGACGAAGGCCCTACCAAATGCTACTGATGTGCCACTCAGTGCTAGGACCAAGGCCCCACCAAATGCTATGATTTACCACTCTGTGCTATTACCAATGCCCCTGAAAATGTTGTTGATGTGCCACTATGTGCTATGACCAAGGCCCCACCAAATTCTATTCATGTGCCGGTCTGTGCTATGAACGAGGCCCCACCAAATGCTCCTGATGTGCCACTCTGTGCTATGATCAAGGCCCTACCAAATGCTATTGATGTGCCACTCTGTGCTATTACCAAGGCCCTACCAAATGCTATTGATGTGCCACTCTGTGCTATGACAAAGGCCCCACCAAATGCTATTGATGTGCCACTCTGTGCTATAACCAAGGCCTCAACAAATGCTACTGATGTGCCATTCTGTGCTATGACCATGGCCCTTCCAAATGCTATTGATGTGCCACTCTGTGCTATGACCAAGGCCCTTCCAAATGCTATTGATGCACCACTCTTTGCTATGACCAAGGCCTCAACAAATGCTACTGATGTGCCACTCTGTGCTATTACCAAGACCCCACCAAATGCTATTCATGTGCCACTCTATGCTGTGACGAAGGCCTCGCCAAATGCTACTGATGTGCCACTCTGTGCTATGACCAAGGCCCCACCAAATGCTACTGATGTGCCACTGTGTGCTATGACCAAGGCCTCACCAAATGCTACTGATTTGCCACTCTGTGCTATGACCAGGACCCCACCAAATGCTATTCATGTGCCACTGTGTGCTATGGCCAAGGCCTCGCTAAATGCTACTGATGTGCCACTCTGTTCTATGACCAATGCCCCACCAAATGGTATTGATGTGCCACTCTGTGCTATGACCAAGGCCCTACCAAATGCTATTGATGTGCCACTCTGTGCTATGACCAAGGCCCTAGCAAATGCTATTCATGTGCCACTCTGTGCTATGACGAAGGCCCTACCAAATGCTACTGATGTGCCACTCAGTGCTAGGACCAAGGCCCCACCAAATGCTATGATTTGCCACTCTGTGCTATTACCAAGGCCCCACTAAATGCTATTGATGTGCCACTCTGTGATATGGCCAAGGCCACACCAAATGCTATTCATGTGCCACTCTGTGCTATGACCAAGGCCCTACCAAATGCTATTTATGCGCCACTCTGTGCTATGATCAAGGTCCCATCAAATGCTATTGATGTGCCACTCAGTGCTAGGACCAAGGCCCCACCAAATGCTATGATTTGCCACTCTGTGCTATTACCAAGGCCCCACCAAATGCTACTGATGTGCCGCTCTGTGCTATGACCAATGCCCCTCCAAATGTTGTTGATGTGCCACTATGTGCTATGACCAAGGCCCCACCAAATGCTATTCATGTGCCGGTCTGTGCTATGACCGAGGCCCCACCAAATGCTTTTGATGTGCCACTCTGTGCTATGACCAATGCCCCACCAAATGATATTGATGTTCCACTCTGTGCTATGACCAAGCCCTGCCAAATGCTACTGATGTGCCACTCTGTGCTATGACCAAGGCCCCACCAAATGCTACTGATGTGACACTCTGTTCTATGACCATGGCCCCACCAAATGCTATTGATGTGCCACTCTGTGCTATGACCAAGGCCTCTCCAAATGCTACTGCTGCGCCACTTTGTGCAATGACCAAGGCCCTACCAAATGCTACTGATATGCCACTCTGTTCTATGACCAAGGCCCCACCAAATGATATTCATGTGCCACTCTGTGCTATGACCAAGGCCCTACAAAATGCTATTGATGTGCCACTCTGTGCTATTACCAAGACCCTACCAAATGCTATTGATGTGCTACTCTGTGCTATGACCAAGGCCCTACCAAATGCTACTGATGTGCCACTCTGTGCTATGACCAAGGCCCTACCAAATGCTATTGATGTGCCACTCTGTGCTATTACCAAGGACCTACCAAATGCTATTGTTGTGCCACTCTGTGCCATGACCAAGGCCCTACCAAATGCTATTGATGTGCCACTCTGTTCTATGACCAAGGCCCCACCAAATGCTATTCATGTGCCACTCTGTGCTATGACCAAGGCCCTACGAAATGCTATTGATGTGCCACTCTGTGCTATGACCAAGGCCCTACCAAATGCTATTGATGCACCACTCTGTGCTATGACCAAGGCCCCAACAAATGCTACTGATGTGCCACTTTGTGCTATGACAAAGGCCCTACCAAATGCTATTGATGTGCCACTCTGTGCTATGACCAAGGCCCTACCAAATGCTACTGATTTGCCACTCTGTGTTATTACCAATGCCCTACCAAATGCTATTGATGTGCCATTCTGTGCTATGACCAAGGCCCTACCAAATGCTATTGATGTGCCACTCTGTTCTATGACCAAGGCCCCACCAAATGCTATTCATGTGCCACTCTGTGCTATGACCAGGGCCTCACCAAATGATCCTGATGCACCATCTGTGCTATGACCAAGGCCCTACCAAATGCTACTGATGTGCCACTCTGTGCTATGACCAAGGCCCTACCAAATGCTATTGATGTGCCACTCTGTGCTATTACCAAGGCCCTACCAAATGCTATTGATGTGCCACTCTGTGCTATGACCAAGGCCCTACCAAATGCTACTGATGTGCCACTCTGTGCTATGACCAAGGCCCTACCAAATGCTATTGATGTGCCACTCTGTGCTATTACCAAGGCCGTACCAAATGCTATTGTTGTGCCACTCTGTGCCATGACCAAGGCCCTACCAAATGCTATTGATGTGCCACTCTGTTCTATGACCAAGGCCCCACCAAATGCTATTCATGTGCCACTCTGTGCTATGACCAAGGCCCTACAAAATGCTATTGATGTGCCACTCTGTGCTATGACCAAGGCCCTACCAAATGCTATTGATGCACCACTCTGTGCTATGACCAAGGCCCCAACAAATGCTACTGATGTGCCTCTTTGTGCTATGACCAAGGCCCCACCAAATGCTATTCATGTGCCACTCTGTGCTATGACCAAGGCCCCACCAAATGCTATTCATGTGCCACTCTGTGCTATGACCAAGGCTCTACCAAATGCTTTTGATGTGCCACTCTGTGCTATGACCAAGGCCCTACCAAATGCTATTGATGTGCCACTCTGTGCTATTACCAATGCCCTACCAAATGCTATTGATGTGCCACTCTGTGCTATGACCAAGGCCCTACCAAATGCTATTGATGTGCCACTCTGTTCTATGACCAAGGCCCCACCAAATGCTATTCATGTGCCACTCTGTGCTATGACCAAGGCCTCACCAAATGCTCCTGATGCACCATCTGTGCTATGACCAAGGCCGTACCAAATGCTACTGATGTGCCACTCTGTGCTATGACCAAGGCCCTATCAAATGCCATTGAAGTGCCACTCTGTGCTATTACCAAGGTCCTACCAAATGCTATTGATGTGCCACTCTGTGCTATGACCAAGGCCCTACCAAATGCTACTGATGTGCCACTCTGTGCTATGACCAAGGCCCTACCAAATGCTATTGATGTGCCACTCTGTGCTATGTCCAAGGCCCACCCAAATGCTATTGATGTGCCACTCTGTTCTATGACCAAGGCCCCACCAAATGCTATTCATGTGCCACTCTGTTCTATGACCAAGGCCCCACCAAATGCTATTCATGTGCCACTCTGTGCTATGACCAAGGCCTCACCAAATGCTCCTGATGCACCATCTGTGCTATGACCAAGGCCCTACCAAATGCTACTGATGTGCCACTCTGTGCTATGACCAAGGCCCTACCAAATGCTATTGATGTGCCACTCTGTGCTATTACCAAGGCCCTCCCAAATGCTATTGATGTGCCACTCTGTGCTATGACCAAGGCCCCACCAAATGATACGGATGTGCCACTCTGTGCTATGACCAAGGCCCTACCAAATGCTATTGATGTGCCACTCTGTGCTATTACCAAGGCCCCACCAAATGCTACTGATGTGCCACTCTGTGCTATGACCAAGGCCCTACCAAATGCTATTGATGTGCCACTCTGTGCTATTACCAAGGCCCTACCAAATGCTATTGATGTGCCACTCTGTGCCATGACCAAGGCCCTACCAAATGCTATTGATGTGCCACTCTGTTCTATGACCAAGGCCCCACCAAATGCTATTCATGTGCCACTCTGGGCTATGACCAAGGCCTCACCAAATGCTCCTGATGCACCATCTGTGCTATGACCAAGGCCCTACCAAATGCTACTGATGTGCCACTCTGTGCTATGACCAAGGCCCTACCAAATTCTATTGATGTGCCACTCTGTGCTATGACCAAGGCCCTACCAAATGCTATTGATGTGCCACTCTGTGCTATGTCCAAGGCCATACCAAATGCTATTGATGTGCCACTCTGTTCTATGACCAAGGCCCCACCAAATGCTATTCATGTGCCACTCTGTGCTTTGACCAAGGCCCTACAAAATGCTATTGATGTGCCACTCTGTGCTATTACCAATGCCCTACCAAATGCTATTGATGTGCCACTCTGTGCTATGACCAAGGCCCTACCAAATGCTACTGATGTGCCACTCTGTGCTATGACCAAGGCCCCACCAAATGCTACTGATGTGCCACTGTGTGCTATGACCAAGGCCTCACCAAATGCTACTGATGTGCCACTCTGTGCTATGACCAAGGCCCCACCAAATGCTACTGATGTGCCACTGTGTGCTATGACCAAGGCCTCACCAAATGCTATTCATGTGCCACTGTGTGCTATGGCCAAGGCCTCGCCAAATGCTACTGATGTGCCACTCTGTTCTATGACCAAGGCCCCACCAAATGGTACTGATGTGCCACTCTGTGCTATGACCAAGGCCCTACCAAATGCTATTGATGCGCCACTCTGTGCTATGACCAAGGCCCTACCAAATGCTATTCATGTGCCACTCTGTGCTATGACCAAGGCCCTACCAAATGCTATTTATGCGCCACTCTGTGCTATGATCAAGGTCCCATCAAATACTATTGATGTGCCACTCAGTGCTAGGACCAAGGCCCCCCCAAATGCTATGATTTGCCACTCTGTGCTATTACCAAGGCCCCACCAAATGCTACTGATGTGCCGCTCTGTGCTATGACCAATGCCCCTGAAAATGTTGTTGATGTGCCACTATGTGCTATGACCAAGGCCCTACCAAATGCTACTGATGCGCCACTCTGTGCTATGACCAAGGCCCCACCAAATGCTATTCATGTGCCACTCTGTGCTATGACCAAGGCCCCACCAAATGCTACTGATGTGCCACTCTGTGCTATGACCAAGGTCCCATCAAATGCTATTCATGTGCCACTCTGTGCTATGACCAAGGCCCCACCAAATGCTATGATTTGCCACTCTGTGCTATTACCAAGGCCCCATCAAATGCTACTGATGTGCCACTCTGTGCTATGACTAAGGCCCTACCAAATGCTACTGATGTGCCACTCTGTGGTATGACCAATGCCCCACCAAATGCTATTGATGTTCCACTCTGTGCTATGACCAAGGCCTGCCAAATGCTACTGATGTGCCACTCTGTGCTGTGACCAAGGCCCCACCAAATGCTACTGATGTGACACTCTGTTCTATGACCAAGGCCCCACCAAATGCTATTGATGTGCCACTCTGTGCTATGACCAAGGCCTCTCCAAATGCTACTGATGTGCCACTCTGTGCTATGACCAAGGCCCCACCAAATGCTACTGATGTGACACTCTGTTCTATGACCAAGGCCCCACCAAATGCTATTGATGTGCCACTCTGTGCAATGACCAAGGCCCTACCAAATGCTATTCATGTGCCGCTCTGTGCTAAGACCAAGGCCCTACCAAATGCTACTGATGTGCCACTCTGTGCTATGACCAAGGCCCTACCAAATGCTATTGATGTTCCACTCTGTGCTATGACCAAGACCCTAACAAATGCTATTGATGTGCCACTCTGTTCTATGACCAAGGCCCCACCAAATGCTATTCATGTGCCACTCACTGCTAGGACCAAGGCCCTACCAAATGCTATTGATGCGCCACTCTGTGCTATGACCAAGGCCCTACCAAATACTATTGATGTGCCACTCTGTGCTATGGCCAAGGCCCTACCAAATGCTACTGATGTGCCACTCTGTGCTATGACCAAGGCCCTACCAAATGATACGGATGTGCCACTCTGTGCTATGACCAAGGCCCTACCAAATGCTATTGATGTTCCACTCTGTGCTATGACCAAGGCCCCACCAAATGCTATTGATGTGCCACTCTGTGCTATGACCAAGGCCCTACCAAATGCTATTGATGCGCCACTCTGTGCTATGACCAAGGCCCTACCAAATGCTATTGATGCGCCACTCTGTGCTATGACCAAGGCCCTACCAAATACTATTGATGTGCCACTCTGTGCTATGGCCAAGGCCCTACCAAATGCTACTGATGTGCCACTCTGTGCTATGACCAAGGCCCTACCAAATGATACGGATGTGCTACTCTGTGCTATGACCAAGGCCCTACCAAATGCTATTGATGTGCCACTCTGTGCTATGACCAAGGCCCTTCCAACTGCTATTGATGCGCCACTCTGTGCTATGACCAAGGCCCCACCAAATGCTACTGATGTGCCACTCTGTGCTATGACCAAGGCCCTACCAAATGCTATTGATGTGCCACTCTGTGCTTTGACCAAGGCCTCACGAAATGCTACTGATGTGCCACTCTGTGCTATGACCAAGGCCCCACCAAATGCTATTCATGTGCCACTCTGTGCTATGACCAATTGGACACCCCCAATCCAAACCTAAAACTACCCAACAACCTATGACCCACTCATCACCCCCTATTCCGCCACAAATCAATGGACCAACCACCACGTTCTCCTTCAAAGAAGTCCAGGAGCAGGATATCATTAATACTATGAACTCCTTCAAACCCTCAACCTGCAGAGGGGACGTCTGCCTGACGACCATTATCAAGGACTGTGTCAGTACTGTCTCCCCCATTCTGACAGCTTTTGTTAATGCATCCTTCTCCATGGGACAGGTACCTTCCAGCCTCAAAGAAGCCTGGGTTCACCCTCTCTAAAAAAAACGCCATGGACCCCACGACACCTAACAACTACATGCCCATAACCACTGCCCCGTTCTTGTTGAAAATACTTGACAAAGCAGCCTATGTACAAGTGCAACAATTCATTGAGGAAAACCGACTCCTCGTGCTACGGCAATCTGGGTTTCGCCCGGGGAACAGTACAGAAACAGCCATACTCTATCTGAAAAACCAAATGGATGATGTAGGGATTCTGGTAAACCTGCTCTACTCCTACTCATGTCCGCAGCATTTGATCAATTTGATCACAATGTCCTCTGCCACCACTTGACATTGACAGCCAACTTCTCACCGAATGGCACCGCCTGGGTCACATCCTTCTTGCAAGGTAGGACCATGCACGTTTTCTCTGACCTAGCCTCTGCCTCCCCTACCATCATCTTATGCGGAGTGCCACAAGGTACCTGCATTCCACCCACCCACTACAACATATTCAGTAGACCCCTCTTTCACATCTTGGACTCATTAGGTATCTCCTACACCAACTACGCGAACGATACTCAAGTCCTCCTTTCACTAACGGGCGGCTATGAACCTGACTCCAGAGTTCCTAATGCCATATACACAACCATCCAAGCCTGGGTGGCCGTAAAGGCGCTATGCCTCAACAGTGACAAGACCAAGCTTCTCCTGATAGGGTCCACTGAAACGCTAAAGAAACTCAATAACCAATTCAGCTACTTCACTATTGACAACATCGAAATCCCAGTCTCTGAAACAGTGAGAACTTTCGGAGTATACTCTGACTCAAACCTCTCGATGACTAGACAAGTTTATGCCATCGCTTCTGCTGCAGCATACCACGTCAAACTACTAAATGGAGCCATACCATTCCTATCCACGGACAATTGCCTTACCATTACCAGAGCTACAACAGGGTCAAACCTTGACTACTGTAATCCCCTTTTTCTGGGCACATCAGTAAAAAACATGGAGATGTTGCAGATTATCCAAAACAGTGCCCTCTGTGCAGCTATAGGCATCCCCAAGAGGGAACATATAACTGCTGCCAGGAAACAGGCACACTAGCTACCCATCAAAGAGTGTGTCTTCTTTAAAACCCTTGCTCTTACCCACAAATGTGTCAACCAAACGCCCCCCCTACCTGTCCCAAAGAATACACAAAGTTGCATCCTCCAGGCCAACCAGAACTCCTTAATCTAACATGCTCACAGTTCCCAGAATCAAGCGAGTTGGAGCGGGCAGCACCAGCTTCCCTTGCTTAGCAGCCATGCAATGGAATGCCCTCCCACCGTCCCTAAGAGCTGACAAATCCCACATAGCCTTCAGCAGAGCGGTCAAGACACTGCTCTTCACCTAATCCTGACTATGCGCCATCTGTAAAAAAATGCTATTAATATGCCTGCCTGTAATATCTGTAATGCTTGTATTAAGTTTGCGTTGATTCCAAATACCTTTCAGATGCTGCATGTAACTAAGTTCATTATATGTAACAAAGCCTCGATGCCTAAGGGCTGTTTGTGCGCTACATACATTTAAATACATTTTTTTTTAAAGGGAGAGCTCAGGCTGCCCTTGCTCACACAGGGAGAGCTGATGACACTCTTCCTCACCCAGGGAGGGCTCAGGCAGCCCTTGCTCACACAGGGAGAGCTGATGCCACCCTTACTCATCCAGGGAGAGCTCAGGCTGTCCTTCCTCACACAAGGGGGGCTCCGGCCACCCTTCCACACCCAGTGAGAGCTCAGGCCACCCTTGCTCAGACAGGGAGAGCCCAGGCCGCCTTTGCTCACCTAGGGAGAGTTCAGGCTGCCCTTGCTCTCCTAGGGAGAGCACAGGCCACCTTTGCTCACCCAGGGAGAGCTCAGGCTGCCCTTGTTCACACAGAGAGAGCTCAGGCCACCCTTACTCACACAGGGAGAGCTCAGGCCACTCTTCCTCATCCAGGGAGAGCTCAGGTCACCCTTCCTCACCCAAGAAGAGCTCAGGTCACCCTTGCTCCAGAGGGAGAGCTCAGGCTACCCTTGCTCACACAGGGAGAGCTCAGGCCACCCTTCCTCACCCAGGGAGTGTTCGGGCTGCCCTTGCTCACACAGGGAGAGCGCAGGCCGCCCTTGCTCACACAGGGAGAGCTGATGCCACCCATCCTCACACAGGGAGAGCTCAGGCCACCATTCGTCACACGGAGCGCTCAGCCCGCCCTTGCTCACACAGGGAAAACTGATGCCACCCTTCCTTACTCCGGGAGAGCTCAGGCTGCCCTTGCTCACACAGGGAGAGCTCAGGCCGCTCTTCATCACCAAGGGAGAGCTTATACTGCCCTTGCTCACTCAGGGAGAGCTCAGGCTGCCCTTGCTCACATAGGGAGAGCTCAGAGCAACCTTGCTCAGACAGGGAGAGCTGATGCCACCCTTCCTCACCCAGGGAGTGCTCAGGCCGTCCTTCCTCACACAGGGAGAGCACAGGCCACCCTTCCACACCCAGGGAGAGCTCAGGCCACCCTTGCTCAGACAAGGAGAGCACAGGCTGCCCTTGCTCACACAGGAAGAGCTCTGGCCGCCCCTGCTAACACTGGGAGAGCTCAGGCCACCCTTCCTCACCCAGCGAGAGCTCAGGCAACCCTTCCCCACCCAGGGAGAGCTCAGGTCGCTCTTGCTCACCCAGGGAGAGCTCATGCCACCCTTCCTACCACAGGGAGAGCTCAGGCTGCCCTTGCTCACACAGGGAAAACTGATGCAACCCTTCCTCACTCAGGGAGAGCTCAGGCCACCCTTACTCACACAGGGAAAGCTCAGGCTGCCCTTGCTCAGAACCGCACCACCTATCCCTCCCCGCCTCCCGCCTCCTCCTGCAGCATACTGCTCTGGGACAAGGAAACCATCTGCTCAGATCTATCCACCTCCCTACTCCTCCCAACTCTCATCCCTTCCCAATCTCCCCCTCCAAGGATGAACACCCACTGCAGACCTTTTCAACCAATGGCTCTCAGACACTCTGTCCCTTTAACTCCCACAAAACCCCCTTCCCATCGCACAGGTCCTTCCCCCAGGTGGCTTAGCCCTCATCTCAAACTCCTCAAAACACTCAAAAATCACCTGCATTGTCATTGGCTGATCAACTCATCCTCCAAAAACAAAGCCACTCTGGCCAGATAGACGAGAGCCTATAGATTCTAAATTAGAAATGCCAAACATGCCTTCTACACCTCTTGCATCGCCAATGCCAACAACCCATGCAGAGAACCCCACAAGATCACCTCTGAGTTCAAGGCCCCCGCGGCTCTTCCTCTCAGCCCATCATCTCCCATTCATTGTGCGATACCCTTTCAGGCCGATGAAAGGAACTTCGCCATCCTCACTAAACTATCAACCCCTCCCACCCCTATACCGATAGCCCCCATTCTCTGCCCCCAACTCGGATCCTCTTCAGCTCCTTCTCTGCTATCTCTCATCCAATGTTTCTCCAATAGCCACCCCTCAGATTCCCTGGGAGACCCCGGATCCCCGGTCCTCCTCAGAAACATCCTCTCCTCCACCTGTGTGGGCTCCCTCACCAGATCTATAATCAACCACTCACTAACAGCAGATATCTCCTCTTCCGCAACCAAACCTCTCTCATCAAACCCGTACAAAATAAAACCTCTTTTGACCCCCTTATGCCGTCCAATTACTGCCCCATCTCCAACAACCGCTTCATAGCCAAATTACTAGATCGCACAGTATAATCCCAGTTTAGCCTCTTCATCGAGGCCCACAGCCTTCTTGACCCTACCCGGTCGGGTTTCAGCCCCCTCCATGGAACTGAATCCTCCCTGGTCTCTATCTGGGATGACTTGAAAAGAACAGCAGACTCAGAGGGCTGTGCTGCTCTCACCCCCCTTGACCTCTCAGCAGCCTTCGAAATGATTAACCACTCCATCCTAACAAACCAACTCTTTGACCTCTGCCCTCAGATGGATGTCCACTTTCTTTCCAACCACTCCCAAAACATCTGTCTGTATCCTTTCTCCTCTGCCCCCCGCCCAGTTCCCCACGGTCACCCTCCTCTTCAACCGCTATCTTTTGCCCCTCCCCACGCTCATTAGTTCCCACAATCTCACCTGTTAGAACTATGCGGACAGCACCCAAATCATGCTCGCGATTCCCAACTCCCCCCCCTCACCCCACCCAGATCTGGCATCCTGCCTCAGACATTGACCTCTGGATGACGAACAATCACCTGCTCCTCAATCCTGGTGAAAACCCAAATCCTAATCTGTGGCAAAGCAGCTCTCCTTCCTTAATCTATCCCTTGGGTGCGTTCATTAAGACCTGCCCCCACAACATCCCCCTCAGTCAAAATCCTCGGATGCACCTTTAGCTTGGATATGAGCCTTTCCTGTCACATCAATGCAGACTCCAGATTGTGCACCTTCCACCTCTGCGTCCTCAAGCAGATCGTTCCTTACCTCCCCTACCCCCATAGAGTCACTGCAATCATGGCCATCATCCTCTCGTGCCTCGACTACTCTAACTCCCTCTGCCTCGGCGTGCCTGCATATCAACACATAAAGCTACAATGGATACAAAACTCTGCAGCAAGACTTCTCCTTGCTCTCCCTCAGAGAACACATCGCCCCTGCACTCCAGACACTTCACTGGCTGCCAATCGGCCTTCGGGCCTCTTCAAAGCTATGTCCATTACCCACTGTGCCATGCATAAGAAGGGCCCTGAATTCCTCCTAAACAAGCTCACACACTACCACCCCTCCTGAGTCCTCAGGTTAGGTCCTGCACACCTGTCTGTAGTCCCCCCTTTGAAGTTTTCCAGATGAAGAGGTGCCTGTTTTTCTGTAATCGCACCCACTTTCTGGAACTCCCTCCCCACGCTCTCAGCCTCATAAAGGATCACCTGGCCTTTAGGAAAGCCCTCAAAACCTGACCGTTCGGCTGACTTCCTTATCCCCCCATGTTCCACCCACCCACTCACACACACGCTTTATCCAGCAGTCCCCGGCACACTCCCCACACCTGTGCGTCTTTCACCTAATGGCGTCTTCTCTCCCTTCATCTGCTTTGCTCTGCCTCCTCCAACCCCTCCTTGGGGGCCGCCAACAACAGATGGAGGACTCATGAGGGTATCCCAGTAACTGTCCCTTGGAACGAATCCTGGCAACGGGCCGGGTATTGCACTCATGTGGGCTTGGAACATTTCTCTGATCATCTGGGACGCCCATCAGGCACCTCGGACCCCTCACTCATGGTTGGCACCTCATTTAACTCCAAAGCTCAGGAGGGTGGGCCGTGCCGCTGGATGTAATCATGAAACTATTAGAAGAAACTAGGGATGGCAGTCTCTCTCTCTGAGAACCTCTTGGAGGGGTATTATACATTCATCAAGCACTTGGATCTCCTGTGAATGCAACACTGCTCTTTGCACGTAGATGTAACCCAAGTATACATTGTTGTTTGTACAGCTACGCCATGTGTCCTCTCGCACACTGCACCTTCGCAACTTAGTGGAAGGTATGCGGTCACTGCACACACCCTGCACTCACATATAACACACACACTATTGCACAGCACCTCTGCCATAAGAATGAAGCTACTTTCAATGGCAGAAACTCGAACTGTAGCTTCTCACCTGATTCTTTATCTCCTTAAACACAATCCCCCTTTTTAGTGCATAGTTACCCCCACTGCACCCAAACACATGCCATTCAGCCATGGGTGACTAGCAGGGTCTTGGCCGCCCTCGCATAACTTTAATGGCCGAAATGCACACGCGCATAATAGCACCGCCCAATTCTCCAAAATCTTGGACTCTGGTCCCTCCAAAGGCGTTCCACCAACAGCGCGTTGGTACCATAATTATAGTGAAAGGCGCTATTCAATGACAACATAAATGAATGAATGAATAAGGTGCTTCTTATAGCTTTGATACCACAGGCGGCGCGCGGGGGGAGGGGCAGAGGGGAACATGGTTTCACTTCTTTTTTTGTACATTTCAACCCTTGCATAAATTTAACCTCGTGTTTTTTTATTCCATCATTGGGCTTTTCTGCAGCTTTTGTGCTGTCACAGAAAAGGGGGTATATTAAAGCTTCCCAAGTGGCTCCAGCTGGACCAGGCTTGTGTTCGGAATCCGATCTCTGCGTCTTAAAGGCCTTTCCATCACCAGGCGCCTGGTCTGAAAGCCCGTAAAGAGCCCTGCTCCCCTCCCCCGCCCCCTTCACTCCTCCGTGGACGTGCCTGGGGTGCACGTACCCATAGATGGGGCCCCCATAACCGCAGACTCCTCTGCCCTGCGCCTTCCTCTGCTCCTCAGTGGAAGCATTGTGGGGCGCCCTGGCCAGAAGGCTCACAGGCCGGGCAAGTGCAGGCGAGGGACCCGAGCTCGGCAGTCTCCCTCCAGGGCCCTAAGTACAACATACCAGCTCCGTTGCTTCATAGCGCCTCCAAAGCTGGAGACAACCATACAGATTGCCTAAAAGCAAGGGGACAAGGGAGGAGAAAGAGCAACACAGGCTAGGGAGAGATGGGGTGGCTCGTGGCTGTGGAAGTGCAAAGTCATGCTGTCCATGGGCCGATGGCAATGCTGGGAATGCATATACAGTGCAGTGCATGTTCATTAGGAACCCTCTGAGTCAAGCCCAAGAGGTTGACGACGGGAGCAAGCCCCGGATAGAAACACTTTCCAGGAAGGGTCAAGTCTCGCGTTTCTTCCTGTACCGACAGTGGTTCTCTTTGAGGGAGGCAGGGACTTTGGTCCAGAGGGAAGAGGTTGATACTTCCAGAGTTCTGCTGCTATCTTTCCATCATGAAGGGTCGGACCGCTCTCAGGTGTGTAGGCGCAAGGTCTCTTTGAAGCTATTGCGTTTTCTGGAGCATTATGATGTGAGCAGTAACTGGAAGGAGCCAGCGCAGGAGTAAAGCAGGGCCAGGGCCCCGCCTGGTAGAGTTATTCCCCCTGATCTTCACCTGCTGCAGGAGCAAATCCGGGAAATCCAAGCCAGAGGCTACTCCAATAGCAGAGGTGTGATAAAGCGATGCCAGGCGACACTTGAATCTTATGGGAAGTCTTCAGGACAGCCAGGGTGGTGTGCCTGTGGACAAGGAGCTGGAAAGGCGACTGCGGTGTGAGATCATGCCTGTGAGTAGGGGAGTTGCTAGGTCTGGAAAAGACCCGGGGCTAAGCTGATGTCGGAACTGTTGGGACTGGGGGCTAGCTAGTCTTTTGGCTGTAGCTCCTGAGATTCTATCAGGGGCTACAACCAAAAGACCAGGGGCTATAGCCCCCTTAGCCCTCCCTAGCAACGCCCCTGCCTGTGAGGGGCTGAAGAGAGGAGACTGCTGAAAGCAACCCAGAGTTCTTTGCAGAAGATACAAGGCTCTGATGAGTTCCGAACGAGGGGGGGGGGCATAAAGGGAAGTGATTGGGGGATGGTGTTGCCGAAAGAATGTATATATCCTTTGCTAAAGCAGAAAACCACCAGATGCCGGGTAGACATGGTTCCAGCTTGCACATGCTTAATTGCAACCTAACATGGGCGGCCATGAGAACAAAGATGGAAGCTATGTGTGCACTGGAGTGAACGAGGAATGGAAAACAGACTCCCAATACATAGAAGGATTGACAGCCTAATTCAGCTAAAGGTAGGCAGACATTGCTTCCAGCACAGACAATGCACACCCTAGCCAAGGACGAGCAGCGATGGAAGGTTTCCAAGTTCACCAAGGCAACCGGACACCTGCAAAGGACATGGTCTAAAATCTTCAGAATTACAAGCAGCAGAGCTCCCTTTCGCGGTCCCGGCACATGTGACCAGGGGGAAAAGGACAATGCCTATTCACTCAAGGTGGTTGGAGAGAAACTCTTCCCATCGAACCAGAGGTTCCTCAGGTAGCTTTCACGTTAAGACATATAATGTTGCAGGGACCAATAGTTTCTTTACCTTCCTGAAACTTTGTATTTGTTGCAAGCATAGGTGGTCCTACGAGGAGCTACCAGATATGGCGATCCAATAATCTTACAAACCCTATTACACGACCACAGTAGTGGCCGTTTAGTTATGGTTAAGTTGCTCATCCCATAGGAAGAGCACTTTTTGGGTGGCTTATAACTTCACTCCCCCTGGACAAATGCACACCAAACTTAGCAAAAAAAGTATATGGTGCACTCTGAATTGTTTTGCAAAGTTTGGTGAGGTTTGGTCCAGGGGGGAAAAGTTATAGGGGGGGGTCCCAAAATTTCTTTTTTTCCCATAGACTGAATGGGGGGAAAAACTTTGCGCACACCTACAGCCCAAACCGCTGGACGGATTTTCACCAAATTTGTGTCAGGAGCAGCGGCTTGGTCACGAAAGCGTGGTTTTGTAAATTTTGTAAAAATCTGTCAAGTATTTTTTTTTTTAAACGATCAAAATGTAGGTCTCCAAAAATTAGTGATATCTATGCCCTCTCTGCGGACAAACGTCCCTGTTCGCTCCGCGAGCAAGATATCGATTGGCTAAGTTGTCGTGTCATGCCCGCGAACATGTGACACGTTCGCTGATTGGATGGTGAAGAGCGTGAAGTGTGTCAGATTGTTCCGATGTGCCCGTCATCTAGGATCCGTGCTTTGATGTCCCCAGACATCGTCGCAAAAACATATTAAAAAACACAACTTTGCACTTGTTAAACTTATCAAATACTGTCTGGGGAGGTGAGGGTTGATGAAGAAGCAAAAAAACGGTCTTTCTTTTGTCACGAAAGTCATGCGGTACATTTGGAGGTGTTCCACAATATAATGTGCATAAAATACAGGCGAAGGACTAATGTGTCTGTGTTAAAATGTATTTAAAATAATAATGGAGTCAGACTGCCGCCCCCTAGAGTCTGGCATTTGAGGCAGCCAGCTGCACTGTCTGAGGCAAAGAGGGGCCCTGCACGTATTTGAGAATAACAGTTCTCATGGCGTCGGTGAGGAAAGTTTTTGCAAAGTGAGAATGTATTTAGATTCTGAGTGAAGGTCACCAGCTTTGAATTTTTGGTTGCGAGCTAAGGAAGCCCACACATGGGACACACAGTATAAGGTTCAATTGTTTTTTGACCTTGAGAGAAGGGGACCATTGCGAAAGGAATGCAATGAGAGGAGGTTTGTAATAATGAGCATTTGATAAGGTTATGCATTCCAAAAGTGTGTAAGGAACATGTAAATTCAGTTCATGAAGAATCTTTGGTGTGAACGCAGTGAGCGTTACGGTCTGACTTATGCCAAGAGAATGGAAATGGTGAATATAATGTAAGTTTGATTTTGACGATTGTATACTGGAACGAGCATTAACTTATTATTATCTGAAGATTAATTTTGGGTTATATTCTATTTGTTTGTTTTGAGTTGCTTAATGCAATGATACGCAAGTACTATCTTTGTGTGCAGTTGTCTTTTTTACGTGGTTATAGGGAGTGCAGCATCGAGGTGCATGTAGACCATCACTAGGTTCACCCAGGTTCAGCGCTAATATTTCATTAAAATGTCATGTGTGACCATATCAAATTGTGTATCAGTTTCCATGTTGTTTTCTCTTTGTTGAGATTGTTTGATGTGTGTGCTAATCGTTAGTTTAAACTCTATGCTGAATTTAAAAGTCAATAGATACATTGGGCCTCATTAGGACCCAGGCGGATTTCGCGGTGCTAAATGCACCGCGAAGCACGGCGGAAAGCCGTCGATAGCACCATGGGGGTTGGCGGATTTACCGCCCCATTCCGACCTCGGCGGAGCGGTAAATCCCCAATCCCCATTCTGCCCTTCCCCATTCCCATTCTTGCCCCATAGGGTATAATGGGAGTGGGGAAGGAGTTAATTACGCCACCGTAAAATACGGTGGCGTAATTAACAACGAGGTCCCGTAGCGCCATGGTTTTCTCCGCCTGGTAAAACCAGGCGGAGAAAACCTCCATGGCGCTAAGGGAACTCGTAGTACGGCGGACGGGTCCGCCGCGATTAGCGCTGGCGGAAACCCACTCCGCCTGGGTCCTAATGAGGCCCATTGTAATAAAGTTCGGGTATTGAGACACATTTTCTGTTATGTTTTTGAAACAGATACATTCTGCCTTTCTGCGATTGTCATAGATTCCAGATGCCAACTGGCGGCTTCTTTAATCGGCAACTGCATATAGTTGTCAACGCCTGGATCACAGTGACTGTTTTTTGGGACGATCGCCGAGGGCCCATGTGCCCGTACGCTGTACTAGTGATTAGGAGTAACATAACATCCTTTGTGGTGGTCTAGGCCCAAGTTGATACAGAAGCCCTGGAATTCACTGTGCGACCCAAGCAGTTCTTTTATCGAAAATGAACACCTTGTGTACGCAAAAAGAACAATGTGTGCCTCACGATAAACATTTTGGATCACAAGCGAAGAAACAAATTTGCAATTTGATTGAATATGGCAATAGTCGGATGTTCTCGGAGCGTTTATTGTGAAATAAAAATACTTTATAAATTGTACAGTGTTATTGTTTTCTTTTAAAGTACGGTTTAATATTCCGAATTGTGACGTGCAGTGTTGTTAGTCGATGTGTGTTGATTTTCGGGTTCTGCGTCACATGACGTAGGTGATTATGGGCGCTTTTGGCTACGCTGAAGAGGAACGTCACTGAGAAAGGTGTAGAATATCACTAGGGTTGGTGATGTGAGGGTCAGGGGCGGAGCATATAATTTAGTGACGTCAGGCCAGTTTACCTTAGGCAGATGCAGCAATGGATAAGAATAGCACAAGATGGACGCGCCCTGCAGCCAGATTTTGTATGTTTTTAAAAGAGGAAAAGTGAGGTAAGGTGAATTGGAAATGTTTGTGATAGATCAAGGTATGTATAAAATTACATGGCCGAACCCTCAGGACAATAATATTTTCTGAGCATTGCACTTGTGAAACTTATGAAATAATGTCTGGGGAGGTGAGGTGTGATGATGATGGGTGGGATATTTCTGACGTGATTTCGAATGAGTTTACAAAGTTTGGTGGGATTTTGTGCAGAGCTTATATGACGATTGTATGTGCATTCATTTGACAGTTTTGAAAAAATAAAACGTGGGTGGATTTCCAGCAAACTTGCGTAAGGCGCATTGGCAAGGATCTAAAAGCATGGTTTTCCAAATGTGGCAGTGTTTTCTTATTTGACAAGTGTCATAATGTAGATAAAACAAATAGCTGTATAGCTTTAGTGACTGAGGGCTAGCCTGTGGCCATGGGCAGCAGCCAGATTGTCCAGGTCATGGAATAAGGTCATGAGCCGGGCAATCTGGCTACTGGCCATGACCACAAGGGACAAAACATAGGATTAAAGTGGCCATGTTCACCTGGGACTGGCTTTGTGGTAAAGTTATTGAAAATTAGGATAGATTTGAAAGGGAAGAAAAATGTGCCTGTGGTAATATGGTCATATGGTTCTCTTTTTGCCTTCTGCAGGCTGCCATTGAAAGCGAAGAGGAGCCCTGTATGGAACCCCACCCTTCCCTTTTCATGGTGGCCGTCTTGGAAAAGGATTTTTCTTCCTAAACCGCGACGCCACAGGCGTCCCGGTGTAGGACAACAAATCCTCTTTTTTAGTACCTCGGGTTCCTGCTTTGGGAACCTAGACTGCTAATGGCCTTCATCCCCCATTTAGGGGCTGGTATGGGGGGATAATGGTCCAGAGACCTTGTTATCCACCCTCGCTTCGCTTGGGCTGGTAGCTTGGGCTGCTGGGCCGGTATCCAACGTTCCAGTCCCTGGAACAGTGGATGAACACTCCAATATTTCCATTAGTATAACACAAAATGCAAATGGAAATGTTGGAAGATCTTATTGAACTATGTACTTTACTGAGAAATACAAAGTAGATGGAGTCTATGCGTTTTTTTTTAGTTCTATTTTTTAACTGTGAAAGGTGGTTCCTAAAGGTACATTTATTTTGTTTTTGGATGGATTTTTTTTAGCAGGAGAGCTTAGAACGAAAGGTGGGGAGGGAAATGAGGGAAGAGGCACCAAACAGTAATATGGAGGGGTAGGTGGACAGGGGAAAATGTTGCGCATGTGTTATTTCTAAGGTAAGGGGCAGTGCTTCTCATGCTCCTTGATTACAGCAGAGGTGGTGTCTTTTGGGAAGGAGGGATGGCCTTAGCTGATGCCATTTTAAGATAAATAGCAGTTTTGCTAAAAGTATGTACTGTGTACTAGATTGTTAATGGATGAGTAGGAATAGTTGTTGGACCTGTGCAAGGGAAATTTTGAAGTTGAAAGTTCCTAGATCAGTAGAAAATGCAATTCCAAACTGTCCGCGAAGCACAGATCTTATTGTGAAGTATGTACGGGTTCTCGGACACGTCATCATACTGCGTGCCAGCATATGGTCATGTGGCACTCTACGGAAGGCCTGAAATGAAGTCAGATGTTCGTAGACATTATGGTTAAGTTATACTAAGAAAAACCTATGAAATTCAATGAAAAAACATTGTTAAGGGGATGTTATAGTTAAGTTGAAATAATAAAAACCTATGAAATTCAGTAAAACAACTTTGTTTAAGGGACGTTATGGTTAAGTTGCGCTACTAAAAAGCTATGATATTCAGTAAAAAAACGTTGTTAAAGGGACGTTATGGTTCCAAGTAAAACCGAAAACCCCCCTGAAATTCGCCAGTTATGGTAAGCTAAGCACCCATAACTCGCGCCACCACCGTGCATTGCTAAGACTGACACCCACAACATCAAAGATGACATCACAAATGTCACTGATGACATCACTGATGACATTACATGTGCATTTACTTTTCATGAAAACTCTGTACAAGGGATTCTTATTATAATGTTCACAGAAAAAGTGTCAAGGATCATTGGAATAGATATCTTGAGCTATGTAGTGCATGAGGCAATGCATTGATATAAATAATAAATAGCATTCTATTATGAAGTTCTTTACAGTATACTAAGCTGCTCATGTATAAATATAAGCATTATATGCAGCATACATGATGGAGGTGCAATATTCATAATCTTACCATTTTAAATAGTGAAATGGTAAATGCTTTCTTATTAGAGTTTTGTGTGTAGTTTTCCAATGTATATGTTTCATAGGCTGTGAGTGGACCCTAAGTGAATTATTGTAAGAACATACTTGAAGGATAAGTCTACAAATATAGTACTTTTTGATTTCTTTCTTCCTAAGTATTACTGGCTAAGATATATCACTAAAGGAAAAAACAGGGAGCCAGACATGTAATGTCATCAGTCATGTCATCGATGACATTTGTGATGTCATCTTTGATGTCCTGGGTGTTAGTCTTAGCAGTGCACGGTGGTGGCGCGTGTTATGGATGCTTACTTAGCATAACTGGCGAATTTAAAGGGTTTTTCGGTTTTACTTGGAACCATAATGTCCCTTTAACAAAGTTTTTTTACTGAATATCACAGGTTTTTAGAAGCACAACTTAACCATAACGTCCCTTTAACTAAGTTTTTTTTACTGAATAAAACATATATGCAGTTTCCCTAAACAGAACAATCCAGATTCCCGATAGGTTTTTGGGGGACGTAGCCTGTTTGGTTGTAGGTCAACTGGTCGAATTTAAATGGTCAACAGGACAAATGGTCAACACCAAAAGGTCGACAGGTCAAATGGTCAAAACATTTTTTTTCGTTTTTTCACATTTTTTTTTGCTAAAAACCCCTTTTTTTCCCAAAATGAAAACCTAAAAAAATATATATAACTAAAAAAAAAAATCGATCATTTGTCCTGTCGACCAAATTGTGTCGACCGTTTGTCTGTCGACCATTTGTCTGTCGACCATTTGACTAGACACCAGCCTGTTTCATGAAGTCACCACTTGTTATAACTGAGTGACACACGTTCGGAAGACGAGAGATCTGGAAATGCTCTGTTATTCTAGTGTGAGCCCTGTCAATTTTGTTGGATAATAAAGACAGTGAAATTTGCCCTATGGTTGAGTCATCCATTCTTGTGGTGTGAATTTTTAATAGGGCCCGAGTATCCTTTTGCTGGTAATTGGGGTGACTGCTCCCTGCCACTCCTTTACAAGTGGTAGCAGGAGGATGGTCGCTAAGACTTTTTGGCATTTATCCCACCTCATCCCGCTGCATGCCTGAAGGTCTGCACTGCGACCTGCAAGGACTGATATTCAAGACCACGCGTGGAACAAGTGAAGAAGTTGACAGGAGTTGTCTTGCAGGAATTTCCTGCCTGCTCCCTGTGGGATGCCAAGCAGACCAGACGGCAGAGAGGCAGGTTGTGGGAGAGTCAGTGTCTGAGGAGCTTCAGCGGATCATGTAGTGTGAGTATCAACTCAACTATATGGCAAATATGGGTGAAGGGAAAAGGTTCGGCTTAGTGCTGTGATTCTATAGTTTTGTGGTTTTGTGTTTTTATGTAAAAGTTACTCATTTATTAGGCGGTCAGCTTGGGTTACGAATGAAAAAAGAAAAAATCTTATAAAAATGTTACTTATACTTTAGTATCAACTGGGTATGGAAGAAAAATATTAAAATAGACCCAAAAATGTATTCCTGTGCGTTAGGCAGGTTAACTTGGTTCATGGATGATTATGTATGGTTACACATGAATAGGTATGAGCAGGAGGTGCTGGCTTATATCACGGAAGGTGATTTCCTAATTCATCTCTTGGAGATGTAGTCCCATAGCTGGGGTATGGAAGAGGGACCACATGATTTAGGAATACCCTGTTAGGCCGGACGAGGGCCGTATGTTTTAAGTTATGTTTCGTCATTGTGTTTTTTGGTGATCAAAAGCAGACATATATAGTGAAGTATTAAGTAGAAAGGGCTTTTTCCTGTAGGTGATTGGTGATGTCACCCATGAGGTTGCTCAATAGAACTTGAGTTGTGCAAAACATGGTGGATTTCATCTGTCAAACTGTTGCTTGGACAGATCAAAGGTTTTATGCCATTTGGGCAGCTCTCAAGGAGAACGTGAATAGAATTTTAGTTTGAGCCTTAAGGGCGGTAGGTGCATGGAGCATGCTCTTGTTGATGGTGGTGAGCTGCAGAGGCTGGTGAAAAGAGTCATTGTATTATCTTCGTCAAGAGAAGTTGATTAAGAGATGGTGTTAATTATGTGAATCGAAAGTTGATAAGGTAAAATTAGATGTGTGGAAATCCTGATTTGAGGTCAAGTCATTTTTGACGAGTAGTAAACAACGTGACACAACGAGAGATACACCTATTCAGCATTTGTTCAAGTCCCTCCTGCGAAATCAAGACAAAATATACAAGTATAGCGTGGAATGGACTTGCGATATGGAGGGCAAGTTGGCAAAGCCATGACCCAAAGACAGAAGCTTTTCCAAACGTGTGCAGCAACACATGACCACGTACTGTTAAGTAACCGGTTGGCTATATTAGAGCTATAGAAGATGTTTCAGGACGAGGAAGACAACTCGATCCAAAGTCTATGGATGCAGAGTCAACACGATATGGAAGGTGAATCACTTTCGGCTCCCCCTCCTCCTCCTCCTCAAACCGCAGACACAAACCCAACAGCAAAAAGTCAGGGATTTTACCCCTTAAAAGAAATGAAAGGAGCAGCAGGATACACCAATCCTACTTTGCACCACCCGCGTATAGCAGCGAAGACACTCTTAGTGGGGCAAAACAAGCAAATAAAATTAGCAGGATAACAGCAGCGAATGCAATGAGTGCATCGAATTGCAAGCAAGACTGAAGGAAATGACTTAGGGAAGACATAACATAGCAGAAGTCATGAGGCGATAGTTCAGCGAAATGAATGGATATGTGGACGGATATTGATTGAACTAGATGGGAAAGCCACATGCGACGGCACATGGGAGAGGACGCTCCAAAATGTAAAGATATGGCAGAGGAAGCTAAGGAACGGGAGGAAATAATGGAGGAAGTACAGAGAAGAGAAAGGGAAGAGAAGGAGCAATATGATAGGCTGAGAAAAGAAAGAGAGTGAGCTGAAGAAAGGGAGAATGAGAAAGGAGAGAATAAAAAGGCAGAAAGAGTCAGAAGAAATAGCCCAAAGGAAACCTGAAGAGGAGCAGGAGAGACAGCTACAAATAAAGAAGGAGAAAAGAAGATTAGAAGTCGAGCAATTCGTTAAAGAGCGCCAACACCGAGAAGAAGAGGAGGATATAACATGTGCCTGGGAAAGAGACGAAAGTAGGGGGAGACATCTTAAGAAAATGGTGGGCAATAAAGCAGATTTGGCACGTCTGGATGACGATGACAGGGAAGGTATACAAAGGAGAATAGGGGAACTGTACAGGATCAGGAGGGATAGTTTGACAGCCCCAAAAACGAGTAGGGGTACCACAGGCCCCTCATTGAAGGGGAAACATAGTTCTACAGGTCAGGCAAAATCGAAATAATGGGAAAAACCAATGTTAAGAAGGCTTAGCTTCGAGGACGAAAGAGAAGAGGACAGTGATGAAAGCAATGTGACCATAGGACCAGATAAAGACCAATGTGAAGCGATGATGAAAAGGGGGAGAGGCCTCGCTGCCACTCCAGGGGGACAAACCCTGACGGAGATACAGTATGGCGAGAAGGAGAAGGCATGGGAAGAGAAGAAAGAGAGCCCGAGGGACAGATGGAACGTCACAGAGACAGGTCACACAGTGCAGATGACATTACCCCATACGCGCAGAGGTTCCGAGCCCTGCAAGGACGGAAGTGGACAGACATGACAAGGGTGTTCACAGCCACTGAAGACATAGGGAGACATGATGGAGGGATGGCACAGACACATTTCCATTATTAGAAAAGGGTGGCGGACGACTGCAATATATACCATGCCAACAGATGGATAAAGATAATTTAAGATGCAAGCTCTCTCCGTTGACTGCTGTGGCTGGGAAATGGATTTACGAACGTGAAAGACTGACAGCAGGGACAAAACTGGCAGTGGGTGACATGAATAGCCTACTCTCAGCCATTCTCAGGGAGGTAGCTGCCGATCTTTGGAAAAGAGCAGGTTACCGCAGAGTGACAGCAGAAAACACAGCACACGATGGTGCACCATTCAATAATTGTTGAGCGGCCGAATGGCAAGCTCTAAGAGTACAGTACCCAGACATATCAGATATCAGCACAATTATGGCATGTAAAATGTGAGGATGTGGAGACCCACTTCAATACATTCAGGAAATTCAAGAGTGTTGGCGTCTCGAGATGAGGGAACTGTGGGACAAAACAGTGGGGTTATTTTACTGCATGTTATGCCTGGGGCTACCAGAACAGGTACAAAAACAGCTGGAGAAGTTAATGGGAATGGAGGCGAAACCATGGTCAGAAATCCAACTAACTATAGTGCACTATTGTCGATTGGTCAGAAATCCAACTAACTATAGTGCACTATTGTCGGTTAATGCAAGAGAATGCGAGAAGGATGGGAGAGGAGAGAAAGCAGGAGGAGGAGAAATTAGTGCAGAAGAAATGATCAGAGTATGCAATGGAAGGGGCGATGCTGTGGAGTGGAGAGGGAGTAGTCACCAGGAATATTCAAAATTGACCACTGAATATGGGGGGAGTTTTTGTAGGAAGGGGCGACACAAACCATTGGCCACAAGGACGGGGAGGAATGCCCCGGGAAAGAGGGTTTTCCGACATCCAATGCAGCAAGGTGCAGATGGATTCAATGGGGGACAGCCAAGAGTGATGTGGGGGGGGAATACAATGCTGGCTATGTGGAAGAATAGGTCACATAGCTCGAAGAGGCGGAACGCAAAAGAATGGGGGAATGGCACAACAGCCAACATATCAGACAGAGCAAGCCAACTATTAGGCCAAAGATCACACGCAGCCATACGCGCAACAACGAGTGCAGATACAGAGCATGCAATGCAACATACCAGCCCATGACACAAGCACCGTGAGCACAAGAACAAGCACAGTCAGCTCAATCAGCACAACAAGCACTGATACAGCAGAGTATTGTAGAGACAATACACACAGATTCTACCATGCAGACTCCCATTTGAATACTGGGAGAAATAACTGTAGTGGGGGGCAATCCATTCATACAGGAATGTCATTATATCCACAAAAGGACAGCCAACAGACAAATCTGATGTGTCTGATCCTATCTGTTACACCCAAACCAGATGACGAACCATGTATAGGGGTGACAATAGGTGGCAAGCCTTTCTCCTTTGTCATAGATACAGGGGTGACTCAATCCTGTGTTAGGGAGGGAAGATACCCAATGTCAGGCATTGCCATCAATGCGCAGGGATTCTCTGGGGCTACAGATTTGGTTCCTTTTACTGACAAACTTCCACTTTCCATAGGAGAACACAACCTGACCATGCCATTGTTATGTTCCTGACAGACACCAGTAAACATAATGGGAAAAGTCCTGATGAGCCGACTTAACATGACCATTTCATTCATAGACCAAGGAATAGTATGTTCAACACCAGGTATTCTCTACATGAACGACATTCCCAAAGTGGGGGAGAATGCCCTGGAGGGGAGAGAAGTACTTTACATTGACGGGTCCTCAGCGATGGGGGAAAGACATATTGGGATGGCAGTGGTGAAAATGAGATCAGACAGGACATCTGAAGTAGTAGCAAGCACGAGATTGTGTTCACATTTTTCAGCACAAGCAGCAGAATTAGTGACTCTTGTAAGGGCACTGGAAGCGTGCAGGAAACAGGAAGTAACAGTTTTCTTTCTTCAATTTAGCCTATGTGATGTCTACAGTACATGTTGGACTGTCATGCTGGCAGAGGAAGGTCTTCTGACATGCTGACGGCACACCAGTGCAGCACACACCCCTACTGGACAGGCTCACAGAAGCACTAGGACTCCCAGCAGTGATAGCGGTCGTGTAGTGCCCAGAACACACAAAGGGGGATGATTAGTCTTCCGTTGCAATGAAGTCACAGATGCGGAAGCAAAGCATGCAGCATATTTTACAGAAATAGATGAATTTGTTACCCCATTTCCCACGTGTATCTGCATGCAAAACATGCCCCTGAAGGAGGGCTATAGTGTTACCAGCTATGCAAATAATGGAGCTCCAGGGGAAAGCACTTGCAGAAGAAAAGGAGCTATGGGTGAAGAGGGGATGTTCAATTTTCTCTACAGGTGCCTTGTGGTGATAGGAGAGCACAGGCTAGCTAGTAATCCAAGTTGCACTATTGCAGACTGCACTCATGCAATTGCATCATCCCACTCATCTAGGTAGGGACGTACTTGCCGCACACATTGGGGAAGAGTGGTTCTGTCCAAATACAGCATATATAGCCGCATTCACAAGAAATTCAATGCTGGCCATACTTTACGAGTAGCAGTACTCTGCCCAATCGGGCCTTTCCAGCATCTCCATGTAGATTATGTTGACATGATCCAAGTGTGCCAAGGATCCCGCTATATGATAGTGGTTGTATGCCCATTTCCCCGGTGGATCGAAGCCGGTCCTGCTCACACCCTGATGCGATTAGAGCAGCAAAATTCCTCATTAAAGAGGTATTCCCATGATGGGTGTGTGAGGTCCTGCGGTCTGACTATGGATCTCACTTTGTAAATGAGACCTTTGAGCATATCACTATCACAACTGTACTGCGGATCAAGCACAGGTTCTTTTGCGCTTATCACCCTCAAGCAAATGGAATTATGTGAGCCCTTAAATGGCTTGTTGAAGGAGAAAATAGATCAAATAAAAGCCACACTGAGAAAGGGGTGGTTATACTGCCTACCTCTAGCCCTGTACGTATTGCACAATCAGCCTGCGTATGGCCACCACTTAACCCCCCGTTGAGGTGGTGACCGGACAAAGCATGCGACTCCCACTTGCTCCTCACACTAGAGCACTGATAGAGGGCCATAATTCTGCTGTTGTTTTTGAAGATGAAATGCATGAGTATATTGTTTCGATGATTCCTAGTGCTTTTTTTTATATCTCGACAGCTCCAGTCCCGGTGGTAGAGGTCGCAGAAGAATGAGGAAGACAACACCCCAGAAACAAATAAAGAGGTTTGGAAACTGCCACAACGTTACCCAGGAGACACTGTTTTGTTGCAGAACTTTGTCCATCCCTAGATCAAGCTAAGGTTAGAGGGACCATGTCTCATTGAGCAGGACACTGATTGTGTGGTTAAGCTAAGTGGCAAGAACGCTTGGAACTATATAGGATATGACAAGCCCTACCGAGGTAGACCTACTCCTGCCAGAGCAAAGATGATTTGATGCAAGAAGAAGAGCCAGACAAGGGAGAAACTCCACAACAAAGGCTCACTCATTTAAGAGTTAGAGCTGGGAAGGACAAAACACACCATTTGATTAGGTACACGCTCTTTTCTTTATTCTAGGTGTTCATCGTGAAAGCAAAGCACTCTTTCAAATACATGATTCCATACCTGCACACATCCTTTTGGGAGCACTTCATTAGATTTGTAATTGAATCAGAAACTTAACGGATGATCCCACCTCAATTGTTTTTTCATGCTGTCCTGTTTTACGTGGCACTAACATACCCACAGTTAACCCATCGGGACCCATCCATTATAACCCTACTCAGTGATACCCGAATCCAGGAGATCTGGGAATGGTTATTCTATTCAGCCCATCACAATATTACAGATGAAGAGCTTAACCCAATACACTAAACTATAATCATGTGTGTTTTAGGCTTTGCAGGTCAGTTTTACAGATTTTCGGAGCAACGCAAGAGGACATTCTGTACTACAAAATGGGAACTGTAATTCAAACTGCTGTTTTGATGTTTTCTGCCTTCTGTTGTCTCTAGCTCTCTTTACCCTTTTTGCACTATGAAGAATTTTATTTTTGCATACACATGCCTTGACCCTTAACAATGCACCCCCTACCCGTGCTTTTACGGAAGCCCGATCTAGACAGATGACAAGCGCTGCCAAAGAGATATAAAGACTCAAACACAGCGCAGATGTAGATTTTGATCAGGTAAAGTCTTATCTAACTGATGCAGACCATATATATAATAACATGTGGGACAAACACATGAGCAAGGTAGGGAAAGAAACCACGAAGGAGAGCTGTTATATATGCTCTCTAATCCCCTATGCCATGAGTACATCCAGAACACCAGAACATTTGTATCAACTGTAATTCCAACCACCAGAGCACAATACTTCATGCATTTGTCGCTCTGCACCACCAGAGGTCGATTTCAAGGGACAGGCCACATAAAGGTGGACGTCACAGAAAACGTTCCAGTATGAAGACAGTCATATCAAGACTCAAGAATTGTTGGATGACTATTGGAGCACAGACAAAACAATAGAATATATCTCTGATTGTCCACACAAAGGAGAAGCAAGGATAGTGACACAAAAGGAATTACAAGACAGGACAAAGGGAGACAGGAGGAATGGCAGGCTGCTGGGAAAGGCCACAACTATTAATATAGGGACAGGTAACCACAGCGGAGGGATGGAAAGGAGTAGTTGGGAGTAAAGTACATGTGCTCCTAACAGTTCCAGTAGAGATCGTGCCAAAGAAAAATTACAATTGCCTGAAGGAATGTGAAGCAAGTGCAAAATTGCTCACAAGTGTAGAAAATGAAGTGGGCCCTGTGCCAATTCTACCACTCGAAGGTGCTTCAGTGTGTTTCCAGAGTGATGATCCAGTAAAGGTTGGGGAGAATACAGGATGCAAGCAAATTTCGAAGATATCAGGCATGAAGGTTGGCACATCAGTGCTCATGGATCACTACAGGGCCTGCGTGTCGAAGGCGTACATGAAGTTACCACCTAATTGGGCTGAACACACCAACATTGGTAGTACCCCAGAAAGACATATAAGTAGACAGATTTCCCAAGATGAATGCACATCAAAGGAAGAAG
Organism: Ambystoma mexicanum; assembly: GCF_040938575.1. Taxonomy (NCBI): domain Eukaryota; kingdom Metazoa; phylum Chordata; class Amphibia; order Caudata; family Ambystomatidae; genus Ambystoma; species Ambystoma mexicanum. The sequence continues at coordinate 9,399,052 of NC_090931.1, read as the reverse complement.
AGATCAGTAGAGCTGACAAGAGTAAAGAGAGGGAACTATTCATCATCAAAAATGGAAGATGCATTAGATACAATACCACCAGAACACAGGCTATTCAGCAGGACTGAGATGTTCTTTGCATCCATCGTTCCAGCACTTCAAGCAAACGTGAATGTCAGGTCACTCAAGATCACGCGTTGGGATGACCATGCGAAGTACCATGGAAATCTCGGAGGAATAACAAAGGTTTGGCTCCTGAAATTGTATGTGAACAGAGAAAGTCGTCTAGGTAGTGTGGTCAACTTGTCGACCAGAGGGAGGGTTGAGGACAGAGGTGCAAGTGTGGCCTTCATGACCCCCACCTGACTTGCAGCCCGAAGACAGAGAAATGACAGATGCAGCTCATTATTAGGCTCTTCATCACCATCATTGATGTATCACTGCTGCAAGAAACATTACTCTCTCAGGCAGTCATTCAAACCATACCCGACAGAAAATATGGAGGAGGTGGAGTTGTCAACAATTGAACAGGTCGACTGACTATTACTCATAAAGTTAATGATGCCATCACTGACATCACAACAGAGATGCATGTAGACATGAAGTACATAGTCATCCACATATGAAGCTACACAAACATACATTACATTATTGCAGATAGACACGAAACAAATGCTTATGACTCACGCAGGTAGATAACAGACACATATCAATATATATCCTTTGATAAAGCAGAAAACTGCAAGATGCTAGTATACACGGTTCCAGCTTGCACATGCTTAATTGTAACCTAAAATGGACAGCCGTAAGAACAAAGATGGAAGCTATAGGTAAACTGAAGTAAATGAGGAAGGGGATACATACTTTGAATACATGGAAGGACTGACAGCCTGATTTGGCTAAAGGCAGGCAGACAGAGCTGCCAGCACAGACATGGTTCACATCCAATACAAGGGCGAGCAGCGATGAAAGGTTTCCGAGTTTACCAAGGCAACCAGACACTTGCAAGGGACAGAATCTAAAATCCTCATAATTACAAGCAGCAGAGCTCCATTTCATGGTCCCTACACACGTGACCAGGAGGAACAGGACAATGCCTATTCACTCAAGGTAGTTGGAGAGAAGCTGTTCCCATCAAACCAGAGGTGGAAAGATACAAGTGTTGCTCAAGAACTACCAACTGAATGCACTCTCCCTGGCACAGGTGATCAGAGATGGCAACATGATGGGACACACAGCACCTCAGTGTTTGTTCCCATCACCTTGAAAAGGTACACCCAGACTGGTAGCTGTCCAAGCTCCCAAGGCTGGGAAGACATGTTCTATCCAATCCTCAGTTACATTTCACATTAAGACATATTGGGCCTCATTACGAGGTTGGAGGTAAGTAACAGTCCTTACCGGCATGAAGCAATTACCGTGTCCGTGTAGGAAAGAGCCCGTTAATAGCGGGCCATTATGAGTTCGCGGGCATGAGCTTTGCGCCATGCCGGTAAGGATATTACCGCCATGCCGCTAAAGATCCAAAAATGGCCCTTAGCAGTATCAAGGAATGCGCAGATAGCACTACCACCATCGATGGACCTGGCATTAGCGGTGACTGTAAATAAGCGGAACCGGAAGTAGTATCATCGCACAGGAATGGGAAAGAGCACGGCGGCTATCTTTAAAAACACAATCCATTGCCATACTCAGCACCCAGGATGTGCATCAGCACAACAGCAGCCCCAACTTCACCTAACACTCAATCACAATGCCCAAGGCCCTGAAGAAAGGTGCTGCGTGCCAGCGCAAGGTCCGTTTCTCTGTGGAGGAGCTAAATATGCTTGCCGACACACTTTCTGAAAATGCGGACGTCGTGTTTGTGCAAGACATGTGGCGTGCCGCCCAGATAAGAAAGAAGGAGATCTGGGAGGAGGTTGCATGCAAAGTCAGTGCGGTGGGCACCACCCCCCACACTTTAAAGGATGTGCGCAAGCGCTGGGATGACCTGCGCCTCCGTGTCAGGAGCATTCTTGCAGCCAATTGGAGCCAGGGCATGGGAACAGGTGGCGGAGGAGGCTCCCCGATCAAGATGACACACTGGGAGGAGACATGTGCCAGCACAATTGGCATAGAGACAATTGAGGGAGTGGGGGAAATGGAGCATGGAGCGCCGTCGTTGGCTGATGGAGTGTAGCACCCACACCAGCCACTACCACCACACAGGAGCCAGTGGCAGAAAGCTCAATGGCTGCCAACAGTTCGGTTGGAGAAAGAAGCTGCCACAGCACCCCTGTCGGATGAAGAGGGCCAATGCCAAACACCCGTAGGACAGGGCACACCCAGCCCGCAGCTGTCAACCCACCTCACCCCATGCGCCACATCCAATGCCAGCAGCCATGAGATGTCTGGTGGTGAGTCATTGCCAGGGAGATGGAGCCCCAGGGAGAGTTCACCTGATGGCGGACCCATGCCGCACGCTGCGTCAACATCCACCGGTGTCAGGGACAGAGACCAGGGAATCAGCCTCATCCAACAGCGCCAGGAGGAGCTCACTGCGCTGGTTTGCCAGCACATTAATGAAGGTGCGCTGGTGAGGGAGGAGTGCCGTGATTAAGCTATGGCCATTAAATTTGCAATAGAAGCGAGTACCACACGCATCTGTGATGAGTTGGCGGGTGTGAGGCAGGTCCTCAGCCGCATTGCGGATGTCATTGACAGCCAGCGTCCCGCACAGGCATGGGAGCAACCAGGCACCTCCTCCTCTGCCAGCTCAAGGCAGACCAGCCCCCTGCGCAGGTCCGCGCGGACCTTGTGGCAGCCAGACATGCAGCCACCCAATGCTGGTAGAGGACATGGGAAGTAGGGGCAGCCTGTTATTGGTGACTCTTGCGGACTAATGCTGCACTGAAGTGCACACCATGTGTGGGGGAGTTGTGGGGGGAGGGGGAGGGGAGAGAGGGTGTTTGGGGGATTTGCGTGGGGAGGGGGAGGGAGGAGAGGGTGTTTGGGGTGGAGGGTTTACGCACTTTCTATTCACTTTATGGTTAATACACCCGTTGTGTCAAGAACAAACACATGACTAGACATTGGTTATTGTGTATGTGTGCTTTATTGGTGAACAGTGCACATTGTCAATTTCCCCCAACACCCTGTGCCCTGAGTCCCACATCCATTGCACCCTCCGCATCCACGTGTATTATAAATGTTGGTCTATCAGATTCTGACGCACAGCACGTCCCTCCTGTGCATCGCCACCTGCCTGACGTGCAACCCCATCTTCTTCCTCCTCCTCAGCTTCACCAGGCGGTTGCAGTTCAATGTCAGGGGGCAGAGGCACCTTCCATCTGATGCACATGTTGTGCAACATGACACATGCCATGATGATCTTGGCCACCTTCTCATGCCTGTACAGGAGTGCCCCACCCGGCCTGCTGAGACAGTGAAACCGTGCCTTCAAAAGGCCAAAGGTCTGCTCGATCACCACACGGGTACGGGTATGTGCACGATTGTAGTCCTCTTCGTGCCTGTTCTGTGGGTTCCGGACAGGGGTAAGGAGCCACCTCTTCAAGGGATAGCCAGCATCACCTGCATGGGTGCAACATTGGTTAAGTGTAAGTGATTTCATCAAATGGAACCTGTACCTATTACACACAAGCCTGCAGTGATTTCTTGATCACATCCACATATCCCTGCATGAATGGAGATATTCAAAGTAACCGCAGTGTGTGAAGTCACATGAACCACAGGTGTGCGTAGCATCGTCTAGTTGATGCAGGGGTGTCCTATTCCTTGCTGGTGTTTATGCACTGTGGTTGCCTATGGCAGTTGTTGCCATGATCTAGGTGATGTGTAGTTAATTGTATGCTTTGATCTGGTCACCGTTGGAACCAGACTCTTAATGATCAGCCATTCCATGCTTGATGTCCTCATGCTGGCATGCTGCACTTCTGTGATGGTGTGCCAGTGACATTCTGTATATTGGCTTCGAGTGATTCCTTTGTACGCACTCATGGCTGCATGTCCGGTGTGATGCTGTTCAGCGGTCATTTGCATTGGGTATACTGACAGCATGTTGCTGCATTGTGTTGCATAGGGTACGGTCTGATGATGTGCAGTGTACATGTTGATGGATATGGTATGGTTGAAGTACTGGCTTGTTGTCATTGTTGTGCAGCTTACGTGTTGCATACCGGTTTCAGGTGTCAGGTTCAGTCTGGCCTGCTTTGGGGCACAGTGTATTACAGTATGGGCATTGTTCAGTCTCTCAACTACTACCACCCAGGTGAAGTATGCATCTCTCCCCCACCCCAATCTCACCCAGGTGAAGTATGTATCTCTCCCCCCCAATCTCACCCAGGTGAAGTATGCATCTCCCCCCCCAATCTCACCCAGGTGAAGTATGCATCTCTCCCCCCAATCTCACCCAGGCGAAGTATGTATCCCCCCCCCCAATCTCACCCAGGTGAAGTATGCATCTCCCCCCCAATCTCACCCAGGTGATGTATGCATCTCCCCACATTACACTGCCATCTGCTTGCCATGCAACTCACTAAGTAGCCAGGAACGTTGTCCGGCATGTCGCTCCATGTAGCGTGGTATCGTGGAGTTCTGCAGGACCATTGAATCATCATGGGTTGATCTGGGAAATCGGGCACAACAATGTGTGATGATCTTGTTTGAGTCACATACCATTTGCACATTGATGGAGTGGTATAGCTTACGGTTGCGGTACACTACCTGCATGGCATGTGGGACCACCAATTCCACATGGGTGCAGTCGAGGGCACCGATGCAATTTGGGATGCCTGCCAGTGCATGGAAGCCAATTTTGGTGTTGGAGATCTCCTGGGCAGTCCGTGGTAGGGATATGTGGTCGATTGTGTGCTTCAGGGGGGCATTGAGCACTTGGTTCAGCGTGCATGAGAATAATGGTTGTGATATGCCATGCATCTGCCCTACCGTGTGCTGGTAGGTGCCTGTGGCCAGGAAGTGGAGCACAGACACAACCTTCAGTAGTGGGGGGATGGCGGTACGGATGTCTATGAGGCTGGTGATGTCGTTGTGTATCATGTCCACAATGGTGGTGATGGTGTCCCAGCCCAGACGGTAAAGGGTGTGGATCTGCTCAGGGGTTAGGTTAAATGGACTGGCTCTGATGCAAGGGATTGGGGGCTGCCTGTGTGGTACAACTGCCTGCACTGATGGGGCATGCTGTGCCTGTCTCACCCTCCTTCTCCTCCTGTGTCTCCTCTGTGCTGCCTGTTGTTGTTGTTGTTGCTGGTGTAGCAATGCAATCATGTCCTCCAGCCCCAGTAATGCTACTAGTATTGGAATCATTTTGCTGTGGGAATGGGTGTGGGAAGGGGTGTGGTGTGCTCCTTTTGTGCTGGCCCAGTCTACATTGCCTCCACCTGTGCTGATTGTGTGCACCTGTGGCAGTTGAGAACACTGCACATGGCAGTTTATGGGTGGTTCGCTATGCCGGTATTGCCGGTATGCCGGTATCCACTTTTAGTGCCTTCTTCATGCCAGTATTTGCATGTCCGCCTGACTTGTGATCTCCTCCTGTTTACGGCATGCCGGTATTGCCGCCATGAAGTGTTGCATGCCAGCGCCCATGCCGCTATAAGAGGCACTGTTATTTACGGTGGCGCTAATAGCGGGTTGGCAGGTCGGAATAGCCTGGAGCATTAAGCGATGCCGGTAATCCTTTACCGGCATCGTTTTTCCCTTACCGCCAACCTCGTAATGATGCCCATAATGTTGCAGGAACCAATTGTTTCCTTACATTCCTGCAACTTTGTATTTGTTGAAGGCATAGGTGGGCCTAGGAGGAGCTACCCAATATGGGGAGTCAATAATGTTACTAACCCCTATATAACATTGGTAAGAAGGATGCGCGCTCTAGGTTGGAACCGTCCTTGCTGAGCTCTGGTAATAGGTTTGCCTGGTTGTTTATGTTACGGCAAGATCACAGGTTAAGATTGAGGTGCAGCCCACACCTCGTTTGATTGGTAGGAAAAAGAAGGGAAACCTGGATACCTTGTCTTAGTTCTATATATGGAATAATATATTGTCCATACAATGTTGTGTTTGAAGTGCTAGATTTGTAGCATGGCTAGTTTATTTTCTTAGGTTGTCAACACCTTTGGTGGTTTACAAATAAAAGGGGGGTTCTAATTGCCCCATGTGGTCAGCCGACACATGTTTCGACCCATAGGTCCTTTTCAAGGCTATGTAGTTCGGTCCAGCGCCCCCTATGGGGTTCTGGTTACTATTGGACCTGTGTATACAGTGGCTCCGTTGGGCCCAGAGGTTCGGGGAGTTCCTTCTAGTCCGCCTTCGGCAGTTTGAGCGAAGCATTCGGCAGCTTCACTCAGTGATGTCATCAATGATATTTGTGATGTCATCTTTGATGTCCTGGGTGTTAGTCTTAGCAGTGCACAGTGGTTGCGCGAGTTATGGCGGCTTAGCTTACCATAACTGGTGATTTTTCAGGGGTTTTTCAATTTTACTTGTAACCATAACGTCCTTTTAAGAACATTTTTTTACTGAATTTCATAAGTTTTTAGTAGCTCAACTTAACCATAACGTCCCTTTAACAAAGTTTTTTCATTGAATCTACATATATAGATAATGTAAACGCAGGGGTTATCTTACATTGTTATATCATCCAAAAAAACACTAAACATGTTCAAAAAGCAGCACATGAATAAATTACATTCAATAATAAATAGGAAGTGAAACTGTGTATGTAAGACACTAACAGTCCATGCAACATAGTGGAATATACCAAAACACAATAAATATGCCTCCAACAGAATTACCTCACAGAAATTGCACAACAATGGGGTCGTTATTAGCTCCCTCCCCATTCCTATTGAGCCCTATGGAGGCTCGAATGGGAATGGGGATGTACTGGGTCCGGGTTCCTTGAATGAGGAATTACCGGGTCCACCGAGGTTGGAATGGCCTGGTAATTCCTCATTCAAGGAACCCGGACCTGGTAACCGGTAAGGGGGTAAACATGCAGCAAATTGCAGCATGGTTACCTCCAAGGTTGTAATGACCCCCTATACCTCCTTGTATTGTTGGCAATCAAAATGGAGGTGTTCTTAGCACACACAAGATGTCTGCCTGTCTGTAATTAACCAAAACGGGGGTGTCCTAAGGGCACTACATCTGTTTGAATTGGTCGTAGTCAAAATAAGGGTGTCCGCAGAACACTAAAGACGACCGCATGTTCGTAGCTATGCAAAATATAATGTCCTGCGAACATTTCCCCTGTTTGCATTGTGCATAACCAGAATGAATATGTCCATAGAACACATAGCCCGTCCGTCTGTCTGACGCACATTTGTTTTGTTCGGGGTCCTGAACACTGTCCGTAGAACACCCGCACCCATCCGTAGACCTGACCCCGCGCATTTGGTGTCCTACGGATAGCCGTCCCATTCGCCAGCGTGCCCTCGATGTCATCATGTGGCCGTACCTGCGCTAAGTGTAACAAACACTGTCCGGGCCCCCTGACACCTAAAAAGTGTTTTTCTCAGCAATCCAAGGTATTTTCCTGGGAAAGTTCACCCTTGCACATGTCCCATACTAAGTCCCTGGCGATCTGCATACTTTTGTGAATTTTATGATCCCTTTCTTGGTGTTTGAAATGTTCAGGGACATCGCGGATGTCCACAGACCTTTAAATTCTTTGAGGTGCTGCCCTGTCACAACCATTGCACTTTTTTTCGCTGGGAGGAAGTGGTGGCTCTGAAAAGAGCCTTTTTGTGGTTTTTTTTGTGTTTCGAAAACTTCAAATGGTCAACACCTACTGCAAAATGGATTGCTGTAATTCCAAAAAAGGTTGCAATGCATTTTGTATATTTTGCAGAAAAATCTGATTGCTGGCATAAGTAAGATGTACTCCATCTCTGCGAAAAATGTGTGTACTACGAAACATAATGTTTCCATTGTGAAAAGTGGACATACCAACTTCTCTTAAAAAGGCATAGACAGCCTTGTTAAAAGTGCGCCTTGCTTTCTCCATTTGTGGACCAAATGAAGAAGAACACAGCCAGATTTGTCTCTGCGCAATAAGAGAAAAAATTACTCGGGAGTTTGGAAAATGTCCATGACTTTCTCAAGTCCTTCTTTCACTGCAAATTGCAAACAGATTCCAGACAAATGTCCTAAACTGTTCCCTCCACAATGAATAATAATAATGTCTGGATGACACTGGCCTCATTACGAGGTAGGAGGTAGCCATGGTGCTATTAGCTTACCGCATTCCGGGTCCGGGTTCGCGAAATAGGGAATTACCGGGTCATTCCAACCTTGGAGGACCCGGTAAGTCCCCATTCCGGGAACCATTCCCCATTCCCATTCGAGCCCCCATAGGGCTGAATGGGAATGGGGATGGAGCTAATAACGGTACCGCAATTTGCGGTACCGTTATTAGCTCTGAAGTCCCTTAACGGGTCCCTTCCATAACGCCCGGTAAAATCAGGCTTTAAGGAAGGGACCTGCTAAGGGACCTCGGAATAGGGTGGTAAAGGATTACCGGCACCGGTGTCCTCACCGGTGCCGGTAATCCCTTACCACCTACCTCGTAATTAGGCCTGTGTCACCAAAGTAGCACAAAGGGGTTACAAATCCAGCCACTTCATTCCATGTACTCCATGCCAGTGCACGTCCACTTGAGGGAATCCAAGATGTACAGCCACTCCGCAGCGATCTGCATGCACCTCCAACTAATTTATCCACGAATCTCCCAAATCCAGACAATCTGCTTTCTGAAACACACAGCCATAGCTATCTCCTCTCCTCTTAGGGAAAATACTTTCTAACAAACTCTCTGCTCACACATCACACCCAGCAAACCCTATTGACAAATCCCTTGCAGTGCTACGTCTCATTTGCATCCTTCTTAACCTCAAAAATCCCACATGTAATACACGCTGCCTGCGGACAATCGCGGTGTCCGCGGACAATTAAAAAAAGCTGAGTGTGGGGAATTAAAATTTAAATAGTGTGCCCCATTACCCCTTTGAGGTTGGCTCTGAAAAGCACCTTATTTTTGTTTTTTTTGCAGATGCTTCAGAAACACCTTTTATTTTGTATTTTTTGGTTTTCTTTTTCCTAATTTTCCTCTGAAAATCTTCACATTACCTTCTCCAAAGCAACCCTCATGTTCCAAAACAGCATGGCATTTCCCATAAAAGATAAAGGGCCTCATTACGAGTTTGGAGGTAGCTCCATGGCTGCCTCCAAACCGTGCTCCTTTACCGGGTTCCTGCAATGGGGACTTACCTGGTCATTCCGACATAGGAGGACCTGGTACGTCCTCCTTGCAGGAACCATTCCCCATTCTCATTTGAGCCCCCATAGGGCTCAATGGGAATGGGGATGAGGTAACAACGGGCACATTATGAGTGTCCCGTTGTTACCTCCCTCTTCCCCTTGCAAGAGCCAGAAAGGACGCCTGGTTTTACCAGTCATCCGATCCGGGTCCCGCGAAGGGAACCTTATAATCAGCCCTGACGGAATGAAGGGGGGTGGTCCCGTACCAGCCCCCTTCATTCCGTGAGCACAAGCCTCGTAATGAGGCCCAAAGACATGCCATCTTCTTTAAACTAATCAACATTACTAGAGTCAATGTTGTCATTGTTGCAAAAGAACATGCCAGCTCTATCATAAAAGCAAACATGACTCGGTTGATTAAGCACCTACCAACATTTTGCTGAGGACAAAAACAGAATGATTGTCCCATATTGGCCCAGGTATCAAACTAGAAGAAATAATCCTGGCATTTGGAGGAAGATTCATCACTGCCTGAACCAAGTTTTGCAGATCTTGCAACAAAGTAGGGGCACTGACACAGCCCAAATGCAAAGCACCACAGTGTAGAACAACCACATGTGGACTACTATACCTAGCCATATCCTGAAAAACTTCTACAATTGCCTGCAAATTAAAACCAGGCACAGTGCACCACACCACCTCCACTCCTTTTGTGTCAAAATGGTTAGCCACATTCCTAGATGTAGTGTACTGCTCCAAACCATTCACAAACATATCTCCAAGCACCACCACCTTGACTTTCTCCACCTCCGCCATCTTCACTACACACAGCCTCTCCCAATACGAAGCAGAAGCTCAACACCTGATTGGCTAATCCTCAAAATACACTCCCATTTCATGCTCGGAAGCCCCGGATGTGGCATGTCTTGTCTGCAAACAGCCGCACTGTCCGCGGAGCACGTAAGTAACACTGGGGCAGCCCTTCTACCCTTTCCACTTCACTCTCTGCACCATTCACTCATTGGCTACTGTTAAGCAGTCACACAACCATCTATCAATCACATGCAAGACCTCTACATCTAACTCCATCATCACAATTCAGCACTTTAGATGTACTGTTGATTACTGCGAGTGCAATTGCGCTGCGACTGCAAAGCACCTACAGCAACTACTAGTAAACTCTCCAACATTTCTACTTGCAGCTACTAGTAAACTCTCCAACATTTCTACTTGCAGATTCATGCACATCCACATGCATGAACACAGAGTACAGGCATGAATATTTTTTGCACAGTACATCATACATGCCAACATTCCGAACCACCTGGGAGGGACATTTCCTCCGAAAAATCAGAAGACAACATTTGTGTCGTAAGAATGCATTGGGCAAAGATGTAAAAAATTGGGAGGATTGGCATGTATGCTACATATACATCTCTTGTATAAGTGCATATAAACAGACTAACTACTACTTACCCTGTGTAACCTGTAAAACAAACTTACTCTCATTTCTCCCATCTACTATGTTCAAGTGTCACTTGCAAAGTTGTCTGCTCTCCAAATTTTTATTTACCCATATTATTAGCTACAATGTGCAAACTGTTATTTTCTTCATTCATTCTATCATTTCTGTAACCGCTGCCACGTATTTAACCACATTTCAACCATGATAGCATTTAATGCACTATAGTGCATAAAATGTACATATCATTTTCTTTCTATACATTCTGCATATTTCACATACATTCTATCATTTCAACTTCCTTTACAAATGACTATATTAGTAATCAGACACAACACACACAGCTATCTAACAAAGTGTAATTTCATGTTAAAAGAAGGGAGAAATAACAGTGTAATTATGGAAAAGGGCTTTCTAGTGTGTTATAAAATTACACGCAGCCAGGATGAGTGCATGCATCTTTATTTATGCACACAGATAGCCAATATCATTTGAAAGGCTCACAGCTGAAACAACACCACTGGCTCTACAACTGTTCTTCCAATCTAGACAGCTCTCTCATTCCAGCTGGTTGCCAATTCTATTCTAGATTTCACAACACCGTTCAACTATGCACAGGTGCAGTCAAATCTATCACATCATCTACAACTATGTACAATGTTGTAAAGCAAGACATACAACATCTCCCCTCTTCCCTTCAGTCTGCAACACAAGCACCAGATCCTTCCTTGCAACCCTTACTTTATTTCAGACTCTCCCATCACCAAGCACCACAGAAATCAGTACTCACATTTTTGAAAACATATCCCCTAAGCAGCCCACATTTCACAATCAAAGTGTTTGGTAGCATTGTAGAGTTATGCTGCAGTCATTGTGGCCAGGGCCTGCAGTCTTGGGTTCATGGCATACGGCCTACGGCGTTTGGCCATGCACCCAAAACTCTAGGCCCTGGCCACAACCACCGCAGCATAACACACCCATAGAAACAAACAACTACCAAATGACCACAACCCGAAAAACATAATACATCCACCTCAAAACTATCCACTTCAATTAACATTCTAAAAAATAATTACAACCAACGTACAAACTCTTCAATACATACCCTCTTCACCCAATGCTCTTCTAACGACCCAAAACCAACATCATACTAAACTAAAATAGCCAGTAGTGCGCCCAGTGTCTAGTATGTCTGCGGACATCTGCGGTGACCGTGGACACCGCAAACATATCACGGCCTTCTCCAACCTAAACAAATACAGCATTTGAGCCATCTCTTACTCCCCCACCCTCTCCAAGCACTCATACACACCAACACACTCCCCAAAATTGGATTTATGCTCACTTCCAGTGCATGTCCGAGCATCCAATATGGCGGGCACATCGAAACAATTTGACGCACCTCACGCCTCATCCCAGCCAATCAGACAAAACGTCGTGTGTCCGCGGACACACCGCAAGAGGATTGTCCAATCGGTCAATTGTCGTAGAGCGAACAGGGAAGTGTGTCCATGGAGCGGACATAGATATCACTAATTTTTTGCCTTATGTTTTGTTAGTTTAAAAATAAATACTGGATGGATTTACACCAAATTAACAAAAGCACGCTTTAGGGACCAAGCCGCCGCTCCTGCCGCAAATTTGGTGAAAATCCGTCCAGCGGTTTTGGCTCTAGGTGTGACACACATTTTTTCCCATTATGTCTATGGGGAAAAAAAGACATTTTGCGACCCCCCCCTATAACTTTGCCCCCCTTGACCAAACCTCACCAAACTTTGCAAAATAATTTAGAGTGGGCCATATATTTTTTTGCAAAGTTTGGTGAAGATTCGTCGAGGGGGAGCGAATTTATAAGCCACCCAAAAAGTGCTCTTCCTATGGGTTTACCAACTTAACCATAACTACACGGCCACTACAGTGGGCTGTGTAATATATTTATATATATAAAACCAACAAAAACCATTGTTAAAGGGACGTTATGGTTAAGTTACATTACTAAAAACCTACCACCTTCACTGCAAAATTTATACTGAAGGAACTTTCTGGTTCCACTGGCCTGCTAAAAACCTATGAAATAAACCACCAAAGAACATTGTTAAAGGGACGTTATATTTCAGTTGCACTACTAAAAAACCTATGAAGTTCATTGAAAACCGTTGCTACAGGGACCTTATAGTTACAGGTGAAACCGAAAAAAACCCAGAAATTCACCAGTCATGGTAAGGTATGCAACCATAACTCGCGCTACCACTGTACACTGCAAGGACGAACACCCATGACCTCAAAGATGCCATCACAAATGTCATTGATGACATCACTGATGACATCACATGTTCCTTTAGTTTTAAAAATAAGCCTCCACAAGGGATTGTCAATATAATGTTGCCACAAAACTATGCAAGGTCATTGGCAGAAGGGTTTTTAGTAGGGCAGTGGATCCAGAAAGTTCCTTCGGTATAGATTTTTCAGAGAAGGTGCAGTGTTTTTTGTTAGTGAATATGATAGTTTTTTTAGTAGAGCACCGTCACCAGTATAGTGTTTTATGTGAAGTTGATAGGTTTGTGGTAGAGCAACTGAACCATAACGTGCCATTAACAACCTTTGTGCATGGAATCCTTGGCTGCCCTCATGACAAACTTGTTGATAGGGAAAATTCCCCAGTGTATGTATCCATTTGTGCTACCCCCTACCCTTTGCTAACAGAGTCTGTGTATCTTAGAAATTGAAGGTGTACATGTTAAATGTTGGGGAGTGTGTGAGTGTTTTTTCTTTTTATGTTAACAACGCATGGTCAGTCTGTGGCGCACAGTACTGTATCAGATGGATGCAGGGGAGTAATAAGGAGGTTTCCTAGTGAGACCGCACCTGGCTGGAGTATGTGCAATCACAATGCAAGTTTCCGTAGGACTCCAGTACTGGCTGCATCTTCCAATGCACATTTCAGTAGTTGTGCAAGCGCACGTCTGTCTGTTGCACAGCTATTCACAAATGCGTAGGGCATCCTTTGTGTGCTGGTAACACCACCCTTGCCGCCAGGCCTACGGATTTATACGGTAGGCTATGGCATTTTAAGCAGTCATGGTGACTGCGTGGGTTGCTGTGCAGACCTATCAATGTATGGCTACAGCTTCCTGGCTCTATGAGGCCCACTGGAAAACAAGGAATAACAACTTCCAATGTATGGTGAGCGTGTTAAATGTCGCATTAATTTGATTGATGTGCTGCTTACCTTCCCATGACCTGTGAAAAAGACACACTGTCTCTGCAGTGAGCACTGTGACGGAAAGTGTCAAGGGTTTGCCGGCAGGTCGAACAGTTGGAGTAAACATTTAATTGCAGGTGTGACCAGGTGTAACAGTCTGCAGTGATTCTGCAAAATGGCAAAGCTGGTACGCCTTGGTCACTCACATACAAGTGCATGTAAAGAGAAGTAAACAAGCAGCACATTCTTCAGAGTGCAAAGAATATCAGTGGTGGTTAGAAAAGTAGTGTAGCCGCATGGGTCTTGCTGAATACTTCTCTTCCTGCTCCACATAATGAAGCTGCGTTTGACCTTGTTATAAGCATTCTTTTATTTCAGAATGTATGAACGTCCGTGAATACTGTTCCTACGGCTAATGGTGTACAATGAAGTGTTGTACTGCATGTGACAAGAACTGAAATCGAAGCACAAGGCACCAGTACGCCCTGTACTGCCCTTTCAACAGGGCACAAGGACAATTTCATATACAGCATTCTGAACAGCTGCTCCGGCCACCAACAGGAACAGTCCTGTATGGCAGCAGATCCTTAAAACATCCTTGCATATCATGGGCTGCGCTGAAGACCCTTATCTGGCAAAGAGCATTGTATTGGGTATTCTCTGTGACATGCGACTCTACAAAGGGAAAGTACTTTGAAGTTTTTGGGAAGGGTCATTCCGGGAGCATGACAATACTGACGGCTATTTAAGTGAGGGCCACCCAGCATTTCCCTCTTTTTGTGCACTTCCCCTGTGTTATCCCTGTAGGTGGTGCCCCTTCCGTACCGGGCCTTGACTTCCTTTCCCTCTGTGTGGTGTGTTACAAGATCAAGATAAATGGTAAGTAACTGGAAGAGGAAAAAAGGTCAATGAAAAAAGCTGCTTTCAGAGTTGGAAAGGCACAAACAGATGTCTTCACAATGTACCACGCTTTCTTCATTCCCAGACTAAACTGAGGTCATTGACATCTCACCACAATGCGTCTGCTGCTTTCAAACCGAAATTGCTGTGAAAGTGTCTTTCCTGGGACATACTTGTGCAGATATATCACAAAGGTATCACCTAAAGTGAACACACTGAGTTTCTCAATGTCCCCCAACGTCACTACACACAGTATCGAGTACCAGTATTACTGCCCCTTTCTGTGACCCACACCCTCCCGTTTCCATTCGCCAACATTGTGAGAAGCGCAGATTGAGGCACGTGCGGTTCCCAAAGTACCCTGAGGGCAGCGCCCAAGTAAAGCACGAACAGTCCTTCTTCCCTTTCCACTATCCTCTTCCCACCACACCCTCATTGGGTATTGTTAAGTAGTCGCACACACATCCACCAATGCCATCGAAGGCATCAGCATCTAACACTGTCAGTTCTCCACAAGACTTCATATGGACCGTTACAAATTCAGCCTGCAAGTGTGCTGTTATTGAAAAGCACGTCCAGTGGAAAGTTCAGTGAAACATTGCAGGATGCGTGCATGCACATTCATCCACATGCGTGCCCATAACCACAAAATAAAGGTATGAAGATTTCTTTTGCAGTATATTTACAACTCTGTTATAAGTGCCTCTGTGCACAATATCTGCCACTAAGCGGCCAGTATGTTTTTCAAAAGCATAGTGGTTTTTCACCCATCTCCTACCATGAGGTGCCACTTTTCATTTGGCCATGTCATACAGTGTATTAGCGAAACAGGAACTCTCTTCTTTCCTACCGACAATGATACGAATTGTGGTCGCTGCTACCCCATCTCCTACATAAATCATAAAAATATGGCACCAAAGCCACCACTGAATGTGTCTTACCAACCTAAAAGCAGTTACCAAAAGGTCAGTGTGTGCACGGTTGTGGTTATTTGCACGCTGCACTTTTCCCACAGACTCTTTTTAAATCTGCCAGATTCTACTCTCCACACTCAGCAACTCATCCATAAGAGGACTACGGGACTTGTCCTTGGTCTGAAGGCCAGGATCGTATCTCTACTGGACTGAAATGTCTGCAATAGCTCCCAGTAGCTGCAAAGAATAAAATAAAAACCCTGTGCATTATGCACAAGGCCTTCTGGTCCCTGGGACTTCAATACCTTCCACTCTCACTTTCTAAATGTCTCCTTGCTTGAGCTCTTCCCTCATTCACCTCCTACTCCCTTCGGGTCACTTGCTTCTGCATGCAACCAGTTGAAGGTAGATGTCTTTCTTCTGTTGGGGCCTCCCTCTGGAACAGGCTCTCTGCCTCCCTGGAACTCGCGCAGAACCATCTAAGTGTTTGGAAGCACCTCAAAACCTTTCCATGTGCTTCTTCTTTCCCTCCTCTCCCTTGCTAACTTCCTGCCTAAAACTGCTTGTGCACTGGTTTCGTACGCACCCTCTAATCTGTACCCTAGCCCATCTCCCTCTGGATAGTTCCACCCCTGCACTGGCTTTCTGCCAACCCCCGCACTTGGGGACTGTTTTCTGTAACCCTAACAGTCCAACCACCACTTAATGTCTACACTTATCCTTGCACTTGCCAGCACCGGCCGTAGTGGCACTTATTGTTATTTTTTGTTGCTCCCATGTACTCCACTGTGCAATCCCCCTTCCCATTCACTTGTGCACTCTCAGTGTCACCTGGCCTAGGGGGATCAATGTCTGTGTGTGGCCCCTGTACCGCCTCCCTTTCCTTGTTGCGCCTTCACACATTTGTGTATAGGCGCAGGAAAAATGCCACGGCATACCATATCACAGCATATCACATGATACACACACTGCATTGATAACAACAAGATGCTGCAGTGGAAAGGAAGGTGCATTTTCACGGGTGCATTAGCCTGCTGAGCTAACCATATTACATATTAGGTCATTAGAGGCTGCATTAACAGCTAAGACTAATAGTTTATTCAAAGTATGTGCTACATGCTGAAACAGATTTTTATAGATGCATTAGTAATGTGTTAGTAGTGCTTACATTAGTGGCATAAGCAGCTACATTGAATGCACAGGCCTCAAAGGGGTGGAAGGTTAAATTGTGCATAGTAAGGCAGGGAAGAGGCCCAAGTTTTGTAGCCAATAGAAGCATGTATTTGAGTGCTTGAAGCATTATAGCACCTATATAGTGCCTGCCTTGTAGCATTATGACACTAGCTAGTAAAGCACAGGGCCGGTAAAGCTTGCCCACTAGGGGTTAATGGCAGGCTTCTCTTGGAATATTCTTTCTTTGCAACCGTTGTGCTGCCAGCCTTTGTAAACAAATCCTCTTTCGCATGAGAAGGAATGGTACGGCCTTGCCCGCGCTGATAGGAGACATTTCTGGATTTGTAGATGGGCTCTGGGAGAAGGAGCATCTTGAAGGAGAGCAAGTTGGGATTTTCCAGCAGTAAACATGTTTGCACTGAGAAAGTTCTAGAATAGTGCGTCACGCTGACTGACAGCACAAGAGTACAAATGTACAAGCTCACATGACCCAGGGGGGATTCTTCCATGGATTGCTGTGTGCCCGGAACTTGATGTTGCCCCTGCGACTCCTTGAAGCACTGTCATCTAAGATGAAGGATATGAGGGAAGCCACCTGGTTGATGGGCAGTAGTTTGCTTAAGATGACCAGGGTCCTCCAGCGCTAATTAGATCAAGGAACATGAGACTGTGTTGTAATTATTTGTGATTTCTCTAACTTGCATTTTCATTATTTCCAAATTGCTGCTAAATTTATTGCTCGTTTATATTGTGCTTTCTGTCTAATAAATGCTAAGTTTATGCTGAAGGTGTCATCTCTCCAACATTGTGTTCATGGCTGTCGCGCAGAGTCGGACCTGTATGGGGGGGTGATTGGGTGTTTTATTGCAATCAGATGCCTTCCACATACCTTGTAGACTTCACAGAATGGTCTTTCCACTGTAATCCATGTACTTCAAATGTTGGAAAAGTGCTCTTGATAGGGCACAAAAGCAGCACAGAATGTATATTAGCAAGGTTAAGCAAGTGCGTACTGTGCATGCATACAAACAGGATGCAAGCCACTTCCCTTGCACACTTTCGCCATACCCCCGTACAATTCTCAGTACAAACAGACCTTCTGCCACAGTGTTTGTGTACACACCACAACCAGCTATCACATTACACAATGCCGTAGCCTCCACAGTGCCAATATCATAGCTCCCATCCTGAAAAGAGCCGGTTGTGGCATGTCTAATCCTAAAAGTACTGCGGAATCTGCTGAGTTACCATGCTAGGAACAGGAAGGGGAGGGGGTTGGGGGGTATTGTAATACAGGGTAGGAGAGTGTGTCTTTAGTACTGTCTCTGAAAAGACTATTTTGTCTTTTTTTGTCATGTTTTTGTTATGTACGTGCTTCTGTCTGTTTGCTTCTGCTCCTGACATTTCTATTGACTGAAGGCCAACGCTTCTCTTACATTTCTACAAGATTCTCTGCAACGCTTTGTGCAGAGTGGCAAACAAAGCAGCATTGCCAACGGAGGTTAAAAAAAATGCCATTTCCTTGGAACCACTGGAATTCTTGCTGGTGATTAATGCTTTCATAGGCGGTGCAGAACATCCCAGCACTGCACATAAAGTCACACATGCTTGTGTTTATCCCACACCTCCCAACCTCTGGCTGTGGACAAAGTACACCGGCATGGGCCCATGCTCCTCTTGGTGTTATCGATGAGAAAATCACCTTGGCAGTGGGAAACATCTGAATCATTGCTGTCATCAACTTCTTTAGGTTAGCGAGCAAATGTGGCACGACATCTGCCCCAAATGTAGTGCTCCAAAATGCACGACCACCACATCAACAGTACCGATAGTGGTCACACATGTGCAAAGGAGATCCATGCACTGGAACACTGACTCATAGACTGTGCCCCAAAAAGCCTCCACTCCTTCCAACTGGATGTTAGCAGCAAAGCCTCTTTCCATGACATACATGTGCAGATCCTGCCCAAAGGTATCGCACAAGATTAGTACTCTGCATCTCGCCATCTGTGCCAGCATCACTGCATCGCATTTTGGGTGAAAATGTTACCGCCCCCTCCTGAGAACCACACCCTCCATACCTGATTGTATCATCTCCACAGTTTCATTTGCAAGGCCACCATGCTCACGAGAGCAGATTCTACCACGTGCCTCTTCCCAGCTACAGCGAGGGCCACACCCCAGAAAAGCAGACACAGTCCTTCTTTCGTTTCCACTATTACATTTGCAACACTCCCTCATTAGGAAGAATAAAATAGGCACACAAATATGTAGCAATCACATGCAACATCACTGCATTGAACACTATCATTTCTGTCCAGCACTCCAGACGTACCGTATCGCACTCATAGTACACGTGTACTTAGTGATGCTGACGAGTTCTTCTCATGGCGTGATGTGTTTAGACACTTCTTCAAGCAAGTGTCCTGTACAGGTCAACCCATAGCAAAGAGAAATATTAACAAATTTGTCGCTAATGTACAAAGTGTTCACTGACCTACACCATGTGCTACTGATCGCATATTACCTCCCTTTGCTTTTTCCACCAAGTGTAAAATGTTCTCGACAACCACTTTTCAAAGGTTACCATCCTCAAAGAGATGCAGAGTGAACCCTGTATGGCGGCTTTATGTGGTTCTGGGTGTGCCCAAGGCCTAATCTCTTGGGTGCATGGCAAACATCCTACGGCCTTTGGCCATGTACCCAAAAGTGTACGCCTTGCCCAAACCCTGCACAACATATTGGTGCCAGGATTGGGAACAATTGCTGTGTGCCACAATCCACAAATATACCATACGATGGGTGGTATAAAGGGCAACCCATACCAAAGGCAAATGGTGACATGTGGCTACCTACTGTGCAACACGTGCAATAATGCACACCATATGGTACTGTACTTTAAACTGCATGCCTGCATTATGGTGCCGTGGCTACGGTGCAGGCCTAGGCTCTTCGGTACCTGGCCTACGGCCTTTCACCATGCACCCACCAGTGTAGGTCTTGCCCACACCCAGTACAGCATAACAGAGTCATGCAGGTAAACAAGTGGCCAGGTGCTTACCGTGCAACCCTACCAGTTCTAACCACCCAGTACTTCACCACTGCACCCAGTGGACACACTACATGACGGGTCACTCCATGAGGTCCAGGCACGCAGTAGACACTCTGCGATGTGCTACCAATCCCCATACCCACGGTACCAACATTGTATACATTGCTCTGCCATCAGTGACCACAGAAACAGGTTGCCTCACCAGCTGCGGTGCTGTAATGCAGACTGCCTGCAGTCCCCACAAAAGGTAGTCGCCTGAGGAGGTAGCTGCGAATTGGCGCAATACGCACGAATACTGCAGACAGACGACTGTCTACTTCCACCTACTGACATATATCACATCAACCACTTCTCATTCCCCCACCCTCTCCTTCCCTTCTTCCCACTAGCAAATGGCATAAAGTATGTTTGTCAGTCCCTTTCAGAGACGCACTGTCCTCCGATACAGCATGGCAGCGTCTCCCAAAACCTTTGACGCACAGCACGCTTCCATCCAGCCAACCACAGGCCGCATCCAATGTTCGCCGACAGCACAATGTACTCCAGGACAATGAAACTTAGGTACACGGAGTGAACAGGGAAATGGGTCTGTGCAGCGGACCCAGATATCGCTAATTCTTTGGGACATGCATTTCTGTTCTTTGCAACAAAAGTACAGGTCAGATTTCCTCTGTGCACAGTTCTTCCCCATTCAGGCTATGGAAAAAATAATGTTTTGGGATCCTCCCTATAACTGTGCCCCCCTCCCCCCCCGCACGAAACCCCGCCAAACTTGGTGAGCCGGCCAAATAAGTTTTTTGCAAAATTTGGTGATGATTCCTCCACAGGGAGCAAAGTTATAAGCCGCTGAAAAAGTGCTCTTCCTATCGGTTTAGCAACTTAACCATAACTACACGGCCTCTACCGCGGGCCATGCATATTTTTACTAATAACCAGAAACAACTGTTGAACTTGGGGCTCAATTTCTGTCCTTCCCCCCACTATGACTACCCTCAAACAAGAATAGATTTGGATACATTTATCTGAAAAATCAAACTTGCAAAATTCTTTGCCGTGAATCCACCGAAAGAAAAACAGAGTGTCACACAAGAGGGAAAGACAATAATGTTAATGTTAATGTTAAAGGACATTTGTACCGCGCACTATCACCACCGGAGTGGTTCCTTGGCGCTCTGGCGGCTCTGAAATGGGAGGGGAGGTTGAGTTAGTGGGAGGAAGCAGGAAAAGTGCACGAGGGCAGTGATGTGCTGTTGGGGCCTCAGCCCGGAGGGTCCGTTGGCTGGGCCTGGGGTGTTTGCGGCCGGTAGTCGTCGTGTACTGTTGTGCAAGGCTATTTGTGTTTTTGTTTTGTTGTTACGGTGTAGTGAAGTTTGTGCGGTTTGTTGTGCTGTAGGTTTTGGTTATGTTTGGTTTGGAGTTTGAGAGGTGTATGCAGAAAGGGAAATAATTAGTAGGGGTTGGTTAGTTTGCGTCTCTATCCTGAATTGATGCACTCTGTTTGCGTAGTCTCCCCTGTTGCAGCTCTGTCATGAACTGGGTCTGACTGGCCTACAGGTTCCTTACTCCTCTAGCCCCCGCCTCTGACATGCTCTCTCATAGCTCCCCTTATCTTCCATTCATCCTCCTGTGGCCATTGCACCTGCCAATGACAACCTCTCAGGTAGTGGGCGATTGCCAATATCTCGATAATTCCACACCCATATGGTACCTGGCGGTAGTTAATTAAGGGGCGGGCGAAAGTGTTGGTGGGATTGTCTGGGGCAGTTGACTCAGTCTCTGTGCGTATCGCCTGTGTTCCAGTCTAGCCGGTGTCACCCATCCAGGTGCCGTGGGCGTTACTCTCTCAGGTCCGGGATGTCCGTATCTTTTGGTTTAGTCATCCTTTTCCAGTTTTGGTTTCCTGGTTTAATCTGTGGTGTTGTTGTAGAGCCAGGTTTTTAGTGATTTCCTGAATTTTAGGTGATCTTCAGTGTTTCTTATTTCTTTTGGGATGTTGTTCCAGGTTTTTGCGGCTAAGTGGTAGAAGGAGGTGCCTCCAAGTTTTTTCTTATGGTATGGTTTGAGTTCCAGGCGGATTTTGTTGCTTGATCAGAGGGGTCTCGTTGGTTTGTAGACTGTTATTTTCTTTTGTAGGAATTCTGCTCCTTGTCCGCTGATTGCCCTGTGCGTTATGCACATTGTTTTGAAGGTGATGCGATGTTTTACTGGGAGCCAGTGTAATGTTTTTAGGGCTGGAGTGATGTGGTCTCTTCTGGATAGTTTCAGAGTAGTCTTGCTGCTGCATTTTGTATCCGTTGCAGTTTCTCAAGGAGGTATTCTGGTATTCCGAGGTAGAGGCTGTTTGCATAGTCATAATGACAAAAAGAAGATTTAAATACATTATCCACTCTTGTGTTCTGACAAGATGGGGTGAAGCCACCTCTGATTCAACTGTTATCAATCCGGAAGATCTTGAGATTAATATGGAAAGGCACAAAAAAAGTAAATTAAAAACCAAATCTAAGTTCAATCCACCTATGATGACAGGCAGCAATATGGAGATGTTCCAAAATTTGGTCACCTAAGATCTTAAGAAAATAAGACTCAGAGAGGCCACAAAATGTAAGTCTAATATGACGAATGCACACAACAAAGCCCTCAACGAAGTGAGTCTCTTACCTGAATGCATCTTCAAGGCATCTGACAAGAGCCGTAATATTGTACTGATGAATAGAGCACAGTACATCAAAGAAGTTAATAGATAATTGGACGATAACACTTGCTATGAAAAATTACCTGGAAGTCCTATTACAGACTTGGAATTGAAAGTACAAGAATGTATAAATGAATGGACAGAGAAGGGGATGTTAGAGGACCAAGAAATCAAGTTTCTCTACAACTCATGCACTACCACCACAAGCATATACTTTCTCCCTAAAGTCCATAAATGCAGTAAGAGACCTCCAGGAAGGCCTATAGTAACACTAACAGGATCATTGTTGGAAAATATGTCAAAGTATATTGACGAGACATTATTTCCTTTTGTACTGTCCCTACCATCCTATTTAAGAGACACAAAGGACTTTTTATTGAAATTCAATGAGTTACCATGTGAACCAGACTACATCTTGGCCACTATGGGCATGGTATCACTGTATACTTCTATAAGACACGATCAAGGTCTAAGAGCTTGTGGCCATTACCTGAACACTAGATCACTTAACTATACCAGACATTCAGAGAAGATTCTGAAAATGATCTGCCTATGCCTCAATAATAACATCTTTCTATTTGACCAGAAGTATTATAGGCAGAAACAGGGGACGGCGATGGGCACTATGTTCACCCCTCATATGCTAATTTAACCATGGGATATTGGGAAAAGTATGAGGCTTTCAAAGAAGAACATGAAAGGTTCACCGAAAAAGTAGTTATGTGGTACTGCTACATTGACAACCTTTTCAGTATCTGGAAAGGGACATCAGATGAATGGAGGGACTATGTTAAACAGTTAAACATGAACAATTTCAATTTTACAGTTCACAGAGACACACAGTCCTAAAAAGGTTGTCTTCCTGGATCTAACTGTGTTTATTGAAGATGGAAAAGTCAAGAGTTAACTGTTCAGAAAACCGACAGGAGTCAATATGCCATTGCATGCAAACAGTGCACATTGTAAGAACTTGGTCTGGAGTATTCCCTATGGAGAATTCATTCGATTGAGAAGAAATTGCACCAAGATCGAAACATATGACAAGGAAAGTAAGGTCACTGCCTGGGGATTTAAGAAGCAGAATTATCCCAAAAGAATCATTGAACGGGCTTACTTGAAGGCACGACAGCGAGAGAGGATGTCATTATTACTCGATCCACATGAGCATAATGAGCTAATAAGAAGAAAAGAGACGGTACGCCTGGTACTAACTTATGGACAAACATTCAAGACGGTAAAAAACTTTATCAAAAGATATTGGCATCTACTCACTACAGATACAGACCTACAGGGTATACTCGGACCTCACCCAAATTTCTCCTTTCAGAAATGTAAATCTATAAAAGACATACTAGTGAGTAGCTACATGGCACCAGAACCCAAAAAGAATACATCTACGTGGCTGACACAAAGAAAGGAGGGTTTCTTCAAATGCTCAAAGTGCACGATCTGCAAATATGTGGACAAATGTTCCACATATGTCCATCCAATTCTAAAGACGACTGTGCTGATTACTGAAAAAAATCGCCTGTGAATCAGAATACATAGTGTATGTCCTTAACTGTACTTGCAGTAAGTGGTACATAGGAAGCACTAAATGCAGATTGAAAATAAGAATATTGCAACATATCAGGGCTATAAAGAATAGAGACCACACATATCCAATAGCCAAGCATTTTTGGGAAAAACACGAAGGAAAGCTATGTGACTTCTCATTTTTTGGACTCAAACAAATAAACATTGGTCCGAGAGGAGGAGATAGAGAACAATTGTTAAGACAGCTTGAAACACAGTGCATTATAGACTTCGAGAGCAAGACCCCTTCGGGACACAATATCGACGAAGAACTTTACACCTTTTTGGGAGAATGATCATGAGCTGTGCTTGATCGGGTTATTAAATGATAGTCATGATTGAGACTCAGATCAATCTCTGCTGAAGAGTAACCACTGCTACACCCTGAGTGGGTGGCCCCTTGTGTGGGTGGTCACAGAATTCTCATGAAACTGTTCTTCTGCACAAAAGGGTTTTATTTTGAAGTGCAGTGGTGTAGTAATACACTGGTATTTTAAAAAAAAACATAGGACATTCACATTTGAGGACATACAAAGTGTAGTACCTAAGTACGAATGATCAAGTAGTCAATATTTGAGACATCTACTTGTACAGTTTGTTCATTCTCTATGGGTTCCTTGGGAATGAAGCTTAGAGAATTCAGTTGAATCATAGACAGGTAGGGGGCCCATAGAGGGTGGGCACAATCAAGAGTTGAACAACAACATATAATACATGTATTCCAAGGAACCTATAGAGAATGAACAGGGTGTAGCAGTGGTTACTCTTCAGCAGAGATCGACCTGACCTTGCTCATTCATTTTTTGATATTATTGTACCAACCTGGGCAGAGCAAGGCAGTAACCAGGTACCCTTCAGAATACGATGATTGAGACTCAGACACTCTACACATCGAATATTTAGGATTCTCGTAGTCTAACCAACAAAGTGGGGCGCTTATATATACGACATGATTCTAACTGTGCTTGACTCACATCTATGAAATTAACTTTGTTATTTTGGACTTTCTGATGTTGAACACAATTATCAGGTGAAATGAATATGAGAATATGTGACCTTCCGGAATACATTATTGTTTTCTACTATTCTCTTCAGCTGTATAGAATGTAAAAGCATATGATTTTAATACCTACTTTCAATCGTTTAGATTGAAGTTTTTTTTTAAAGACTTTGGTCAATGGCGATTATTTTTGAACCTGTATAGATTTGGCCATATATGTTAGGCCTAAGAGACAAATTATACATGCATTAACACTTATTCAAGTTTACCTAGAGTTTCCAGTAAGCAGCCTTTGTAAATTGAATGTATGGGGTTAAAATCTGACGGGTCCATAATGGCACTGTGTTAAAGGACTTTGTGAGACCTGACTTGATGAATTTGTTTTAACCATGAGTTTACCACTTGGACATATATTCAATGGACGGTTGGTGGTATTATTAGATACATCATAGAGCGGTAAATTGCTGCTAGTATGTATAATGGCCCACATGGGATCCACTATACAACCACTACTTTATATTAGCTTGGAGCTGATGCTGCGATAGAATAGCACTAGCCTGTAACTGTATTATGCACATACAATACTGCCCAGACTGTTATCTGTAAGTTGCTGAATAAGGGAAGATACCCCAGGGTAGACATTCCCTGATGGGACTGTCATGCACTATGCACTTTAAATCTACCAGCATAAGGTACTGCCCAACCAAAACGAGAGGCAATGATTGGACTCATTATGGCATGAGAGGCACTGGGCACTAAATACTGGTACTTTTTAAAGAGAGCATGATGGACAAATTATTAGGCAACATTCGTTAGCATTCTACCCACTACAGCATGCATCTTACCACCTATGCTGATTACCATCTAATGGGTGCAATATGCGAATTTGACCGTAACTATTTTGATTATATGTCAAACACTCATGTACAGAACAAGCAAAAGATCGTGGGAACCAATGGTGAACAAATATCAACGTTACCACTAGTGTTGAAAACTTTGCTGTGGCAGTTGCATTGTATTTAAAAAAAAACAGTGAATGTTGTAGTCCTATTTCAATGCTCATGAACGCAAAAAATCACACAGTTGAAATATGTGCCTACACCAGGGTGAAACCATGTGATCAAGCTACAGGAAGTAGCGAAACGCGTCATCCCTTTGATGGCGTCCCGTGATAGATGCCGGGCGCAGAGTGCAAACCCATTATTTTAAATTATTTTTCTAAATAAAATATTACTTTTCAAATATGGAGCAGAGGGTTTGCAACTTTATTTAAGGAAACCCTTTATCTGAATCCGTTAACCTTAACTTTGTGATGAGCGGTTCAACTTTCCAACAAAATGTTTTTTTTGGCGGAACAAAGTTTGATATATATATATATATATATATATATATATATATATATATATATATATATATATATATAGAAATGAAGGAGAGGAAAGAATGAACCGCACTCTCCGCGGTCAGTTGAAAGACCAGAATCCATAAAAAGTATAGCACAGCTCACAACAAAAATAAAGGTCTTGAAATATTTAATGTAAATACAAATTACGGCTGAAGAGCAGCGGCCAAAACAGAGGCAGGACGCCAGTGAGCACGACCCGCACACAACGCGTTTCACACTCAACTGAGTGCTTGTTCACGTGATATATATATATATAACGTGCATTGAGGAGTGAGTGCATGATGCAGCCTGGGTATGTAGGTGTGAGTGTATGGTGAAAGGGTGCAAACTTAAATGTATGGGTGGCTGGGTGTTCGTGTGTGTGCCTGTATGATGAATTGTGCATGTGCTTGTATGAGGGGCTCAACAAAACCTAAATTTCAAATGTCGAGAGAGGAGCTAAATTCACATGTGGTGGGGGAGGGGCAAACATATTTGTGTGGGGACATCTAACTTGTTTACAAATTCTAATGAGACTATTCTAGTGCAGCTTCAATGTTACAAGCACTTAACTCTCTCATTTAAGTCTGTAAGCACCCATGTATGGACTGCTGTGAGAATAAGTGGTCTCCTATCCCCTCTATACCCTTCCAATCACTCCCCTGGCATGCAAGTACTAAACCGACATCACGATTTCAACTGCCTAAAAACTAGCAGTGAAATGCTTTACGTCAGTAATTGCCGCGCCTTTCTTAACGGTGAAATACAGGCGCTTGTTAATATCTGTGTCTGTTCTGTCCGGCAACAGCTTTGTAGGTTAGCCAAGTCGAGTTAACATAGCCCAACATTTCAGGGGGTGGGGAGAGGACAGAAGCCCAGTCAGATCAATGGTGTTGTGCCACTGCTTGTGTTTAATGCCATGATTACTTATTGGTAATCTTCATTGCTCGTAGCCCCATTCGTCCTCGTCCCAGTACTTGTGTAGCGGCACTTTGCCTCATACACAAGACAGGGATGAGTTAGCAGGACATATAGGTAATGCCTGGCTTAATTACCTGTAATTTTCATTACTCCTAGCCCCACTCTTCTTCATTTTAGTACTTACCTATGAAGCTAGGTGGCTCATGGTTCAGCACTGAGACAAGGAAGAAGGACGTGGTGGTAATTCTGGGCTGATGTGCTGATTATAGGGGTTGTGGCAGAGGGTTGTAGGGAGAGGGTATGTGTGGGGGGATTGTGTGATAATTCTTAATGGTAATCCATCTCCAGACTAAGCAGGCATGGTATGTTGTATTAGTGGCTAGAGGGGCATTTTGGTGCAGTCAATCTAGTCATTTCTTAGTTTTGCTTGATTTTTTTTAACTGGGCATCTCAGACAAAGCAGTCCTGCTAAGTGGTAATTACCTGGTTCGGCTGGGATTTGAGTGCTGCCAGTCTAGCTGTTTCTTCTTGTGGTATTGTATATTTTTCAGGGCAGCTGTGAAAAAACAACCATGATAAGTGTTATTGCTTCGACTGACATTTTGGTGCAACCAGTCTCGGTGTGTCTAAATGTGGCTTGTCATGCTTTACTGTAATATGCTATTATGGGTCTAGACTGGTCTATAATGTGCAGGAGGTTGCACTTGTTTTTATTGTGGCATGGCATTTTTAATAGCAAAGCATTACATTAATTAAAGTATTAATATTCCTGTGCACTGTTGGTGACTTGCATGTATTGGATTTTTGGACTGTTGTTACCCTACAAAACAATTGCAAACGCTCAGGCTTTTTAGCCAATTTTTCTCAGAAAGTGTGCTATCTATATATAGTTGCTTCTCCTAGTACGGCGCGCGGCATACCCCTGCAGCAGCATGTTTATCCATACTGCGCAAGAGTGGTAATCTAGGCTGTCGCAACCTCTGATTTGTTACCGAGCTGGGGGGGGGGGCTCAGCATGGCTCATAGGGGGGCACCAAATGTTGTGCTATGCCACTGGGTGGGGTAGCATTGTGAAGGTGGGGTAGCATTGTGGAGGTGGGGTAGCATTGTGAAGGTGGGGTAGCATTGTGGAGGTGGGGTAGCATTGTGAAGGTGGGGTAGCATTGTAGAGGTGGGGTAGCATTGTGAAGGTGGGGTAGCATTGTGGAGGTGGGGTAGCATTGTGAGGTGGGGTAGCGTTGTGGAGGTGGGGTAGCATTGTGAAGGTGGGGTAGCATTGTGGAGGTGGGGTAGCATTGTGAAGGTGGGGTAGCATTGTGGAGGTGGGGTAGCATTGTGAAGGTGGGGTAGCATTGTGGAGGTGGGGTAGCATTGTAGGGGTGGGGTAGCATTGTAAAGATGGGTAGCATTGTGGAGGTGGGGTAGCATTGTAGGGGTGGGGTAGCATTGTGGAGGTAGGGTAGTATTGTGGAGATGCTGTAGCATTCTGGAGGTGGGATGGCATTGTGGAGGTAGCGTAGCATTGTGGAGGTGGGGTAGCATTGTAGGGCTGGGATAGCATTGTGGAGGTGGTGTCGAATTGTGGATGTGGGATAGCATTGTAGGGGTGGGTAGCATACTGGAGGTAGGGTAGCATTATGGAGGTGTTGTAGCATTGTGGAGGTAGGGGAGTGTTGTGGAGGTGGTGTAGTAATGTGGAGGTATGGTAGCATTGTAGAGGTGGGGTCGAATTGTGTAGGTAGGGTAGCAGTGTAGGGGTGGGGTAGCATTGTGGAGGTAGGGTAGCATTGTGGAGGTGGTGTAGCATTGTGGAGGTATGGTAGCATTGTAGAGGTGGGGTCGAATTGTGGAGGTAGGGTAGCATTGTGTAGGTGGGGTAGCATAGTAGGCATGGGGTAGCTTTGTGGAGGTGGTGTAGCATTGTGGAGGTGGAGTAGAATTGTGGATGTGTGGTAGCATTGTGGAGGTGAGGTAGCATTGTGGAGATAGGGTAGCATTGTAGTGGTGGGGTTGTATTGTGGAGGTGTTGTAGCATTGTGGAGGTAGGGTAGCATTGTGGTGGTGGGGTAGCATTGTGGAGGTAGGTTAACATTATGGAGGTGAGGTAGCATTTTAGGTGTGGGATAACATTGTGGAGGTGGGGTAGAATTGTGGAGTTGCCAGGGGCGCTGTCATCCCGAGATAGGCGTGATGAACCAAGGAGCAGAAATTAGGGGCTTGGCAGCGACCCTGATTCACTACATCCTCAACTTGAGGGAACTCGTTTTTACGATACACCCCTCTGCTGTTTAGAAAAGACAGACAGAGGAGTTGATCCCACAAAAGAGCTGGGAACACACGCACCGCTTGTACCAATGCTGCAAAGAAAGGACAAGTGTTAGTGACACCGGAAAGAAATACCACTAAGCAATACTCTAACAACTTGGAATATGGGATACCTGTAATTTGCCTTGCTAAGGACAGAGTTTCTGACCCTAAGGTAGGAACCAAAACAAGCTATTACCACGTATAGGCTTCAGAACCCTAACACAATTCCCCTCCTAGTCAATGCTCAAATGATCGATTTTACCACGAGGGGAGGCTGAATCCAATTAAGTACCACAAAACAACGACAGGAGAAAATAACAAAAAGGTAAGTTAGTATGGGAAAACTACCCCGGGCGGCAGGAGGGACGCACTGGGAACGAGATGGTGCACTGGCAGCAGAGCGTTCGGAAGTGCACGTTCAAAATCTTGATGGATCTGTTGTGGTAGGTAAAGGTACTGTTAAAGGAGGGCTGATGATTCAGTAGCAAAGGTATATAATGAATGGAGTAGGGTCAAGTATGGTTGGGAACAGGCAGGTTTAGGTGGAGTAATGGAAACCCCAAAGAAAACAGAGCTCCTACTGTGCTGCAGGAGGCAGGCGGAATAGTAGGAGATCCGTCGTTGCAAGGAGACGCTGATACCAACCCAGAAGACGCCTCAGAGCAAAGAAGCCAGTGGTAGGAGCAGGATCGAATTCCAAGGAGAACAACGCCGTAACAGAATCAGAAGGCAGGGTAGGTAGCATTGTGGAGGTGGGGTAGCATAGTAGTCACGGGGTAGCATTGTGGAGGTGGGGTAGCATTGTGGAGGTGAGGTAGCATAGTAGGTGTGGGGTAGCATTGTGGAGGTGGGGTACAATTGTGGAGGTGGGGTAGCATTGTGGAGGTAGGATAGCATTGTAGGGGCAGAGTAGCACTATGGAGGTAGGGTAGCATTTTGGAGGTGGTGTAGCATTGTGGAGGTGGGGTAGCATTGTAGAGGTGGGGTAGCATTTTAGGGGTGGGGTAGCATTGTGGAGGTGGTGGAGCATTGTGGAGGTGGGGTATCATTGTGGAGGTGGAGTAGCAGTGTAGGGGTGGGGTAGCATTGTAGGGGTGGGGTAGCATTGTGGGAGTGGGGTAGCGTTGTGGAGGTCGGGTATCATTGTGTAGGTAGGGAAGCATTGTAGGGGCAGAGCAGCACTATGGAGGTAGAGTAGCATTGTAGAGGTGGGGTATCATTGTGTAGGTAGGGTAGCATTGTAGGGGCAGAGTAGCACTATGGAGGTAGACTATCATTGTGGAGGTGGGGTATCATTGTGTAGGTAGGGTAGCATTGTAGGGGCAAAGTAGCCCTATGGAGGTAGGGTAGCATTGTGGGGGTGGTGTAGCATTGTGGAGGTGGGGTAGCATTGTAGAGGTAGGGTAGCATTGTATGGGTGGTGTTGCATTGTAGGGGTGTGGTAGCATTGTAAGGGTGGGTAGCATTGTGGAGGTAGGTTAGCACTGTGGACATGGGGTAGGATTGTAGGGGTGGGGTAACATTGTGGAGGTAGGGTAGCCATGTGGAGGTGGTGTAGCATTGTGGAGGTTAGGTAGAATTGTGGAGGTGGGGTAGCATTGTGGAGGTGGGGTGGCATTGTGGAGGAGGGCTAGCATTGTGGAGGTGGGGTAGCAGTATAGGGGTGGGGTCGCATTGTGGGGGTGGGGTAACATTGTAGGGGTGGGGTAGCATTGTGGGGGTGGGGTAGGATTGTGGAGGTAGGGGAGCATTGTAGGGGCGGAGTAGCACTATGGAGGTAGGGTAGCATTGTGGAGGTGGGGTAGCAGTGTAGGGGTGGGGTAGCATTGTAGGGTGTGGTAGCATTGTGGGGGTGTGGTAGCATTGTAGAGGTGGGGTATCATTGTGTAGGTAGGGTAGCATTGTAGGGGCGGAGTAGCACTATGGGGGTACGGTAGCATTGTGGAGGTGGGGTAGCAGTGTAGGGGTGGGGTTGCATTGTAGGGGTGGGGTAGCATTGTGGGGGTGGGGTAGCATTGTGGAGGTAGGGGAGCATTGTAGGGGTGGAGTAGCACTATGGAGGTAGGGTAGCATTGTGGAGGTGGGGTAGCAGTGTAGGGGTGGGCTAGCATTGTAGGGGCGGAGTAGCACTATGGAGGTAGGGTAGCATTGTGGAGGTGGGGCAACATTGTGTAGGTAGGGTAGCATTGTAGGGGTGGAGTAGCACTATGGAGGTAGGGTAGCATTGTGGAGGTGGGGTAGCATTGTGGAGGTAGGGTAGCATTGTGGAGGTGGGGTAGCATTGTGGAGGTGGGGTAGCATTGTGGAGGTAGGGTAGCATTGTGGAGGTGGGGTAGCATTGTGGAGGTGGTTGCACGCTTGGGATAGATGAGGGTACAGTATAACACTTGCAGTTCACAACTATACATTTCTCACATATATATGACATCACACCTGCCACACCCTCTGCTATCTGCCCTCCCCATCAGTACAGAGGCTCTTATTACTAAGCAATTGTGAGCCATGGTCTCGGCAGTATTTTTAATAATTACAAAATGTCTTGGTAAGTACAAAAAACGCTGCAGAGTCTCCCAGGTTACATATGTGGCCCCAGAGATTACACAGGTGTGCAATTTTGGTGCACTGACATCGTTTGCGGATCATTTACTTCTGCACATTATGAGTACATCCAGCACCACCCAGGGGTGGGCTACTACCTGATGGCATTAAATGGCGTTTGGCGCAGTGCATTGTGGTAACCACCACCAGGGTAGTTTCTAGCCAACTTGGTGCCTAGGGCGAAACACTAGAATGGCCCTCCCTGACTGGCACACTCCCAAACTACACCTCTGTGTCACACAACAAACTCCTCCTCAATATCAAAAAATCATTGCTATACAAATGAAGCTGGATTCATTACATTGTAAGTACTTTACAAAAGAATTATAATGTGAAAACACAGCTGTTGCTGCCCAAGTAAATGGTGTTTCTGTGACCTGCTCTTAGGGAAGGCCTTGCCTGAATGCAGTTTCAAACTGTCCGCACTGGCACACTGTGGTGTGAACAACCTGCCGCGGTCTGAGGGCCCACTGGCGTTCTGTTCATACCACCTCACTTGTATTTTGCAAGGGGCAACCCTAGACTAACCATATTAATTATTTTCTGGTAGAAGGTTATCATTCCAAGATGGCCAGCCTGATACATGCTTATTGTTCTCTTTTAAAATACCTCTCTGAGAGTGGGAAAGAGGACAAATAGCACCAATGAGTGTTCCTATCTGCTTTGCATTAAACCACAGAACACTTCTGGACTATAACAATGATCAGAGATCTCTATATTTGATAAACAAGTCTGTGTTAAAAAAGGTTGTATGTGTGAATCAGTAAATACATAACAGACACATGGCTTGGTGCTCATATCACTGTTCACAACACTCACCCTAACACTAAAATGCTTGTAACCATGAACCATGCATACTCATTCCGACATTTTAAGTGTTTGGATGTGAAGATAACATGGCTGCACCATCAGCCACTCCATTGGGGTACAAGGGATCTTTTGCTTCCTGTTTTTGGAGAATGTTAGATGAGGAGGGGCTGGGTGTAAGTGGGGGCATGCCCGACCCCCAATACAGAAACAACTTTGGGGAGATATATCTATAGACAGGACAGATACCCGACAGGAGACACCCGATAAAGAGGCAAAATGTACAGAAAGGATTGCACTGCTTACTAACTTGTGCCTGACCAGCAATAAGCTGATGAAGCGTTCTAAACAAAGCCGGCTTCTGATCCGCGGTATAGAGTCCACAGTTCCTCGGGCACTACCTCCCCCCATTACGCAGGCCTCGGGGGTTATGTCTGCAAGGAGCAGGCCCATGCTTTATCTAACAGCCTTAACAGCACCTCACGCAGGCGTCGGCATGCAGTGCTTCCATAGGGGAGCCCAGCTAACTTGGCACACATCCAAATGATATGGAGGTGGCAACGGGAATATGATGGAGGAGGTGCCCTAATAACATGGCCAGTGTCCTCTCCTCCCTCCTCCCTCTCCCATAGGTAAGGGGGAGGTATCCTAAGAGGCGGAGAGCCTGCGAAACCAGGAAAATGCCCGGGAAGAAGCACAATGGGAAGGGGCGGGCGGGCGGGCCAGTCGGCATATAAACTGCCGGGTCTCAGTGTTCAGGAGTTGCAGCCCCAGCAGAAGGGCGCCCGGGACATCGGAGGACCAGTTTGTTTTGTTTTCCTGCCACACACCCTACTTATAGGACAATGAAATGCAAGGCCTGGCCGTTGCTGTTGCAGAACGGCGAAGCAGTGTTTTGGGGACAGTGGCAAGATACAGACTGCTAATGAGCTGTGGGAAAGCCGGAAAGGTTTTCGCTCTTCTAGGGACCAGCGCTCCTTGGGGGCCCAAACAGCAGGGGCGCTGGGGGTAGCAATGAGGGCTCAGTTTGCCTGACTTAACGGCACCCCCCCCCCCAGCCCAGGAATGGTTGGGGGGGCTTTGGCCTACAATGGACTTGGTTGGGAAAAGGGGGAAGCCAGATTTGGACAACGGAGCAGTCGGTGGGTCGCCGGACCTTCAGAACTTTTTTCACAAAAGTTTGTTTGCAGTGTTTGGAGTTTATTTCCTGGGGGGATATGGAAAGGGGCGTATAGAATGATCAAGTCTGTAGGTACAAGGACGGACAAATGCCGAGGTTATTCTTCAGTGCCGGCAAATACATTGCCCTCTGTGCAATGATGTCCATATTGGAACGTATTGGAATACATGGGCTGTCTGGACTTCCAACAGGACAACAGCAGTAGCTTCGCTATTCGGGGGAAGTGAAGAAAAATGCCTGGCGAGAGGAAAAGAGAGAGTGCCAGGGAGAAGAAGGCAAGGGAACGGAACCCTAGAAAGGGTGCTGGTGTGGCCTGTTCTGCCATGGACCTGTGTCACCCACCCTCCAATCTAACGTTGCTCACACGCTGTTGCCTCTGCACTTTAGGTCTCCTGAGTAACAGCCCACCCTCAACTAGTAGCACGACTCCGGTGCTCAGCCCCTCACCCTCAGAAGCTGTGTTGCCTTCAGATGCACCCAACTTTGCTGGGACCCTCTTTAAACATATGGCCAGGTCTGGAGCCCCCTCCCCTCTTATACTCAAGGATGCCTTGTGCCGCCCCTGGCCAGAACCTGGTACTTTTTCTCTGTTCTCCTTCCTCTCTGCAACTTCCCGTAACTCCCAGTTCTGATGTTCCGATGACTTATCAGCCTACATTGGTTTTTCTGACCCCTGACTGCTCCTCAAACACTGGTGTGTTTACATCACTGCCCCCTCCTCTTTGTATTGAATTATATGCCCCTGTGATATTCGAACCTAGGTGTGTTTTGTATTATACATTTTCACACATCTGTTTAAAAATCGAATCTGGCTGTGCCTGTTTGGGTTATAATATTGTATACCTGATGTACCATGAGGCGTGGCTCTGGCAGTTTCTGCACCCACCTGATTGTGACTGCTCACTTTGTTAGTCTAGCAATGACCCTAACCAAGTATAGATAGTAGGTATATTATGTTGGCCGGAAACCAATCGCATCAATCGCATCATATGATCAACATTGCAAACACAGATTCATCAAGTACAACTACAGTATTACCACAGGGCGTCCATCTTGTGTAACATCCGCCATTTTGCTTCTTTTTCCTTTCTGTGAAATGCTTTGCAAAGTGTATTATATTCTGAAAGCTCATACACGGTGCAAGGCCACAGCCTACATGTTGAAAGACCAAACCCAGAATGCCAAACAGTACAGAAATACATTGTTTTCCTCCCTCACAAAGTCCTTGGAGGCAAGCTGAAACAGCATTTAATCAGTGGCCCAGGTGCCGACCTGTCTCGCTAGAACTGTAGCACAAGGCAGCTAAAGCATGAATTATACTTTTCTAGCGGTCCTCCTTCGCGGATCTTCCTTAGAACAGGCTGACCCCTAGTTCAGGAATATAAACTGATAGATAACCTGCTTTGGAATTTGCCTCTCCCGCGAACACGATATCCTAGCTGAACGGGTGCTTTATGTTCTCTATAACAAAGAACTATGTCTGCAACTGTTGCAAAATATAATAGAGTAAGAAACTTGTCATAATGTGTCATATTTGTCATAATTGTCAATCACCGAACCCTAGCTCAAGAAGATACATTATCAGCGGTTTTGGTATGCCTTAAAAGATTGCATGTTTGTATATACATTACTGCTTGACTGATGTTCTCTCTCTTGAGTCTCACGAGGTCTGGGTGACATGCGTTACGAGATGTTAGACCGAGTCGGCCAACTGAGCATATTTTGCAATAAATCATAATACTTGGAAAATCGAACCTCGCGTCTGTCGTATCACTGGTATATGGTGATTGTGCCTTAGTTTGCATATGCACAGGGTCTTCAGGGCCTAGCAAAAAATGGCACCCGAATAGGGACTCTCGATCTCTCTTAGGCGCTTAGGCTGAGGAGCGCTCCAAACATTTGCTGGTCTCCCCATACGAGATTGTGATGGGGAGACCAGCAAATGTTTGGAGCACTCCTCAGCCTAAGCGCCTAAGAGAGACCGAACACCCTGTGCTCATCACTTACTGTAAACTGTTAACTCAGAACTTGCATTTAATTCATCAGCAGGTGCAGGAGGCTCTTCCTGTCAGATATACCGGTCCAGGGCATTGTCTTGAGCCTGGAGATTGGGTCCTGATGAAGAATTTCAAGCTGAAATCTTCACTTGCACCGAGGTGGAGAGAGCCTTTCCAGGTCCTCCTAGCAACACAGACTGCAGTCCGAGTGGATGGTCGCAAGTCATGGATCCATGCCACTCATACGAAAAGAATTCTGTTCCCTTTAAAATAATTGCCTGATCTGAACGTCGAAAGGGAGACAGCTGCACACGATCACAAAGACACCATGACCAGTCCTCTGCCAGAAGTGCTTCCTAAGCCTGAGAAAGGGCCGGGGGACATTGCAACTAAGGTCAAAAATCCAAAGGTGTCCCAGCAAGTTCTGAGTCCAACTACAGCCGCATCATCACACATTGCATCACAGGCTGGCACTGATCCTGCTTCCGGAAATGAGAATGCATTGTTCATTGATCATACAGTACCTGGAGCAATGAGGTACAACCTACGTTCTCAAAGCAGGAAATAATTTGCTTGCTTGTTTTGCCTCTGTTCCCAATACGGATGAAGTGGGAAACGGAGGCCTAGGGAAGTGGAGCGTATGAGCTGTATAAATCTGCATCAAACTGAAAGCTCTGAAACGCTGCTTCCCAGTGCTAAGTTTGGAAAGTGAATGGACAATGCGAACCTGTGGAGACAAGCGGGAGGGCATATGGTACCAACACAATTGATGCTTGCTCTGGCCTTTTGGAGCACTGTGCAAGAACACATAAGCTTGCTATCATTTATTAAGCAGGCTAACCTGAACTGGCCTGAACGCTTTGCTGCTTCCTGAACATTTTGCTGTTTCCCGTGTGTTGCTGTGAAGAACTTTTCCGCGACGAACAATAAGACTTAGTCTGAAATAAAGTTCACTAGAAGAATGCCTACATGCACTTCTGCTCCCTCCTGCACCAACGCTGATGATATTATAGAGATAGAGACTAAACAAGTACCCCGAAGAATTTATTGTGGGAAACGTACGTTAATAATTGTAGCACCACTTTGGATCATCTTGATTACACTGGTCCCAATATTTTGGTATTTGGAAACTGTGCATCCTTTAAGCTAATTTTTCCCTGCTACCAATGCTCCTGCCACAAGCAGTCCGGTACATATGCTCTTTTATACTCTCCCCTCATTAGAAGTGAGACACAGAAGAGGGTACGATAATAACACATTGCTTTTGATTATGAATATGACTTATGCTATCCTGAATAGGACAAATTGTTGGGTCTGCTCCCATTTACCCCAGCATGGCGGAAAAGGAATGGGTTGGTACGTACAGCCATTACCGCTTAATACAGCATGTTATGCATCATTGAGTGCACTATTTTATGGCAAATGGAATAAGAGTGATACTGGTCAATTGGATGGAACAGGCATGGATGAGTTTGAAAGAGTGGTGATGGAACCAGTGGATTGTTCCATATTTAATAGGGCAAGAATAATTAAACCAGTGGCAAAACAAGTAGATAGGCTCTTTGTGCCTTACAAATCATCTGTAATCACTTTCCACATGACTCCTGCAGGGAATAAAAATGTTGTGCCTCCCTCCTATACTATCAATTACAGTCCACGCACTGTCCCATTTTGTTTACGGAAAAAGGGATCCCATTCGGTAGGAACATTTACTAGATGTATGAATACTGCAATACTTGAGAAAGAAGAAGAACCAATATATGTGGGTGATCCTGTTTATTGTATATGTGGAGGACAGGCTTATCCCTGGTTACCTAGAAATTGGGGAGGGACCTGTAACTTAGGAATTCTTTTCCCTGATGTATTCCTTTCCAAAACTTCAGACATATCCAAACTATCCAGATCTAGGCCACGGCGGGATGATACAGGACTGGTTACAGACAACATGGCAAAATCATTTATACCATTTTGGGGGCAAGCAATACATTCATGGAATATAAGGAACCTATCCAGGGTGTTAGAAAAAATGATAAATGGAACTACCGATATACTCTATAACATGACACTAGAAGAGAAAGCAGTTAGATTAATGACACTTCAGAATAGAATGGCTCTTGATATAATTTTAGGCTGACCGTGAGGTTGTGTGCAAAATCGTGGGGTCAGCGTGCAGTGTATTCGCAAGTGACTCCTCCCCTACGATTTCTGAAGCAATCAAGAATTACACGTTCTAAGCTCCGATATTCATGTCCCCACAGGTGGTTGGAATCTGAACATAAGCACATGTTTTGGGAACTATTGGTTCATGGGGATGGAAACTAATTGCAGTTTTGGTCATGATACTTGGGATTCTCATGTTCTGTTGTTGTTGCCCTGCACTGCCTACCAATCTTTTGCTCTGAAATTACAAATGAATGTGTACACGTAATGAAAGCGAAACACACTCCTGTATTGCATAAGGGTACAAGTCACGAAATTGAAACAATCAAAGAATTCATGTCAATAAATGTTCAAGATGACAATTACAGTAGCATGCATAGTTCAGAATTAAATACATGAGGGGTCATTGCGACCTGGGCGTAAAGGGATACCGGCACCGGTAATGACACCGGTGCCGGTAATCCCTTAGCACCCTATTCTGAGGTCCCTTTGCGGGTCTCAACCTTAATGCCTGGTTTTACCAGGCGTTAAGGACGGGACCCGCAAAGGGATACCGGGGTCAATAACGCTACTGCAATTTGCGGTACCGTTATTGACGCCTTCCCCCTTCCCATTGAGCCCTATGGGGGCTGAAATGGGAATGGGGAATGGCTTTTCAAATGGGACTTACCGGTCCCGACAAGGTCGGACTGGACCGGTAAATCCCCATACCACCAAGTCGGTGGCGGTACCGCTATTGGTGCTAGTCATGGTGCTAATAGTGCCATGACTAACACCAACCTTGGAATGAGGGCCATAGTGAGATGAAGATGAGTGTCAGGGTTCCCTTGGACTCCTCATTTTCATGTCATAGAGCGGGTGCAAACATGAGGAGACATTCCCGGTTCCCCAGGAGATTCAGCAATTCACGTAATAATGAGAGAGTTACTTTGTGTCCTCAGAATCCTTGTTCATCCAAAAGGATGAGTCCTTTCAGAGAACACTATGGGTTGCCCTGGAAACGCTGGCGCGTATTGCATACCGGCAGGAGTTCCAGCCTATGGCGGCACATTGTGCGTGCGGTCAGCTGATCGGTATATTAGCCCTGCCCCGCTGCACGGCGCTGCTTCTGAATTTGTCATTTCTAGGCTGCGTATTTTGGTACCTTGTTCCCCTGTTCCTTGTTCCCCTGTTCTACCCTTGGAGATACCTTGCCTTGTCCTTTTGTCATTGTTCATTGATCTCTGTTGCCGACCCCGGAACGTCTCAGAACTGCAACCGCATAGCCCTTCAAGTCTTACCTGCCTGCTGCAAACTCAGAATGTTATTTGGACTGCCTTCATCTTATCCTTCAAGTCTTACCTGCCCACTGCAAACCCGGAACGTTATTTGGACTGCCTTCGTCTTATCCTTCAAGTCTTACCTGCTCGCTGCAAACGGGGAATGTTATTTGGACAGCCTTCGTCTCATCCTCCACTTCTTAACTGCATACCGCCAAGCCGGAATCTTCCCTGGACTGCATTTGTCTCATTCTTCCACGTTTACCTGCATACCACCAAGCCGGAATCTTCCCTGGACTGCATTCATCTCATTCTTCCACATCTTACCTGGTGGCTACTAAACCGGAGGACTCTAAAGAACTATAAAAGACCTCAGCGCATCGGCGCTAGGATCAAACTTAGGCGTCCTCGTGCCGGCGGGAATAGGAAATAAGACTTTGTGTTCCCAGAACTATCACGCAATTACAGCAGTCTTCTCTTCAGAATTACATTAGAACTCAACCAATCTCTTGGTAAGCTGCCACTACCTGGTTCCTTCTTGTTTTGCTACCTTGTATTAATAGTCATAGTAATAGCTACATCTCTTGTTTCAGGGTGCTCACCTATCTAGCTTGGAACTTATCAGTCCCATCCACCATTCTTGCTTGTGAGTATCAGCTCATATCTTGCCTAAGTATTTCATTGTACTGAACCATACATATTAATACTTGGTTACTTTTTCTTGCAGCCAGCTTACTAGGTACCAGGGTGTACCAAATATTTTCGGGCAATACTCACCTCAATCTGTCCTTTTGTATTCGTGAGGGGTATATTGTCAGAAAGACTGAATTGCATCACGACGTGTCAAGCCACCACTGCGGCATTTAGTTCTTGGGCCCTGACATATTCAGAAACCTATAAAATGGAAAAAGCTGCAGATCATTTGGCGGCTTTGTCCAAAGTGGTGGCAGAACTTAGGGCCGACATGACAGCAGCACATGATGCTACTCAACGTCGTATCAATGAGTTACATGCTGGCTTCTAGTCAGGAGCTGGAGCACCTAGTTCAGGTGCCGAAACTGTTGCTGGAAGGGCTCAATCTAGAACTGAGTCCTGCCCTGTCTACATGGCAGCACAGTTTCCATTGGCTCCTCCGGAAAGGTTCTTAGGGGACCCTAAGACCTTTTGAACGTTCATTAATCAATGCCGCTTACATTTCCTGTGTAGACCTGCCTCCTTTCCGGATGCTACTACAAAGGCAGCGTTTGTTTTGTCTAATCTTGGGGGTACTGCTGCAGTATGGGCCAATCCGCTGCTGGAGCAAAGTAGCACGTTACTTCATGATTGCGAAGCATTGATTACGGCCATGACCCGTGTCTTTGAAACTCGATATAAGTCACAGGCTACAGACCTGGAATTGCTTTCGTTACAGCAAAGACATCTGTCTCTCTTGGAATATTTGGCTAAATTCAATCAGTTGGTTGCAGAAGCAGACTGGCCAGATGAAAAGAAGGCTGCCTTTCTTCTATAAAGGTCTTTCAGAAGGTTTGAAGGACATTTTAGCAACAGTACCGGTTGTGCCTATGGGTTTCCCAGAATTGGTGGACCTCGTGTTGCAAATTAATGCTCGCAAGGCGGAACGGAAGGGCGAACAAAGAACAACCCTAGCCGTGCCACCTGTCTTGATGTCTGTTTCGACCAACGAGCCAATGCAGATCGGTGCTATTCGAGGTCCACTTACCCCCACAGAAAGAGAACTTCGAAGGGCTAATCATTTATGGTTCTACTGTGGTTCATCAGAACACTTTCTGAAACAGGTTCCCAAGAAACCTAAGAAGGCGGGAAATGCCAAAGCTCGACAATAGACTGGGTCCTGATGTGGAGTCCGGTTATCTTGGACCCCAGATCTTCGGCTCCCTTCTCGGTTTTGGCTACCTTGTCTGGTCCCTTTAAGAAATCCTGGCCTGTTGAAATCATTCTTGATTCAGGTGCAACTGGAAATTATGTGGACGCTCAATATGTTCTTGATCATTGCATTCCGTTACTTACTAAGAAGACACCAGAATTAGTCAATGCAGTGGACGGTACATCTCTGATCTCCGGTCTGGTGACGGAACAAACCATTGACCTTGTGTTATCCAAAGGTACCTCACATTCTGAAGTCATCCATTTTGATGTCATCTCAGCTCCACAACTCAGGCTGATTCTGGGATTGCCCTGGTTAACAAAACACAATCCCATCATCGATTGGGTGTCACGTTCTGTTGAATTTACCTCGGCTCAATGTCAGAAGTCTTGTCATGTTTTTATGGTTGAATCAGGAATCCCTAGCTCCATGATCCTGGATGCAGCCTTTACTATTGGGGCTATCACTACAGTGCTCCTTCCTAAGGAATATGAGTCTTTCAGGGATGTTTTTGATAAAAAAAAAGCGGCAGAAAAACTACCTCCACATCGTCCCTATGACTGCCCGATTGAACTACTGACTGGGCCCGTATTCCTTCTGGTAGAATCTATTCACTCACGTAAAAGGAGGACATAGTGCTCAAAGAGTATTAAGACCAAGCACTAAGTACAGGATTTATTCGTCCCTCTAGGTCTCCAGCTGCATCACCTCTTTTTTTTGTTCCCAAGAAAGAGGGAGACCTACGCCCCTTCATCGACTATAGAGAACTTAATGCAATCATAGTCTGGAACCAGTATCCAATTTCTCTGATTTTGGTCTTATTGGATCAACTGGGTTCCTCCAAGTTTTTTACCAAATTGGATTTAAGGGGAGCTTATAACCTGGTCCGAATCAGAGAAGGCGACGAATGGAAGACTGCCTTTAAGACAAAGTATGGTCATTTTGAGTACTTGGTCAAGCCGTTCGGTTTATGTAACGCCCAGCTACGTTCCAGTATTTCATCAATGATGTTTTCAAGGATTTACTGGACCAATTTATGGTTGTCTATCTTGACAATATCCTCATCTATTCTACTACCTAAAAGGAGCATGTTCAGCACGTCTCCACTGTTTTACAGAGATTGTGTGAAAATAGTCTCTATGCTAAATTGGAGAAGTGTATTTTTCATGCTGATCAAGTGGAATTCTTGGGTTACGACATCACCAGTGAAGGAGGTAGGATGAGCAACACAAAAGTTAAAGCTATCTTGGACTGGCCTGTTCCACCTACGGTAAAATCACTTCAATCCTTTTTAGGGTTTGCAAACTTTTACAGGCGGTTCATCCATTCCTTTTCTGCTATCGCAGCACCTTTAACAACACTAACTTGCTCAAAAAATCGCTTTGTATGAACTGATCAAACCCAAGAAGCCTTTGACACACTAAAATCTGCATTTACTACCGCACTGGTGTTACAGCATCTGGACCAAAAACATCAATTTATTGTAGAAGCCGATGCCTCTGCTCAGGCTATTGGGGCTATTCTCTCTCAGGTATGTGAAGACACAGGTCTTCTACATCCGGTGGCCTATCATTCTAGAAAACTTACCAAGTATGAGATGAATTACACGATCACTGAACGTGAACTCCTTGCAATACGGGATGCATTCATGGTATGGAGACACCATCTATTGGGGACCATTGCTCCGGTGCAGGTTTTCACCGACCATCGTAATCTTCTTGCTCTAAAATCAGTACGCTGTACTACTGCTCACCACGCACGTTGGCATGAATTCTTCTCAATGTACAATTTCCAGATCACCTATCGGCCCGGCAATTTGCATTCTAAGGCAGATGCCCTGTCCAGATTGAATGAAACTGAACAGACGCGGTTTGGGAAGGGGAGGTCCTACAGCTGTCTTTTGTCAGTTGTTCTTGTACTGTGGATTCCTCTTTGAAAGGTTTAATTCAGTCTTGTATGGCGACTAATCCTCCAGAACTACATGACTATGAGATGGTTATCATCCACTCACTGCCATATGTACAAGGGCGGCTTTATCTTCCTACAACTGAAACCCATGTGTTGGCTCTCCAGTGGTGTCATGATGCCTTATTGGCCGCACACCCGGGTAGACGCAAGACTCTTGAGCAACTAAAACGATGGGCGTTCTGGCCTTCTATGACTAAGGATGTGTCGGAATACATCAAGAATTGCGCTATTTGTGCTCAGTGTAAGGGTACAGCGTCTAAACCAGTGGGGTTGATTCGTCCCATGCCTGTCCCAAAGAAACCTTGGCTTATGATTTCGATGGATTTTGTGGATGAATTACCTCTTGTCAGGGGCTGTGATACTATATGGGGGTCATAGACTACTTTTCTAAAATGGCTTTGTTCATACCTTGACAAGGTCTGCCATCTGCTCCGGTCCTAGCAGATTTGTTCTTACAGCATGTGTTTCGTCGTGTTGGCCTGCCCAAAATCATCATCACTGATCAAGGTTCACAGTTCACCGCTCATTTCGGGCGTCATCTCGTCACTGCCTTGGGTATTGATGGACGCTATTCCACGGCCTATCATCCCGAGACAAATGGTCAAACAGAGGGCAAATGCCACTATGGAACAATTCTTGCGCTGTCTGATTGCTCAACAACAGGAATCCTATTTAAACATTTTGGGAGCAGCAGAATATGCATACAATAATTTAGTACATTCATCTACTGGCACCACTCCCTATTTGCCCTCTATGGTCGACATCCTAGGTCGCTTCCTGGGGATGTCATGCCTACCACTGACAACCCGGCAGCTCAGGACTGCATCCTTGACTTTATTTCCCTGAGGGAGACGGTCACTGATCACTTGGAGGCTGCGCAACAACAAGCCACACACTATGCTGAT
Organism: Ambystoma mexicanum; assembly: GCF_040938575.1. Classification (NCBI taxonomy): domain Eukaryota; kingdom Metazoa; phylum Chordata; class Amphibia; order Caudata; family Ambystomatidae; genus Ambystoma; species Ambystoma mexicanum. The sequence continues at coordinate 9,354,453 of NC_090931.1, read as the reverse complement.
AAACACAGGACCCCTGCCCCCGAGTATCAACCCGGAATGCTGGTCTGGTTGGCCTCTAAGAATCTTCATATGCCTGGTCGTAGGTGTTTGTTACCTTATTTTGTGGGTCCTTTTCCTATCAAGGAAGTGCTCAATCCTTTAGGAGTTCGTTTGGAGCTACCTTCCCAGTGGAAGATACACCCAGTTTTTCATGTTTCCCTTCTGAAACCGTGTCTTGCAGGTACCCACCTCCCTACGCGTCCAGCACCAGTCATAGTAAAGGGGGTGGAGGAGTACTAGGTCAAGGCCATTCTGGATACCAAGATGATCTGTGGAGTGCGTAATTTTCTCATTAACTGGAAAGGTTACGGGCCAGAGGAACGCACATGGGAACCCGAGTCGAATGTGCATGCTCCTCTCCTCATGTCTAGGTTCTTGGCCTCTCACTCGGGGATCCGTCTTTGGGGGAGGAAACTGTCATGGTTCCCTTGGACTCCTCATTTTCATGTCATAGAGCGGGTGCAAACATGATGAGACATTCCTGGTTCCCCAGTAGATTCAGCAATTCACGTAATAATGAGTGAGTTACTTTGTGTCCTCAGAATCCTTGTTCATCCAAAAGGATGCTTCCTTTCAGAGAACGCTATGGGTTGCCTTGGAAACGTTGCCGCCCATTGCATACCGGCAGCCGTTCCAGCCTACGGCGATGTGTTGTGCGTGCGGTCAGCTGATCGGTATATTAGCCCCACCCCCGCTGCACATTGCTGCTTCTGAAATTGTCATTTCTAAGCTGCGTATTTTGGTACCTTGTTCCCCTGTTCCTTGTTCCCATGTTCTACCCTTGGAGATACCTTGCCTTGTCCTTTTGTCATTGTTCATTGATCTCTGTTGCCGACCCCGGAACATCTCAAAACTGCAACCGCTTAGCCCTTCAAGTCTTACCTGCCTGCTGCAAACTCAGAACGTTATTTGAACTGCCTTCATCTTATCCTTCAAGTCTTACCTGCCCACTGCAAACCCGGAACGTTATTTGGACTGCCTTTGTCTTATCCTTCAAGTCTTACCTGCTCGCTGCAAACCCAGAATGTTATTTGGACTGCCTTCGTCTCATCCTACACTTCTTAACTGCATACCGCTAAGCCGGAATCTTCCCTGGACTGTTTTCGTCTCATTCTTCCACATCTTACCTGCTGGCTACTGAACCGGAGGACTCTAAAGAACTTTAAAAGACCTCAGTGCATCAGCGCTTGTAACAAACTTAGGCGTCCTCATGCCGGCGGGAATAGGAAACAAGACTTTGTGTTCCCAGAACTATCATGCAACTACAGCAGTCTTCTCTTCAGAATTACATTAGAACTCAATCAATCTCTTGGTAAGCTGCCACTACCTGGTTCCTTCTTGTTTTGCTACCTTGTATTAATAGTCATAGTAATAGCTACATCTCTTGTTTCAGGGTGCTCACCTATCTAGCTTGGAACTTATCAGTCCCATCCACCATTCTTGCTTGTGAGTATCAGCTCATATCTTGCCTAAGTATTTCATTGTACTGAACCATACATATTAATACTTGGTTACTTTTTCTTGCAGCCAGCTGACTAGGTACCAGGGTGTACCAAATATTTTCGGGCAATACTCACCTCAATCTGTCCTTTTGTATTCTTGAGGGGCATATTGTCAGAAAGACTGAATTGCATCACGACGTGTCAAGCCACCACTGCGGCATTTAGTTCTTGGGCCCTGACATATTCAGAAACCTATAAAATGGAAAAAGCTGCAGATCATTTGGCGGCTTTGTCCAAAGTGGTGGCAGAACTTAGGGCCGACATGACAGCAGCACATGATGCTACTCAACGTCGTATCAATGAGTTAGATGCTGGCTTCCAGTCAGGAGCTGGAGCACCTAGTTCAGGTGCCGAAACTGTTGCTGGAAGGGCTCAATCTAGAACTGAGTCCTGCCCTGTCTACATGGCAGAACAGTTTCCATTGGCTCCTCTGGAAAGGTTCTTAGGGGACCCTAAGACCTTTTGAACGTTCATTAATCAATGCTGCTTACATTTCCTGTGTAGACCTGCCTCCTTTCCGGATGCTACTACAAAGGCAGCATTTGTTTTGTCTAATCTTGGGGGTACTGCTGCAGTATGGGCCAATCCGCTGCTGGAGCAAAGTAGCACGTTACTTCATGATTGCGAAGCATTGATTACGGCCATGACCCGTGTCTTTGAAACTCGATATAAGTCACAGGCTACAGACTGGAATTGCTTTCGTTACAGCAAAGAAATCTGTCTCTCTTGGAATATTTGGCTAAATTCAATCAGTTGGTTGCAGAAGCGGACTGGCCAGATGAAAAGAAGGCTGCCTTGTTCTGTAAAGGTCTTTCAGAAGTTTTGAAGGACATTTTAGCAATAGTACCGGTTGTGCCTATGGGTTTCCCGGAATTGGTGGACCTCGTGTTGCAAATTAATGCGAAGGGCGAACAAAGAACAACCCTAGCCGTGCCACCGGTCTTGATGTCTGTTTCGACCAATGAGCCAATGCAGATCGGTGCTATTCGAGGTCCACTTACCCCCACAGAAAGAGAACTTCGAAGGGCTAATCATTTATGGTTCTACTGTGGTTCATCAGAACACTTTCTGAAACAGGTTCCCAAGAAACCTAAGAAGGCGGGAAATGCCAAAGCTCGACAATAGACTGGGTCCCGATGTGGAGTCTGGTTATCTTGGACCCCAGATCTTCGGCTCCCTTCTCTTTTTTGGCTACCTTGTCTGGTCCCTTTAAGAAATCCTGGCCTGTTGAAATCATTCTTGATTCAGGTGCAACTGGAAATTATGTGGACGCTCAATATGTTCTTGATCATTGCATTCCGTTACTTACTAAGAAAACACCAGAATTAGTCAATGCAGTGGACGGTACATCTCTGATCTCCGGTCTGGTGACGGAACAAACCATTGACCTTGTGTTATCCAAAGGTACCTCACATTCTGAAGTCATCCATTTTGATGTCATCTCAGCTCCACAACTCAAGCTGATTCTGGGATTGCCCTGGTTAACAAAACACAATCCCATCATCGATTGGGTGTCACGTTCTGTTGAATTTACCTCGGCTCAATGTCAGAAGTCTTGTCATGTTTCTATGGTTGAATCAGGAATCCCTAGCTCCATGATCCTGGATGCAGCCTTTACTATTGAGGCTATCACTACAATTTCCTTTGTTAAGAGTCTTCTACTTTGACTGTAAATGTTTCTTCATCTCAATTTTTCTACTGATTTCTTCAACTATGTTTTGTAAAAATCATTAATTTGATTAAATCAACGAAATAAATAATACATACCTACAGTGCTCCTTCCTAAGGAATATGAGTCTTTCAGGGATGTTTTTGATTAATAAAAAGCGGCAGAAAAACGACCTCCACATCGTCCCTATGACTGCCCGATTGAACTACTGACTGGGCCCGTATTCCTTCTGGTAGAATCTATTCACTCACGCAAAAGGAGGACATAGTGCTCAAAGAGTATTAAGACCAAGCACTAAGTACAGGATTTATTCGTCCCTCTAGGTCTCCAGCTGCATCACCTCTTTTTTTTGTTCCCAAGAAATAGGGAGACCTACGCCCCTTCATCGACTATAGAGAACTTAATGCAATCATAGTCTGGAACCAGTATCCAATTCCTCTGATTTTGGTCTTATTGGATCAACTGGGTTCCTCCAAGTTTTTTACCAAATTGGATTTAAGGGGAGCTTATAACCTGGTCCGAATCAGAGAAGGCGACGAATGGAAGACTGCCTTTAAGACAAAGTATGGTCATTTTGAGTACTTGGTCATGCCGTTCGGTTTATGTAACGCCCCAGCTACGTTCCAGTATTTCATCAATGATGTTTTCAAGGATTTACTGGACCAATTTATGGTTGTCTATCTTGACGATATCCTCATCTATTCTACTACCTAAAAGGAGCATGTTCAGCACGTCTCCACTGTTTTACAGAGATTGTGTGAAAATAGTCTCTAGGCTAAATTGGAGAAGTGTATTTTTCATGCTGATCAAGTGGAATTCTTGGGTTACGACATCACCAGTGAAGGAGTTAGGATGAGCAACACAAAAGTTAAAGCTATCTTGGACTGGCCTGTTCCAACTACGGTAAAATCACTTCAATCCTTTTTAGGGTTTGCAAACTTTTACAGGCTGTTCATCCATTCCTTTTCTGCTATCGCAGCACCTTTAACAACACTAACTAGCTCAAAAAATCACTTTGTATGGACTGATCAAACCCAAGAAGCCTTTGACACACTAAAATCTGCATTTACTACCGCACTGGTGTTACAGCATCTGGACCAAAAACGTCCATTTATTGTAGAAGCCAATGCCTCTGCTGAGGCTATTGGGGCTATTCTTTCTCAGGTATGTGAAGACACAGGTATTCTATATCCGGTGGCCTATCATTCTAGAAAACTTACCAAGTATGAGATGAATTACACGATCACTGAACGTGAACTCCTTGCAATACGGGATGCATTCATGGTATGGAGACACCATCTATTGGGGACCATTGCTCCGGTGCAGGTTTTCACCGACCATCGTAATCTTCTTGCTCTAAAATCAGTATGCTTTACTACTGCTCACCACGCACGTTGGCATGAATTCTTCTCAATGTACAATTTCCAGATCACCTATCGTCCCGGCAATTTGCATTCTAAGGCAGATGCCCTGTCCAGATTGAATGAAACTGAACAGACGCCGGTTTGGGAAGGGGAGGTCCTACAGCTGTCTTTTGTCATTTGTTCCTGTACTGTGGATTCCTCTTTGAAAGGTTTAATTCAGTCTTGGATGGCGACTAATCCTCCAGAACTACATGACTATGAGATGGTTATCATCCACTCACTGCCATATGTACAAGGGCGGCTTTATCTTCCTACAACTGAAAGCCATGTGTTGGCTCTCCAGTGGTGTCATGATGCCTTATTGGCCGCACACCCAGGTAGACGCAAGACTCTTGAGCAACTAAAACGATGGGTGTTCTGGCCTACTATGACTATGGATGTGTCGGAATACATCAAGAATTGCGCTATTTGTGCTCAGTGTAAGGTACGGCGTCTAAACCAGTGGGGTTGATGCGTCCCATGCCTGTCCCAAAGAAACCTTGGCTTGTGATTCCGATGGATTTTGTGGATGAATTACCTCTTGTCAGGGGCTGTGATACTATATGGGGGGTCATAGACTACTTTTCTAAAATGGCTTTGTTCATACCTTGACAAGGTCTTCCATCTGCTCCGGTCCTAGCAGATTTGTTCTTACAGCATGTGTTTCGTCGTGTTGGCCTGCCCAAAATCATCATCATTGATCGAGGTTCACAGTTCACCTCTCATTTCTGGCGTCATCTCGTCACTGCCTTGGGTATTGATGGATGCTATTCCACAGCCTATCATCCAGAGACAAATGGTCAAACAGAGGGCCACACACTATGTCGATAAACACCAGTTTATGCACCTACCTGATTGTGACTGCTCACTTGTATACCTGATGTAATGCATGGGGCCTCCCGCAAAAACCACATCTTTCTGAGGCTCCTGCATGTCACGTGTGCTTGTGCCCAGGAAGAGGCCTCGACTGTCTGGTCCCAATCCTCACTACTGGTGTCAGTATGTCTGGTAGGCCTGAATGACTGGAACCACCATGGGCTACGATTGCCCATGTCTGGCATGCATGCAAGAGAGCAGATCTTCCATTGGCTGTCTGAGATTTGAGCGCAAACCAAATCTTGGATAAGAGAATGGGCTCTGTAGCCATTCCAGGTCGATCTACTGAGGTTCACAGCGAACATCACAAGGAGAGAAGCATCCTCAACAAAAAAGCAGACTCAAGGAACAACCGGTGACATGCTAGGAAGGTTTGGCACCCTGACCCCACTGTTGGCCCTTCGGACCCCTGTGTCTTCATCGAACTAAGAAGGCCTGCAAGGGTGCTTTGCTCCTTTGGGGTAGTGGAAACAACTACTATTGGCTTCTCCTACTTACCCTCGCTAAGAGCTTCTTCAGAAGTGTTCCTGGGCCATCCAGTGAACTGTCCAGCTCAAACCCAGGGTATCCCATAGGAACGCTGCTGTCCCGAGTTGAGTCTCAAGACTTTGGGAATCTCTAGCTTGCGGTCCTGGGCCCTCTTTTACCAAAACCTGTTGTCCAGCTCCTCTGGGTCACGATTTATGAGAGCGTGCCATGCTGCGGGCATTTGCGGTCCCTGTGCCACCACGCTGTGGTGACCATTGCTGAAAGTGCCTGCAGATCTTACCTACTAAACCCGTAGACCGGGTTCTTTAAGGCGAGGTAACAGTGTCTGAGATGGAGAGCGATGCAGGTCTTACTCATACATCAATAATCAGACCGACTCAGGAAGTTTGGCAAAAGTCAAAGCTGTTTTTATAACAAGTCCTTAAAACAGGGAGTACAACAGACATCAACGGAAGCCACACAGAATTATCTCAATGCATTTCATAAAAAACATCATTTATATAGCAAAATTTCATCATAAATGACGTCACACTACGTGGCAAATAAGAACATTTACGGGAGATTGTGGTTGGTCAACAAGGAACATCTACATATACTTTCTATGGGATACAGGGACGTGATTGGGTCTCTAAGATTAGGTGGACGATTAAGCCCATCCCAAATGCAAGTCATCTCAGTGTCAGACTAATACACAATATACTATTGGCTTCTCAAATTAGAGGGCTCCTTAATACTGGGCCCTCTATGATTGGTTGGCACGCTTGTACCCTTCTGGAATATTCCACTTGGTAGCAGCACACAAGCTGGTATCCCAAGTGCCAGTGGGTGGACTTGACCGTGTCTCCTCACCCAATTAGCCCAACATCTTTCATCACTCCTGTGGTCTGCCATTCAATGAACTCCTTTGAACTCAGCCTTGCAGAGCCTCACTATGCCTGAGAATAAAAGGGAGTCTGGCATGGCCGTATCTTCTGGTCTGGGTGTAGCTCGCCCCAAAGTCTATTTTCATCCGACCATGTGACTGGAGACCGTGGTTTTGAGCTGTTTGTTGTATTAAAATACGATTAAATTAAGAAATCCTGGCACCCTCAACAACTTCTGTTCCACCTCAAACAGAGGCTTAACTTGCTTTTCTCGTTATTGTATCTTCTTAAGTACATGGCCAGGCTCTCGGTGCCCCCAACTCTTGACACTGCACCAGGCAAGCCTTTCTCGAATCTTCCTTCACTGCCAGCTATCCTGTTCTGCTGTGCCACACTTCCATTCACGGGGTCCAAGTTTGCTAAAGTGCGTCGTGGAACATCCAGATTTTATACCATTAGGATGGAGATCCTCCTCATTGGCACACCTCCACCATCCTTTCCCCTCACTCTCTGGCCGGCCTCTCTTGGCCCTCCTCCTGCCCCCACCTGCGAAGCTAAGAACTTCGGGGTCATCTTTGACTCCACACTTTGCTTCTCCTCCGACATCTCTGATGTCACTAAAAAGTCAAACTTCCTACTGCACCTCCTTAGAGGTACTCTGCCTTTCCTCTCCTTCCCCCAGACGCTCACTGTCTCTCAAGCTCACATTCTCTCCAGGTTGGACTATTGTAACAGCTTCTTCCTAAATCTAACTGCCTCTACTCTCCGGCCTCTGCAACTAATCCAGAACAGGACTGCAAGACTTGTCCTTGGTCTCAAGCCCTGGGATCATATCTCTCCAGCTCTGAATTCTCTCCATTGGCTCCCAGAGGATGCAAGGATTAAATTCCAAACCCTCTGCATTGTCCACAAGGCTTTCTGGGGTCTGGCTCCAAAATACCTTCAGCTATCCCTCCGTAAATACCTCCCCTCTCGAGCTCTTCTTTCCTCTACCTCTAACTCCCTCAGGGTCAGTCATTTTTCAAAAAAACAAGCTGGGGTAGATCTCTGTCTTCGGCTGGGGCCTCCTTCTGAATAGCCTCCCTGCCACTCTAATACATGAGGAGAACCATCTCAGGTTCCTGAAGCACCTCAAGACCTTTCTCTTTACTTCTGCCTTGCTCCCCCTCTCCCCTGCTGATCTGCTCTCTCTTGGCACCGTGCACCTGGCCGCCCTCTGTCCCCTGGGCTGAGGTACCTGCTCACCCTGCCACCCTCCTGCACTGCCACCTGGCCACCCCTTGAAATGGGGACTGTATCTGTACCCATACAGTCCCCCACCCTCCCCCCATTTGTCTTCCTTTTCTGCACTTATTTAGACTTACCCAGTCTGCTGTCATAAACACTGCACTTGTCACTTGCTGGCTGCGCTACCACTGTTTATTGTCTCTATTATCTATTTATTTGTATTTATTATTATTTATCTTTTCTCCTCCGTCCATGCACTTTCTCCTCTTTTCCTTTTCCCATGTACTTGCACGTTCTCAATGTCACTGGGCCTAGTAAGATCGTTGATGTGTTCTCACCTGTTCCCCTCCCTTGCCTTGTCGCGCTCTGAAACACTTGTGTATGAGCGCGATACAAATAAAATATCATGTCATATCATATCATATAGATTCCTGCATATATATATATAAATTGCTGCATCGTCGCAATCTATTCCCTACGTAGCCAGCCTTATGATTACTTTGTCTACTTGTGATACTCCGTATGTACAATCGTAAAATGGTTTTGCATTTTCTTCAGTGCTTCTCCGCAAGTGTAATCTTAATTTCGCTCCCGAAATGCTGCTCACTTCACTACTTCATCATCAGCTTCTATAAGATCCATATTCTTACTTTATTTGCATCCCTCATGGGTGCATCACCTCTACTTCACGTGACGTCACCAGTCTATTCTTTCATTCATTTTCACACTTTTTTTCCGGAATTTCCTTCAGAAGATCGTCATTTCGCAGTGGATACATGTAGGGTTTTCTCAATGGACACCTTGTTTCAAGGACCTTTCTCGATATAGGCACCATTATTGGCTTTGCACATGTCGCAATTTCCGGTTGACAACATATATGCAAAATAGGGGTGGAACTTCCGCTAGAGGTACTTGGCTCCTCCTCTACACGTCCCCCACTGGGCGATTCATCAGCCACTCTGCCATCAGTCTTCACATCCAGACATCCTCGTCTGAAGAAATCTTTCTTTGGGGTCCATATCTTTATTACTCTTTTCAATCATCCTGCTAATATCACATGCTCATCAATACATCAGGACATTAGACTGCACTGTCCATTCGGACTGCAGTAGATGCATTTTCCCACGCACTTATGGTTCCTTGGATACCGTAATTTCGTTCCCTCAGGTGAATGAAAACTGGTCTTGACAAAGTCTCTAATTTCTTCATCTGTCAGCTCTTTGGGTTTGAACTCAGACCCAACATCAATCATGATTTTCATTCCTGACGCTTTCTTTACAGTCTTCTTGCATTGTGTGATTATGAATCTGACCACACAGAATCCAAACATGATCATCACTAACAGGGCTCCAAAGAACTTGATGACATTCGCCATCCATTGTGGAACCCATGAGAAGATTGACTCAAACCAGCTGTCATCAGCAATGTCTTCCACTTCATCTTCCATCTTGATGTGCAGGTTTGTCAACATTGTTATGGCTTCTGTCAAGGTGCCATTCTCGTCATCATGAGAAGGTATGAGTGTGCAACATGATTCTCCGATTTTGGCACAAACACCTCCACCCATAGCTGTAGTCATGTCCAAAACATATCTATTCTCAAGTGTCATCAGTCTTACGGCTCTCAGCCCTTCCTTGATAGGATTGAATCCCTTTATGGTAGTGTTGATTGTCTGCAACAGCTTCCATCTCGTTATCTGTAACCACTTGGCATTTGCCATCATTTGGATCCCAGGCATATAGATAACTGTAAAGACTGAGGCAGTTTTGCTGAACAGTCTGTGCTCATATGGAATAGCATCAAAGGCTTCTATTGATTTAGCTGAGAAGTAATTCTCCCTCTTTATTTGATCAAGGAGTCCAACAGATCTCTTCTTTCTCAGCTGATCATCTGCTTTTGGGAACTCACCAATGTTCAGGTCACTCTTCCGGATCACTAATGCTGGAACGTGAACAATCACCATGGAACATAGTCCTCCCCAGTCTCTGGGCAGCTTCATGTATGCTCTCAATCCGCAGACCCATTAGTGATCAGTTGTCACTACTCTCCCATCCTTCAGTCCTGGTGCATCGAAGATTTGCCCACACTGTTGATTTTCACCAACTTTTCTTGTGCCATTATTTCTGAAGCCCAGTTCTGCACTAGCCAGACGGACTATCTGCAATGTGCCTCTTTTATCTTCGACCATGTCAGTAACTTTGCAAGCCTCGGCCAGAGAGGTTTGCATCCTTTTTCTACACGTTCCATAACTGGTTTATGATGTTCAGTTGTTCAGTTACTGCCACAGACTATGCCTTCTTCCCAACCATCTTGAGAAAGTACTGTTCCCCAGATCTTCATCTGGTATCTTTCCTTGCATCTTCATATTTCTTCATCAGTCTTTCTTTGGCAATTGAGCTTTTTATTTATTACCCATTGGATTCCTGCTCCCTTCATGCCAGGCTGTTTGTATCTTGTCACATGATCTCTGGTGTGTGGTTTTTCCCTTGTCTTTAAATCTTGAACATAATCATCCTCTTCTGGAAGTGTCCATTCAGTTGACCATACCAAATATTCTGTTCGACCCTGAAATTGACCTCTTGTATGGCAGAGTGCAAGGTGAGTCAGGCAGTGTGGCGTTTAGATGTCTACCTCTATAGCTGTGAATATCTTAGAATTTCCCATAGCATAAGGTAAGAGAGCACACACACAACAATCCTCATCAGAGGTTCTCTTTCCTACCTCCTTCATGTGTTGATACCACATGTTGTTCCCCAAATGTGCTGTACTGTCTAGATAATAATTTAACTCATAATCATCTCCCCCTGCACTTCTCTCGGATCTTTTTCTTGCCAAGAGAGCTTGCATAAGAAACTCATGAAATACATCAGTATACATCCTTCCTAGAGGAGGAATCATAGAAACACTTGTCAGAGAAATAGGTGACTTCACATGTGTCACTGGTGTAGGGACAATCACATATGGCCTTGGCCTTCTTACAACCTCTAACTCTGCGTAGGTCAATGGAATGGGGAGAATCCAAGGGACTTCTATCCTTTTGGAACCACCAAAGTAAGCAGCATGAATTAGCACAAATAGAAAAACAATAACAGATGCTGTGCATATATAAGTTATGTGTCAATACATGAAGCCCCACCATTAATGTCTCTCCACATGTCGTTGAGTTTGCTCATTTTCTGGAAATGCATCATGCTCAATAAACCTCATTGTGCTTGTGCACCTCTTTTTTAAGGAAGGAAAAAAAGTTTTAAAAAGGCAGCCTCGTTAAATGCTCAGGTAACTGCCAAATTTGCTCAATTATTGCTGCCAATTACCTTCTAATCGCAGGGACATTTTTTAGGATCTTGCACAAAAGTGTGAACGTGCTTTTCATTTACATCACCATTTTCTAAGATCCAATTTCAATGCATTCTTGTGGCTTAAGAACAGTTACTTTCTCACTCCTGCTAAAATATCTATAAAGTGTGTCCGGGAAGCCCCAGTCCAAATGCAAACTTGCATTTAATTAAACAATACTCTTTGTGTGCTTCTTCCTCGTCATCGATCGTGTCTGCATGTACTGAACTGCTTCTTCTTGGCTTGCTTCCGAATATGGTGGGGTGTTCTGGTCTCACCAGCATATAGCTTGACATCACCAAGTTGCACCCATTTGTGTCGTTCTTGGACTTTTACTGCTGAGGGAGTGATATTCTCCACAATGAAAGGACCACTGAATCGGGGCTCATGCCACTTCCTAGTGAAGTTGTGGATTAATGCCGGATCACCAATGCAAAGTTTTATTACTGATAAAAGTTTTTCAGCTTTGGTTACCAAATGGTCTTCATCTGTGTCCTGAGACCGACACCCCTTACACCTGAGATGATCTGAAATGACAGAGATACTAGTCATCATACATGTTAAATACTCATGTAGCTCATTTCCTAACAATTCTGCAGTTGTCTGGGCATCACTTCTACTACTCATTGGAGGTGATAAGGGCGTTCTCATTCACTTTCCTGTAACTAGCTCATGGAGCATGAGGTGGTGGTCCAACCTGAGCTGATTCCTTAATGCATATAATGCTAGGGGCAGATAGTACAGCAACCCCTTCTTTAGTGTCAATTTAAGTTTGGCGATTCTTTCCTTGAGAAGACTGTTGAGTCTCTTGCATATCCTGTTCGCTTGCGGGTGTTAAGCAGAAGAACACTTATGTTTAATACTAAGCAATAGACTGATTTGTTCAAATACTTCATTTACAAAATGGGGCCCATTGTCGGATTTTAGCACCTCACATACTGCCCATCTAGGAAATGCTTCTCAGACTAAAAACTTTGCAGCGCAAGTGGCATCAGGGTGTGTACATGGACCTGCTTCAATCCATCTTGAAAAGGGACACACCACGACTATCATATACCTGTTTCCATTGCATACTTGCAGCATGTCAACATAATCGATATGTAAATGCTAAAAAGGACCGTTAGGTTGAGGAATTACTCCTCTGATTGTTCGCAGTGTGTGCCCAGCAGTAAACGTTTGACATATGATGCAATTTACTACATAAAAAGCAACATGTTCTAACAAATTTGGTACAAACCAATACTCTGCAATAGCTACTGCAAGGCTTTCTCTAGCTACGTGTGCAGGGTAGTGTAGCTGTTATAACGCTAACCTTAATAAGGCTCGAGGCATCACCAGTTTACCAGTGCTGTCCTGCCACCATAATACTTCAGAAGGGGGGAAAAAAGCACCCTTTCTGTGTCCATAGCTCCTTTTCTTCATTCAGAGCACTACCTTGAACTTGCATCAACTGCGTTCTAAACAAATAATAACATCCTTTGTTTAGAATCATAATGGTGACCATTTTTTCCTTTACATTAGGCGTATCAAAACGTGAAATATCAGGTGTCTATGCAACCCTTTTGGCCTCTTTGTCTGCAGCTTCGTTCCCGCGTGGGATAAAGTCAGTTCTCTTAGTATGTGCTGCACGCATTTTACTATTGCAATGGCTACTGGCAGTTGTAGTGCTTTAATAAGCCTGTCCAATATTGCAGCATGTTGTACTGGGGTGCCGCTTGTTCGGAGGTAGCCCCTCCTTTTCCAGCATGCTCTCCCGGTATGCACGGTTGATGTCACATAGGCAGAGTGACTGTGCACAGTCACTTCCTGCCCTGCATGATTCTTGAACGTGACAATAAGCACCACCAATTCTGCAACCTGTGCCGAAAAGTTACACAGTAGTCTTGCACTTGCTACCATTTCAATATCCCCATTAGCTCTGTGTGTTACCACAGCTGAAACTGAATGCCTTTCTCCATCAGTTTGATCAATTTCTTATGACCCTTCAATAAAGAGAACACCCCCGCTAGAGCATTCTCCTTTACCCTTGGGATATCGTCATAGAACTCCTTGTAATTCGAGCAATCATGCACTTGGTCATCCCCTGTCACAGGTTCAGCTACAATTGTCGCAGGGTTCCCTATTTTACACATGACTATTTTGGTTGCTGGATTTGATATAACTACCGTGTATGCAGAAGACCTCTGAGGTGTCAGTGTACCCTTAGGTTTCTCTAAAACAGCAAACAAAGCATGCTCAACAAATAAAGTGATAGAGCATCCCATGACGATGCTTAGAGATTTCTCAATGGTGAATGCGGCTGCAGCCAGCGATTGTTCGCACGGAAAGTGTCCTCTAATAACTGGATCTAGAATCCCACTATAAAATGCCAAAGGTTTATACCCAAGTGTGGTTCTCTGTGTAAGCACTGCTGTCATAACTGTTCCATTTGTGTGCCAAAACAGGAAGAGCTCCTCAGAGTAATTGGGAATTCCTAAAACTGGGGCTGAACAAATTGCTTTTTTTCAACTCCTCAAAACCTTCCTCCATTAACTCAGTCCGTTCTATTTCCTCATTATTCACTTGGGCTTTCTTTAACCCTTTAAGTGCCATGAGTATTTCCCCCCAGTGCCAGGGCCTTTTTTGGTGATTTCGGTATGTGGCCATTCAATGCCTTGTAACTCTTTTGTTACATGAGATATCTCGGCCAAATTTGGCTCCTTTTTTTCCCACATGTAGACGGTCGTAACGCCACCCAGGAATCCTAGGTTGCTGTAGGGGGGTGAGAGAAAATAAGCAAAAAGGGTGAACATTTTGGGTTTTTTCCAGAAATGCCAATGCAATGATGTACAAAGAAACCTGAGTTTTTTTTTCTTGTAAGAGCTAGGAACAAATGGTTTGCTGTGCTGAATTCCCCAATTTCATGGCTTTCAAGAACAGGTTGAGCGGAAACGAAAAAAAATTCTTTTGATGTGGTTATCAACTGTTTTGTGAGAGGTAGGCGATTTTGGCCATTTTTGCCAATTGGACATGCATGGACGGAATGGAAGAAAAGGGTACGAAAGCCGAATTGGAGGACAGAAAGGCATATATTTCTGAAAACTAGACAGAATTCCAAGTTTAGGAAGGGGTGATTTGCGTAGGTCAGGCAACAATTACATAGGAGAAAATGCCATAGATTGGGGGAAAAGCGGGAAAATGACCAAAAAAAGAGGTATGTGTTGGAAATGGTTGGCTTGGTACGGCAATGGCTTCTAAGAATTTTGAGAAAAGCAATGCTCCGCTACATTCCCCCAACTCTTGCAGTTAGGAAAGCACACATTGTTTGTAGTGTTTTACAAAACAAGCAGTACCACAAGCCAAACACTGAGCCATGATACACAGGAGTTTTATGCTCACGGCCTGAACAGACGCACTTAGCATGTGTAAATTGGGAAAACCAATGTGGGGAGGAATGGCAAGCATACATTTTTTGAAAGAGCACAGGCAGACCTTTTCAAGGGTAGGTGACTTGTGCAGGTTACAAAAGTGTATGGTGCCTAAAGCAGCGACTAAATGTAGGTCACATTTGGGAAATGAAAGGGTTGTGTGACAAAGGGCACCAGCAAATGGGTCAAAACTTTATGAAAACCACACAAACACAACAAATGTTATACCTTCCTGTGTTCCCACAGGTGTACCGATGAAAACAGTACCTCACATGTGTGGGTGCGCCTACCTGGGCGCCAAGGAGAAAGCCTAAAACACAAGTAACCCCAAGTCTGTTTTCATACCTGAATTTCACACTCTCACATCATACAGATATGGGCCTTGGGTGACCAAGCCACCAAGGAAAACAGGAAACCCCATGCATTCCTAAAAAGAGGACACCCGTGGGGATCTGCAGAGGTATGATTTGCGCAAATCGGCCCAGAATTTATTACCCAGACACCCCCGCAAAGTCCAAAATGTGGGGGAAAAAAGCATTTTCCACATATTTCACTCGGCTCACCCATCGAAACACGCCGCCAAAAACACATGGCCTACCCTCCCGCATTCCCACAGGTGTTTCTATGAAAACGGTACCTCACATGTGTGGGTGCACCTACCTGGCTGCCAAGGGGAAAGCCTAAAACACAGGTAATCCCAAGTCTGTTTTGACACCTGAATTTCACACTTTCTCCGGACAAGCACAACATACAGATATGGGCCTCGGGTGTCCAAGCCACCAAGGAAAACAGGGAACCCCATGCATTTCCGAAAAGAGAACACCTGTGGCAATCCACAGGGGTAGGATTTGCGCAAATCGGCTCAGAATTTATTACCCAGATACCCCCGCAAAGTCCGAAATGTGGGAAAATAAACACATTTTCTGCACATTTCACCAGGCTCACCCATCGAAACAGGCCGCCAAGAAGACATGGCCTACCGTCCCATGTTCTCACAGGTGTCCCGATGAAAACGGTACCTCACATGTGTGGGTGCACCTACCTGGCCGCCAAGGGGAAAGCCTAAAACACAGGTAACAACAAGTCTGTTTTGACACCTGAATTTCACACTTTCTCCAGACAAGCACAACATACAGATATGGGCCTCGGGTGTCCAAGCCACCAAGGAAAACAGGGAACCCCATGCATTTCCGAAAAGAGGACATCCGTGGGAATACGCAGAGGTATGATTTGCACAAATCGGCCCAGAATGTATTACCCAGACACCCCCGCAAAGTCCGAAATGTATGAAAAAAATGCATTTTCCGCACATTTCACTCGGCTCACCCATCGAAACACGCTTCCAACAACACATGGCCTACCGTCCGTCGTTCCCACAGGTGTCCCAATGAAAACGGTACCTCACATGTGTGGGTGCACCTACCTGGGCGCCAAGGGGAAAGCCTAAAACACAGGTAACCACAAGTCTGTTTTGACACCTGAATTTCACACTTTCTCCAGACAAGCACGGCATACAGAAATGGCCCTCGGGTATCCAAGCCACCAAGGAAAATAGGGAAACCCATGCATTTCTGAAATGAGGACACCCGTGGGAATCCGCAGAGGTATGATTTGGGCAAATCGCCCCAGAATTTATTACCCAGACACCCCCGCAAAGTCCGAAATGTGGGAAAAAAAACACATTTTCCGCACATTTCGCTCGGCTCACCCATTGAAACATGCCCCCAACAACACATGGCCTACCGTCCCGCGTTCCCACAGGTGTCCCAATGAAAACGGTACCTCACATGTGTGGGTGCACCTACCAGGGGCGGAAAAGGAAAAGGGTAACCCACTGGTAACCCCAAGCCTTTCGCCACTGCCCATTTTGTTCATGTGGGCAACATGCAGATTTGGGCCTAGGGTGTCGCAGCCAGCAAGGGAAAGAGGGAACCCCATGCATTTCCCAAATGAGGACACCCGTGGGAATCCAGGGCCCCAAACCCCCTCCCACCTTCCCTTGCCTTTTTTATTATTATTTTTTTCACCCCTGGGGGCAGTGATCATCTGCCCCCAGGGGTCTCCAGAGCTGTGGCCCCATGCTTTGGGGCCACGGGGGAAGGGGGCCGCTTACCTAGTAAGCAGCCCTCCCTCCCCCATGTCACAAATGGATCTCTATTGATCCTGTGACATTGCTGCTCACGGATCGCACGCCCTGCGCCCGATCCGTGAGCAGAAATGCCACACAATGGGTATCGTTGGAAAGGGGAGAATCTCCCCTTTCCAACGATACCCGCCGCGATCTCCGGCTTGAAATACAGCCGGAGATCGAGGCGGAGAAAGAAGGGCACTCCCCTTCTTTCTTCACCGCAGCAGCCGAAAATGGCTGCTGCAGTGATTTTACTTTCAGTTTCACTCCGACGTGCTTTATGCATGCCAACGTGAAACTGAAAGTAATCCAGCCCCCTGGCAGTGAGGGGGGACCACCCCCTCACATAGCCCGGGGGTTGGATTACAGTTTTGAGCGATCCCTACGAGCTATCTCGTCCTTGGCACTGCACATGCAATTTCAAGGACGAGATATCTCGTCCTTGGCACTGAAGGGGTTAAAGCCTACAAAAGGGGTCTCGTGTATGTACTATAAATAAAATACCCAGGCTCTAACATAATTGGACAATCACAAAAACTACTGCATTTGCTTCATTGCGTGTGGTTTTGGTGTTTTCATAATCACCTCAGCTCTTTCAGGTGAGATTAACTGACCTTGTATAACACCACTTCCTGACAATATCGTAATTTCTCCTTGTCTACCTTGTATACTTTATCTGCTAAAATAGGCATTAGCCGAATCAAATCTTGTCTACACTCATCTTCTGTCGTGCTACAAACTAAAATATCATCTACGTACTAGAGCACAATGCTTGACAAATCAATGTTACTTAGGTCCATCTGCAGGACCCTATTAAAGATCGATGGACACTCACAGAACCGCTGGGCAAAAGAGTTCTCTTCAGCTTAGTCTGATGAAACGCAAATGACGTGAGGTCTTCAGAGTCCTTATGCAACTGGATTGAGAAAAATTAATGTTTCAAGTCAATCACCTTGAAATATTGTGTTTCTGTAGGAATACTACATAAAATCGTTGCAGGATTGGGAACTAGAGTAAACTCTGCCTCTACAATCTGGTTAATTGGTCTCATGTCCTGAAGTAAACGCGCCACAACCCCCTTTGATTTTATCACGGGTAGACAGCAGTATTACACGGTGACACTGACATCACCAAGATGTACTGTTCCATCATAGCTTATATTGGGCCTCATTAAGAGGGAGGCGGCCACGGAATGAACAGTGCCGGTAAGAGACCAGAACCGTTCATTACGGGCTGCCACATTACGAGGTCTGAAGTGGGTCCCACTCTGGACGCATGGCCAGACCAGACGTCCTTAGCGGTACCCGCTAGAAGACCAGGATGCTAACAACTGGCCTGTTGTTAGCATCCTCCCCATTCCCATTGAGCCCTATGGGGGTTCAAATGGGAATGGGGATGTACCGGGTCCATGTCCCGGGAATGGGAATTACCGGGCCCGCCAAAGTTGGCATGGCCCGGTAATTCTCTATTTCTGGAACCCCGACCCGGTACCCGGTTTGGGGGTAGCCATGCTCTTAAAAACGGCATGGCTACCTCCAAACTCGTAATTAGGACCATAGTCTTAAAAATACCCACACCTCCCTCTCGAGACATTGGATACTGTCTCTCTTGAGGTAAAATTGCTCCTGGTTTCAGATTAATCTCAACTTCTCCCACCCCCTTTAATAGGCCTACATCATAAGGACCTGTAGTCCATAAAGGCACTTTTTACATTTCTTCATAGAAAAATACGGGGTGCTGCCACACTATCACCTTTCGATGTGGGATCTCACTTCTCTCTATTCTGACCCAGTATGTAATACTCATCTCGAATATTAATTCATCGTCTGATGGATCATCCTTAAATATATCTTCATCTGTGATGTCAGTGAATCTTTACCCTTCTCCAATGGCAATTACTATTCTCTATGGCCTGCCCTGGTCATCAAATTCTTCAAGCATGGCCAATTCCCCTTGCACTATGGCTGCCTGCAGCTGTAGGGGCAAAATATGCCCCCCCCTCTTTGTCCATAGGTATCTGTGGTATGAACAATAATTCATCAGGTATCTTCATAATCTTACCCACTAGGCTGGGTAGCCATGTTAACAGAATGCTCACCCGATAAAGGAAAACCTCTTGTTCTAATGGCATTCCTCGCACAGCTATCTGCCCTGTAAAAGCCATGATAAATTCACCCATATTTAAATAATGGATCCCTGGCTCGGAACACACTATGCCTCCATCAGTGAAAGAATTTGTCATATTTAGCTTTGTCATAAGTCTCTACCCAGAATATTAAATTCAAACTCTGAAGTGCAAGAACAAACTGGCACTGAAGAGCTGGAGATCTTCATCATCACTGATGGATAAAGCAGCCAAATCCTACAACCTCACAATTCAGGATGCAAAGAAACTATTCTATAAGCAAAGAATCAAGGACGCATTATCAAGCTCCAGAGACTGGTTTAGAGTTCTCTGTGAGCTTCAGGACCCATGCACTGCTATCTCGCCAGTGACAAAAGAAACCCTCTGGTACACGGAGATTCTGAATTATCTGAGACAAAAAAAATGCTAAGATTAAGGAAGGACAGTGCGCTACACTCTGTGTCACCCAGGACCTATCCACCATAGTCAGCTCAGAACATGCATTTTCCTCCCCGCCTCCTTTCAGGTTCTGTGAAATCTCGCAAGCTGACATGCTTGATCTTTTGGTGAAAATTAAACCTACAATCTGCCAGGGTGATATCTGTACAGCTACCATTGTTAAATCATGTGCAGAGATGCTGACGCCTTTGATAACCACATTTGTCGATCTCTCTTGTTAGGATATTATTTTCCCAAGTTTGCTTAAACAGGGCTGGATATCACTACTCCTAAAAAAACACACTGGATCCCAACATCCGAAGCAACTAACGTCCAATTACTAACTCACCCTTTCTTTTGAAAATCCTTCACAAAATAGTACATCAACAAATTCAAAAATTTCTGGAGCTTAATAACATTCTAGGCCCAAACCAATCTGGGTTCAGAAACAATCACAGCACTGAACCCACTCTCCTTGAGCTGAAAATGTCTCTTCTGCAATACACGGATGGAGGCAAAGCATCGCTCTTGATGCTACCAGATCTCACTGCAGCATTTGATCTTGTCGATCATACTATCCTAACCACTAGACTACAAGACACTGCCCTCTGTTCTAGTGAGATGGCCTGTCGGGTTCTCTCCTTTCTCTCTAAGTGGATGGCGAGAGTCTACTTCATGGCAGAAGTATATGTCGTGGAGTTTGGGGCGCCCCAGGGCTCCTGTCTATCCCTAACGCTTTTCAACAGCTTTATTCTCCCTCTTTTCAGCTCCTTGGATGTGGAAAGTGTCGAGTATACAAACTATGCGGATGACACTCAGTGTCTCTTTCCTCTTTCTGGCAACCATGAGCTTGAATAATGCAGTCAGGGCGGTGACTGGTATTCGCAGAACAGAGCATGTGTCTGCAGCAGGAAGATGACTTCATTGGCTGCCAGTGCAGAAGAGCATCCTTTTCAGAAAACTGTGCGTCACTCATGCTTGTCTTTATGGAAAAAGTCCAGCATATCTAACCCAAAGGATTAGGTGGTTGCCGGCTAAGCGAGCACTATGCAGCAACAGCACAGGATTGGTGGAAACTCCCGTTGCCAAGCTTTCTCACGTTCAGAATGGCTGTTTCTCAGTGGCCGCCCCCAGCTTTGGAATGCCCTCCCACCGGATCTCAGACTGCGTGGGGCAATATACATTTTTAGGGGCAGGCTGAAGACCCTCCTACTTGAATAAACGTAGCCATCTCACTTACTTACTCCCCACCTAGACTCTGAGGCTTGGTTGACTGAAATGTTTCCCTTATTTGTTTGGTTTTGTTGTTGTCTGCCTTGTCCCAGCACTTCTATACCTATGGGCATTGTCCCAAAGCATTACAAATATATAAAATAAATAAATAACTCATGTTTTGCTGTAAAGGCCTATAATAAATGTATTTTTAACATACATCTGTCTAAGGGTAATCTGTGGAGATTTACTGTGTGTGCTCACTGCGAGCTTCTGATCACTCTCACCCCTCCTGAGACTTAGGGCCTCATTACGAGTTTGGAGGCAGTCATGGCCTTAATAAGGGCATGGCTGCCTCCAAACTCGGGTCCGAGTTCCTTTAATGAGGAATTACCAGGCCATTCCAACCTTGGAGGACCCGGTAATTCCTCATTCAATGTACCCATCCCCATTCCCATTCAAGCCCATATAGGGCTCAATGGGAATGGGGAGGTTGCTAACAACGGGCCCGTTAATAATGGGCCCGTTGTTAACTCTCTGATCCCCTCGCGGGACCCGCAAAGGAAGTCTATTCTGATCAGACGTCCAGAGCTGATCCCTCATGGGAACCTTGTAATAGGGCAGAATGGGTTTAACGGCACCGGCACCTTTACCGGCGCCGTTAAACCCATTCCGCCAGGGTCGTAATGAGGCCCTTAGTCTTGACCACCTGCTAAGCTACCGTAGATTGGTCTGCTTTGTATAAGAAAGTTCCCCTGTTCCACTAAATTAGGGCGGCCTCTTAAACTTCTGCCCACCAGGTCAGAGTTTAGAAAGCCATCTTAATTTCGCAAAGTCTTTTCAATCAGCCTTAGACATTTCCATAATGGAACTGCAGCCAGAAGGGGGTAGTCGACTGAGCAACCAGGCAAGCTTATCAGCATCCACAACAGGAAATGGGTCTGACTACCACGCACTGTGCCGACATCAGAATAGAGCACTCAGTGTCTATCTCAGTGCGCTCATACTGCGTGATGCTGTTAAAGTGCGGAGTTGCTGAGGATGAAAACCTTGAGAAGGTCACCACTAGAGATCGAAAGTGACCACACGGGATCGTAGGACTGGTGCCCTGACATCTTTTGTGGCTCCTTTACTTCTGGTGAATACATATGGGGACCCCTGAAGGCCCCTGATCAACCTAATCACCTCACCAAACTTTGGGCCTCATCAAGAGTTGGGTAATAGCCCTAAAATCCGGCAATAATGGAATTAGCGCACCAACATAGAGGAGCAGTTATATGTCTCTGTAGGAACTCCTGCCCCTTAGGAGCTTAGACGGAGATGTTTCAAATCCCAACGGGCTAGAGCAGAAACATATCAAGCATGAACAGGTTAATGTAAGGTGACGTCTCAAGGCCTGTACAGGGTATAAGTAAAGATGTGAGAGAAAAAGGTGATCACTGTGTTTATTAATGTGTAAAGTCGACTAGTCTACATAATGTCTATTGAGTAAAAATATCAAAGATCGATAGAAGTTATGAAGGAATTGGGAAAGGTTGAAGAGCTATAGTAACTATCAAGTGAAGTGATTGGTACCAATCAAAAGATCGAGGTAGCTCATTGAGAAATTAGAGGATTGAGCGGCGATGTGTTGTGTTGAAAAAGT
Organism: Ambystoma mexicanum; assembly: GCF_040938575.1. Classification (NCBI taxonomy): domain Eukaryota; kingdom Metazoa; phylum Chordata; class Amphibia; order Caudata; family Ambystomatidae; genus Ambystoma; species Ambystoma mexicanum. The sequence goes on along the minus strand of NC_090931.1, from coordinate 9,332,094 downwards.
GATGATTCACATAAAAGAATACAGATTATGTTATAAATCTGGTAAGTATTAAGAGTCAATTGAGGCTTGTCATTATGGGAGACACTTGTTAATTCCCCTTGACTCTTCCCCTGATTCTCCAACCTACTCCTCCTCACCTGTGTCTGAAGAGTTTGTATCAGTGTAAGTGTTTAGGGATCTCCTGCGGCTACTGAAATCGCTCTTTTTTGTAGAGATGTGGCTTTCCCCGGATTGAAGCCACAGTGAACACTGATGAGACAGTGGACCTGAGGCCCCACTTCTGGAACAACCAGAATGGGGAAAAAGCCTGCTGCTGCAGAAAAAAACCCAGTAGAATACTCCACGGAGAACAGTGATCCGGTAAGACGGTGGTGATTGGTGTTCCAGAAATTGTATGGAGCCGTGGAGATCAGATGAGAGCCGCGTAGAGGCACGGAGTGTTCCCAAGCAGGGCAGAGTAGAGAAAGCCCAACAGCCCAAGGGAGAGGTGAAAAGCAGACCGTACCAGACGAAGTACGACCGCCAGATGTAACGAAGGCAAGCAAGAGCACAAGAGACAAAAGGCAAAGATAAACAGAGAGACGGGCGAACCCCGGAAAGCAAGCCAAAAGAATGGCGAGGAAGCCGTGAGAGGGGCAGACAAAGCGCCAACATAGTGGCATAAGGGAAAACAAGAGAGAAAGGCGTTCCGGTGTGGAACGGAATAAAGTAGCACTAGTGCTGACGAGCAGCAAAGGGAAAATACACACTGCGGTTGCAACGCAGTGAGCCACTGGAAGTGATGGGTAGAAACGGCTCCGGCGGTGGCCATGTTGCCTAACGACTAGACCTCTGAAAGCTGGTCGTAAGCAACATGATGGCACTCTTCAATGGCCGTGCAATTTCTAACAGCGCCACAGGCTCTATGCATGGGGAAGCATGACAACACTCCTCTGATGCACTTATGCAAGAGACCGCAAAGCACATGCCCAAGCTCAAACAGTATAGTGCGGAATGGGTGAAAGGCAACAAAGATAAGATATTCATGCCGTGGCCACAAGAGGGATCGCTGTCAAAAGCTGTATTACAACACATGACCACATACTTGCATGCCGCGTACCCAGGGAAGAAATTAGAGAAAGGTTTGGCAATTCTAGAGCTCTGGAAAATGTATCAGGAAGAGAGGGAAGACCCTCCACCTGATGAGTTGATGCTTAGTCAGAGAAAGGAGGAAGGTGTCCTCCTTACTTCGCCCAAAGAAAAAGGCGCTAGCACAGAAGAAATAAGGATGTATCCTCTAAAGGAGTTCATACAAGAGAAAGAAGAAAAGAGTGAGTGGTTGAATATATCGACAGAAATAGAAAGGGAAATTAAGTGATGGAAAGGAGAGAAGGATAAAGCTGACGAGATAGCGCTCGTGCAGAATGAATGGATGGGAGGGCAGATATTACTTAAAATAGATGGGAAAAACATTGAGGAAGTTAGGCAAAGAGAAGATAAGGACGAACAAGAAAGAAAGGACAAAGAACGAGAGAAGAGATTGAAAGAAGACGAGCAGAAAAGGAAGAGCAGGGAGCGACGAGAACAGATATATCAGGAAGAGCAAGAGAGGAAAGAAGAACAGGCAGAAGAACAAAGAAAGTATGACAATAGACAGAGAGCGACAGAATATAGGGATAGAAGACAAAGGAAGAGAGAAGAGGAGGAAGCACAAAAATTAAGGGATAAAAGAATACAAGGATGAAGGGAAGAAGAGGAAAGAAGGGAAGGATTAGGCAAGAAGGACAAGGGCAAGAGGAATAAAGGATTAGAAGAGAGGCGAGAAGGCGAAGAGAATTAGATGAAGAAATAAAACAAAGGAGAAGACAGCAGGGTCTTGATACCATTCTCATTCTTAAGAAATCAGTAGGGTCAAGTCCAGCAATACAATGGGATAGAACAGAAGAGAAGAGTTCCTTCCGATAAATGAAGCAACGTCAGAGGCATCTAGAATAGTATTGGAAGAAGAAAACTATGATGTAGGAAGCAACGTAGATAGGATCAATAGGGCCTATCAAGAATTAAATGAAAGTAGCAACTATGGCAGTCGAGGGAGGAGGGATCAATCCCTAGCATTTAAATCATGAAGCAAAGAAGAAATTCCATTCATTCACAAACATAGAACATTGTCCTTAAGCAGACTGAACCTAGACAAAGGTGAAGGGGATGATAGTCACACTAGTTGGGGACAAAACATGTCAGACGAGGAAAGAGAGTCCATCGTCGAGATAGGAGGAGGGAGCGCATGTGCCCTCGAAGGAAGCCTGCAAACGGATAAAGAAGTAAGATGGTTGGATCTGGAACAACCTAAGGATAGGACGCCAGATCCCATAGCATATCCAGAGCATCCTGAGGATGATTGTATAGTTAGAAGGGAGAATCTCTGCCATATGTGAGCAGATTAAGACCACTACCGGCAAAGAGGCGGACAGGGACGAATGTTCCTGCAATGCGAACGATGGGAACCGACTGTGGGTTGGGGTTTACACAGTTTCCCTTATTGGAAAAAGGGGGATCAAGACCACAGTACATTCCATGGCTGTAGATGGATAAGGATAATTTAAGGTGTAAGCTCCCGATTTTGAATTCGGGTGCATGGAAATGGATATACAAGTTCAAACAAACGACAGGAGAAAATACGCTGACCACAGGGGACATAAACGTTCTTGTAGAAAGGGGTGATGACATGTGGAGGAGAGCAGGGTATTCAGGTATGACAGCACAAAACACAGCACATGATGGAGCGCCATTTAATAATTGTAGTGCAGATGTTTGGAGGGCTCTCAGGGTACAGTATCCTGACACATCATATATGGGTGCAATTATGACACGTAAAATGAAGGAAGATGAAGACCCTATTGCTTACATTGAGGACATTCAGGAGAAATGGCCACTTGAAACTCTTATTTTACCACATTTTATGTCAGGGGTTGCCTGAGCCAGTACAGAGACAAATGAAGAAATTATTGGGAATGGAAGTGAAGCCGTGGGTTGAGACACAGCTGACGATAGTGCATCACTGTCGGTTGTTGCAAGAGAAAAATAAGAAGAAAGATGAGACTAGGAAAATCGAGGAAGCCAAGTTAGTTCAGAAAACATTTCAAGATTTGCCATAGAAGGGGCGGTATCGACAAGCGGAGAAGGACTGGGAATGCAGGAAACAACGGGTGCATCGCAGGCGAGTAATCAGTGTCCAATGAACCAAGGTGGATATGGATTCATACCGCGAGGCAGAGGTATCGGCTATAGAGGAAGAGGAGGAGGATTCCAAAATAATCAAGGTGAGTTTCAGATTACACAGAATGAGAATCAGAATACCCAGGGAGGATTTAACCAAGGGGGACTTGTCAGACTAGCACCCACAGTATGGTGGACTTGTGGGTTGACAGGGCACATTGCACACATATGTGGGCGCCAAAGGAATTTACAGAATGGACAATTTTCAATAGGGGGGAAAGCTTATCCTCCACCATATAGCACACAAACAAGGGACTGGTTTGTTCAAGATCACACAGTGTATCAGACACATGTGATGTGAGTGCAGCAGGCACAGCAGCAAGCAAGAGTGCAAATGAATCCACCACAAGGGCAGTCACAACAAGTCCCCATGCAGACACAGCAGTATGCAAACACAGAACAAGTGCTGACACTGTGGTAGGAGGAAATACTTTCACGGGGATGGGGATGAGCCTGTACCCACATTAGGACAGCTCACACAGTGACTTGATCTGTTCAGTACTATCTGTGACACCCGACCCCCAAGAGGAACCAAGGGTCGATGTGACGATAGAAGGCAAATCTTTTTCTTTTCTAGTAGACACTGGGGCTACTCGTTCATGTATACGAGAGGGAAAATATCCAATGTCGGGAATTGCCATGAATGCTCAAGGTTCTCTGGAGCTGCGAGTCGAGTTCCTTTTACTGATGAATTACCAGTCTCTATATGAGAGTGTGACATGTATGTTCCTTTGTTATATTCACGGTAGACTCCAGTTAATATTTTGGGAAGAGATTTGATGACAAAACTTAACATTACAATTTCATTCACTGAAAAAGGAATAGTGTGTTCCACTCCCGGAATACACTATTTAAATGTGGGAGAATGTATACTAGCATTCACAGGGCAAGTGGCTCTGCAAGGCGTTCCAGTAGATCCACAGGTTTTTCTATATGTAGTGCACATTCTATTGACATGGCTACCTGGCTTAGTGGAAAAAATTGTGAGAATACCTGATGAGTTTTTGTTTCGACCACGAATACCTATGGACGAAGATGGGGACAGACTATCCCTATAGAATTAGAAGCAGCGTATGGCAATGCTCGAAGGAGTAGATGATGAGGGTAGACCATAGAGAACAGTAATAGCTCTCGAGGAAGGGTACAGATTGAGTGACATAACTGATGACATGTTTAGGGAACACTGAACAGATGATGAAGTGGTGTTCTTTATGAGGATCACCTACTGGATAAAAATAGAAAAGAGGGAAGTTCCACAACGAATGACGAAAATGCAGCAGCGTCCAGCATTTTTTCAGGAAGATTTGCAGAAGGTGCCAGGTGTACTTTTGACCATGTGCCCTTATGACGTAGGTTTACTAAAAGGACATGGGGAAGTTAAAATAAAGCTAAAGCCAGGAGTGATTTACCTCGAGCAAGACAGTACTCCATGTCTTGAGAGGCTGATGAGGGTATATTTCAGACTATTTTGGCATTGATGAAACAAGGAATGCTGGTGCCATCGGAATTGTTGTGTAAAAAACACGGTGTAGCCGATCAAAAAATCTAAAGGAGGGTCATGGAGATGTATACAAGATGTGAGACCGATTAACCAGATTGTAGATGCAGAGTTTCCTTTAGTTCCTAATCTGGTCACAAGAGTATGTAGTATCCCAGTGGAAACTCGATATTTCACGGTAATCGATTTAACAAATGCGTTTTTCTCGATCCTTTTGCACAAAGACTCACAAGACTTGACTTCCTTTAGGTTTTGCTAAACTCGACTGAAACATACTTGTTTGTACTGTGAGTCCCCATGGAAGATGAGTGCAGACAAGATTCTATTCAGTTGATGACTACTCTAGCAGACAAGGGATACAAGGTAGCCAAGGAGGTTTTACACACTTTTGGGGAAAGGCATTCAGGTGCAGCAGTAGAGAGGCATAAATTAAATGGAGAAATTGAAGATGTAGCCAGTGCAAGACTACCATCTCACTTTTTAGCATAAGCAGCAGAATTAGTAATGCTTATTGTTGCACTCGAGAAACACGAAGGGCAGGAAGTGAGGATGTATAGTGATTCTGCCTCCGTGACGTCAACCGTACATGCAGGACTAGCGCATTGGAGGGGCTACCTCCGTGTGGACGGCACTGGAGTGCAGCACACATCCTTATTGGACAGTCTTATTAAGGCACTACAACTCCCAGTAGCCATAGTGGTCATTAAATGCGCAGCTCACTCTTCGGGAATAGATTTTATCTCCTGTGGGAATGAAGCCACGGATGGAGAAGCAAAAAGGGTTGCATATTCTCTAGATATTTCGAGGTTTGATACGGAGAATATTAAAGAGAAAGTAGTCAGAACCATGTTAGTGCAAGAAGGGTTTAATACATTGTTGATAACCCAATTAATGGAGATTCAAGGGAGTGAACCACAGGAAGAGCAGGAATTATGGAAATGAATGGGGTATTCTTTATCCCCCACTGAAGCATTATTGTGACAAGATAGCACTGGAAAGCCGGTGATGCCAGTAGCATGATTGAAGGTGCACTTGAACAGCTGCATTACCCCATGCATGTAACTAGGGAGAGTCTTACTGCTACGATTGCGGAAGATTGGTTAATTCTGAATTTGTTGGAACATGTTGCACTATTTATAGTAAACTGCATTTTGTGTCAAATGTTTACTGCTGGGCATACACTGAGAACAATTAGAGGGGTAATACCTCAACCGAATGCTCAGTTTCAGCATTTATATATCGACTATGTCGATATGCTGCAAGTATGCAATGGATACATGTATCTATTATTGTGGTGTGTCCCTTATCTAGATGGATCGAGGCAGGTCCATGTACACACCCTGATGCCACTTGTGCAGCAAAGTTTTTAGTACGCAACATCTTCCCAAGATAGGTTGTGTGTGAAGTGCTGAGATCAGACAATAGGCCGCATTTTGTTAATGAGCTATTTGAGCTAATAAGGCTTCTATTGAACATAAAACACAGGTTTTCTTCTCATCACTTGTAAGCAAACAGGATATGTGAGAGACTCAACGCCCTCCTTAAAGAGAGTATTGCCAAGATTTAATTGACTTTGAAGAAGGGATGGCTATATGCCCTTCGGAATCAGCCTGGATCAGACCATCACCTCACCCCGCACGAGTTAGTGACAGGGTGGCAAATGAGAACGCCCCTTACTCCTCCATCTAGAAGTAGAAGTGATGCCCAGAGTGTAGCTAAAACTTTAGGTGATGAATTACATGACTATTTGACATGTACGACCTCAAGCATCTCTCTCATTTCAGATCAACTCAAGCGCCGGGGGGGGGGGGGGGTCGGTGTCAGAACACAGATGAAGACAATTCAACATCCAGCCCAACTGACCTTTTATCAGCACCCAAATTGTATGTTGATGATCTAGTGCTTATTAAGAACTTTACGAGGAAGTGGCATGAGCCATGTTTTAATGGCCCCTTTTGCATTGAAAATATAACCCCTTCAGCTGTGAAGGTCCAAGGAAGATGAGCGTGGATTCACTTAAGCAACGTAAAAGTCTTCAAAGGTGAGAACCTCCCTCCCACCATTGCTGGTCCAGAAGCAAGACAAGAAGAAGAATTTCAGCGTCGGCAGACTCGATCAATGACAAAGAAGAAGGACGACAAAATGACAACTTCTGAATGATGCAGATTTAGTTTGGACTACAACTCAATTGATACTCCTTATAGATATTTTAGCAGGAATAAAAAGTCTTGAAGTGAGTTTTAGTTGGCCAAAAATGAACACTAGCAACACATTGAAGCATCAGAGTTATGCCTAAACATCAGTTCTTGATCAGAAATTGGAAACAAGATCAGTATCCAGATTCATTTTGTGGTGCATATCTGTTCTAAGAGGTTAACCCTACTGTACTCACTGATAGTGATGTGCTTAGGCTTGTGCTTGCTGTTTTTGTATTTATACTTCAAGCTTATTCTGCTCTTGTCAGAAGAAATGTTGATATTCACACTTTTTTACAGGATCCTAAAAATGGCCCTGTGATTGGAAGGCTGCTAATTGCGATCATTCAACAAATCCCGCAGTTACAAGTCTACAAATAATTTGGTAATTGTATTTATAATGAGAAACATAAAAGTTGGTACAGTTCCAGAGAACAAGTACCAGAATGGCACAAAAAGTGGTTTATTTATTTATTTAAGCGTTTATTACAGCACACAAACGCTTGAGGCATCTAGGCGCTAGTTACAGAAAGTGCATCCTTGGGACATAAAAGTTGCAGATATGCAGACTCTGAAAGCTACTCCTCATCTTGAAGGAGCTATATCAGGTAGCATACGCAAGGCATCGTGAATGCAAGAAATAGTAGAGTAGAAATGGTTGAGACAAATACAGAGTCCGAAGTTACAGTATGGTGCAATCAGGCACCACACGATGCTAGGTATGTCAAAGAAGGTGGGATTACAGGTAGGAGTAATCATACACCACACAAGGCTGAGTGGGTCATAGTAGGTAACTACTCACAGGTAGGTGCAATTGGTCATAGCGCAGGCTGGGTGGGTAGGTGAGATCCGTAACAATACTGATTTAGACAAGCTGAACCGACCTCACACCTGTTGCGGGTGCTACTTTACGAGAGAAGACATGAGGGCGAGGTAGGGTGAGCATATGCGCAGGCATGGGGCTCTGGGTAAATGGCAGGTTGTCCACAGAGGAGAGCGAAGTCAGGATCAGGTAGGTGACTAGCGAACATTTGGGATCAGGTGCAGTGCAGTGACCGCGTTATCATGGTGAGGAAGTCTTGAAGTGGTGTGCAGGTGTAGGCAAAAGTGGACGGTTCCAGGGTTAAGAGAAGAAGGAGAGACAGGTGAACTGGTGAATCTGCAGGTGAGGGTGCAGATCTTACCTCAGGTGGAGTCTCACCTCATCCGACATCCCGGCAAGACAGATAAAGGCAGGTTGAACATGGTTGCCTATGTTTTGGTGCATTCTAGAGGCCTGAAAAATTATACTCTGTGGGCCTGATTCACAGAAGCTTTTTATATGGTGCAATCCCATATGAAAATGTTCTGTGAATCAGGCCCTTTGTCTTTCTATTTCTCCTCTTTCACAGTCTCTATCACACTAGTTCTCCCACTGAGGCAGATGCCCTTATGGTTCCCCCACTACGGGAGCTGCTTTTGGTTTGCTTCATGAGCATTACACAACCTTTACATTTGGGAAACATAAGAGAAATGCAGAAGAAAATAATGAGGGGATAAATAGGTAAGGAGAGTTGCTGTGTCTGTCCTCTCATACCCAGAAGTTCCAGAACGCGTTGCCAGGTGTCTCCTTCATCTTGCAGAATGAATGACCAGAGGACAATTCCAGGGAAGTTGGACCACCTTGCGATGGAAATCAAAAAGGTCAATTCCATTTCAGGATGATTATTTCAAGATTTCACAGATGGAAAAGTATCCTGGAGGGAGAGTAAGATGCATATGTATCCTGCAGATGGACAGGAAGAGGTAGTCATGAAAGACATGAATAGAATGGAATGCTCTGATATAACAGAAATAGCTGGATCGCCTGGATATTGCGAACAAACTCAAGTCTTAGTCTATGGATATGTGAAGTCCAAGAAGGCATGGAAAGGAGGACTGATGTCCTGTGCAGCTCATCCATTAAAGTCAGAATGTGTGCAAGTGGTACAGAGAGTAAACAATGGGTGTTTGAAGTCATGGGTGAAGCATGCCAAACTGCTGACATGGGTATAAGATGAATCAGGTCCAGTGGTTGTGATTCCATTGGCAAATGCAACATTGTGCTTCCAAAGAGAAGGAAGAAAGCATGTTGAAGATAACATAGGCTGCCAAACTGCAGTTGACATTTCCAGAGTGGGAGCAGGGACATCCTTCCTGATGGATCGATATTGGGCTTGTGGGCCTTGGGCGCACATGAAGCTGCCAAAGGATTGGGGAGGAACGTTTTCCTGGGTGCTCATCCATGTTCCAGCATTAGTGATTCCGCAGAGGTACATGAACATTGGAGAGTTTCCAAAAAGTAGATGCCCATTTAAGAAGGAGAAGATTGCTTGAATTTCTCAGTCGAACCAAGAGATGAAATTACTTCTCAGCCAAGTCAATAGAAGCATATGACACTATTCCTTATGAATACAGGTTGTTCATAAAGACTGCTTCAGCATTCACAACTATCTTCATGTCTGGGATCCAGACACTGGCCAATGCCAAGTGATTGCAGATTATGAGATGGGAGCTTCTCCAGACAATCAACACCATCATAAAGGGATTTAATGCTATCAAGGAAGAGCTGAGGGTCATATGACTAATGACCCTGCAGAACAGATATGTCCTGGATATGATCACAGTGATGGAAGGAGGAGTTTGTGCCAAAATCGGGCCCTCATCTTGCACAGTTATACCTTCTTATGATGGCGAGAGCCGGACGTTGACAGAGGCCTTAACGTTGCTGATAAACCTACATAATCAGATGGAAGACGAGACAGAGGACATTATAGATTTGTTTTCGTTTGTTTGTTTTTATTATTTATAATGCGCACCAGACCCAGGGGTATTCGGGCGCGAAGGCATGAAGAGGGTTGTTCAACTTAGGTTATAGGTTACATATTAAACATGGGGTTACACCTACGGTTACAATGCTGTGGATATGTATTGTAAAAGAGTCACAGATGTATATACAGTAAGTTTACAAGAAAGCAGCTAAGACACATAAATAAGGCAGAACAAATATACAAAATATACATGAGATCCTAGATGTCAGAAGGGTGAGGTTAGGCATCATGTTCTTTTAGCCATTGAATCAGATTGAATCTGAATTGCTGGTAGGGGAGATCTTCCCTTAGCGCAGGGGGAAGGGAGTTCCAATATTGTGCTGCTTTACCAGCGATGCTACTCCCACTAGATATAGTGAGTTTGAATCTGGGTACTAGCAACAGGTTGATGTTAGCTTTTCTTAGGGGGCAAGAGGCTGTTTGTCTGGTGAATCTGTCTATAAGGTATTGCGGGGCTGCATGGTTAAGACATTTGTGTGTAAGGGATTCTGTTTTGAGGAGGATTTTGTCATTTGTGGTGAGCCAATTAGTAGATCTCCTGAGGTCTGATATATGGGCGTTTTTAGGGAAGTTTAGGGCAGCTCTCAGGGCATTATTTTGAAGTGTCTGTATTTTGGCGGTGATATATTTGTTACTGCCTATCTAGTTTTGACAGGATTAGTGCCCTTGCTAGAATGACGCAATTATTAGGTGAGAGGAAGGGCTTGGCTGCTCTAATTAACTTGCAGGTGTAAGAGGTGGCTGAGGCCATGGCATTCACTTGTTTACCAAAGGTAAGCGTGGAGTCTATATAAAAGCCGAGGGTTTTAACTACTTTGGCCACAGTAATGATGTTATTGTCAATTATGAAGGAGTCATAGTTGGGACCTAGTTTTTTGATGTTGGAGGAAGTGCCTAGAATGAGGAGTTCAGTTTTGTCATCATTCAGGCATAGACCGTGGGAGGCCATCCGTGCCTGAATGATGAGGTAGACTCTATTCACAAAGGCCAAATCCTTCTCATAATCTCCCATCAACGGATGAGGATCTGTGTATCATCTGCACAGTTAGTGTAGGTGATACCAAGACCATCTAGATCATCAAAAAGGGGCTTTGTGAAAATATTGTAAAGGGTGGGAGATACAGATGATCCTTGGGGTACGCCGCATGAAATAGGTGCAGGGTCTGCGGCTGCTAGAGGAGAGAAAACTTGCATTGTCCTGTTATCCTAGAAGCACTGGAGCCATACGAATGCTTCATGGGAGAAGCAGGCTGCCATGACCAGATGATTGCAAAGTGTTGCATGGTCTACCAGGTCGAATGTGGCAGAGAGGTCGAGGAGTAGAAGGAGTGAAGTCGTGCCTTTATCTCTTAGTGTGTCTATTTGTGCCTTAAGGTCTAGGAGTGCAGTCTCAGTACCATGCTGTGGTCTGAAGCCGGACTGTCGAACTCCTAGGAGGTGGTTTAGTTCCGGGTGGTGCTGAATTTGTAGGTAAGCTACTTTGTTCAGGATTTTCAGTAGGAACGGCACAGTGGTTATGGAGCGATAAGTGGTTGGGATGGAAGGGTCCAAAGTTTGCTTTTTGAGGAGGGGGAGGACCCAGGAGTGTTTCAGGTTGCTAGGTATGGTACCTGATGTGAAAGAGTTTGGTGATGAAGGTCGGATGACAGTCGGTTTGCGTCCATATTCTTATGGATTCTGCAATGGATGGCAAACATCTTCAAGTTTCTTGGAGCAGTATTAGTGATGGTGATGTTTGGATTCTGTGTGATCAAGATCATAATTGCCCAATGTAAGAAGAAAGCAAAGAAGGTAGTAGGAATGAAGATCATGATCGATGACAAATCAGGGTTTGGACCCAAAGAATTGAATGATGAAGATGTCAGAAAATATTTAGAGGCCAGCATTGTAACACCTGAAGGAACGAAGTTCCTGTATCCAAAGAATCATAAGAAGTATGTGGGACGATGGGTATATTGTGAACTGAATGGATGGTGCAGCGACATGACTTGGAGTGTGGACGTACTTGTTAAATCAGCCGGCACCCCGAGGGGGGTGATGAAGATTTGGACTCGGAAGAAGCACTTCTTCAAGAGAAAGTATCAAGATTTTGAAACTGGTGAAGAGGTGGTCAATAACTCGACCAGAAGGGGGAATGTAGAGGAGCAGCTGCATGCCTCTGCATGAAGTCCCACCCTGCTACTTCCTGTATGTTGGATGCCTGAGATTGTGCCATGCTTGACACCAGCAGTTGTGAGCATATAACGGCGAATATTTGAAAGGAGGTACCCTTTGAGAAAACCTTATCAATTGTATTCCCAAAGAGACAACAATCTGAGGGAGGAACTCCATGAAGGAATATGAAAAATGAGAGAAAGAGGAGCTGGCAACGTCACAAAAGACGAGAGATGAACGTGACGCGCTGAGAAGACTGGCTGAAGAGAATGCATGGACCTTATAGAAACTAATGGCAAAGCAAAGAATCGAGTAAACCTTCATATGCGAAAAGAAGATTGCACATGTACGACACACTGCAGTAAATGCAAGCCATTCCATAAATGTACAGATGCTTTAACGCAAGTAGACTAAGTGATCTTAGAAGCTGGCTATATGTAGTGAATAGACTGCAGGTAGAGCCGCCATTGTATACAAGCTGGACATCGGTGTCCTGAATTTAGTAAGCCCGGACCCATGGAGAATAAAAGCCGAGAACTGTGTTGCAGCAAGAATTAGCTGAGATCGTGGATACAAAAGATGAGGCTGTTTGGCCTGGTGTCAAAGTTAAAGTCTTGAAGGCGGTGAACATGAGAAGCTGAATCATCCTTTGTTAGGGTGCAAAGAAAGAACATCAAGCGGGCCAAGTTTTATTCATTTAAGACATCTAAATGGTGAAAAATGGACCAAATCGTGGTCTCCAGTCATGTGTAATGATCTGCTAAACGTGTGTTGCATCTACTACCGGCAAGTGATAGACAGGTGGGGTAGCCTGTGTCCTCGCATCGCTAAACTATGATATTCCCTCATGCCATAGGCCACCGAAATAAAAAAGAGGGTTCTCACCCTATTATATAAAAAACAAAAAAAACTCCAGTCACGTGAGCCAAGGAAGGAAATAGAGTTGAACTTGGAGTCCTAGAACAATGATAGTGCGTGCTCAAAATCCTTTGTATTCTTACAGACAAGAATAATTTGCAAGGCCAAGTTCAAAGATAATCTTCATGGCAGAAGCCATGGGTGATGAGAGACGTTGTGCTAATTGGATGGGGAGGTAAAGTCAAGTCCACCTCCAGGAACCTGGGTCTGAGCTTACGTGCTGCTAAGTAAACTGAATGTTCCAGACACGGCACAAGCGTGCCACTCAATTATACAGGGCCATATAACAAAGGGCCTTATAGTTACTGTCCACCTAATAGTGTTGAAGATGACATGTTTTAGAGGTAGGCATAAATTGTCCACCTGACAGTAGATATCCAATCACAAGCTCACCCCCTATAGAAGGTATACATAGATGTTCCCCTTGAGACTATCACAACCCTTCGTAGGTTTTTCTCATTTGCCATGTAGTATGACATCACATATGACACATTTTTTTTATATAAATGTGTTTTTATGTGAAATGAACCGAGAACTCGAACGAACGTCCATTGATGTCTGTTGTAACTCCCTGTTTTAGACACTTGATATTAAACCCGCTGCCACTGTTATTTCCGGACTGGGTGATCTTGAGTTCTGCAGGCGAGAGGTGTCATTCCCGCCAGGTCTGACCTGGCAGGTTTAACACCACCTGCCTGCAGGTGGACGTGGAAACACCAGCACCATCACAAGATGGTGCTGGTTTTTCCACTTCCCCATTCCCATTGAGTCCTGTGGGACTCAATGGGAATGGGGATTTACCGAATTCTGCCTCCGGAATTCCCGTGTCACCGGAGTCATAATGCCCCGGTAATTCTGGAAATCACGGAAGCGGAATGGTAATAAGAGTCCGGCGGTAACCTGCCGTAATTTCAGGCATGGTTACTGCCTGACTCGTAATGAGGCCCAGTAACTTTTGCCATCTTCCTAAGTTTGTTCGAATATTTGGTGTCAGAGTTACTCTGCAGCCCATCCATTACATGTGTGCTACCCAAAGGGCTCTGAGCTCACGTGGTAGCACTGCGAATGGTTAAAACATCCAAACTAGTTTGGCTCCAGAGTTTCGGACAATTGAGTATCCTCTGCCATTAGACGGAAGATCACAGGGTTTCCTTCCTGTGGAGAGCGTCCTAATGGAAATAAACTTGTAAGAAGAACCAAGACGGTGGCCAGGTCCCCCTTTGATGAAATTCCTGCCCGGTTTCCATGTGCGCTCTCTGGATGGAAGGCAGAGTGGTCGATTGGAGGAGGAGTCGATATTGAATGCCTCAAATCGATTAACAAACAAATGGTGAGTAGATTTAGGGGAATGGAAAATTAAGGGGGTGGGGTTTGGTCAATTTTGAGTAACGGGAAATATTGTGTGAAGAAAGGATAGCGCCTAGAGTCCTGGCTCAAGGGAGCTCAGGAGGAGATGTTTCAAATCCCAATGGGGTAGAGCAGAAACATATAATACATGAACAGGTTCATGTAAGGTGATGTCTCAAACTCTGCACAGGGTATATAAGTAAAGGTGAGAGAGAAAAAGGTGATCACAGTGTTAATTGATGTGTAAAGTCGACCAGCCTGTATATTGTCTATTGAGTAAAAATATCGAAGAGCGATAGAAGTTGTGAAGAAATTGGAAATTCGTGCTGCTAAGTGAACCGAATGTTCCAGACATGGCAAAGGCGTTCCTTCCGATTGTAACAAAGGGCCTTATAGTTTGAGAGCCAATGATATACTGTGTACTTAATAGTGTTGAAGATGACATGTTTTAGAGGTAGGCATTAGTTGTCCACCTGACAATAGACATCCAATCACAATCCCACCCCTTATAGAAAATATACTTAGATGTTCCCCTTGAGCCTATCAAAACTCCTCATAGGTTTGTCTCATTTGCCACATAGTATGACGTCATGTATGACGAATGTTTATTGTATAAATGTGTTTTTGATGTGAAATGAACTGAGAACCTCTGTTGATGTCCTTTGTAACTCCCTGTTTAAGACAATTGATAATAAAACAAACTTTGCCATCTTCCTGAGTTGGTTTGATTATTTGGTGTCAGAGTTATTTTGCATCCCCATCCATTTCATGCAGGTTACCCAAATGGCCCTACGCTCAGAAGGTACAGGCCACCAATACCTGTATCCATTACATGTCTGCAGCATATCAACGTAATCGATATGCAAATATTGCAACAGACCATTTGGTCGAGGTATTACTTCTCTGATTGTTCTCAGTGTATGCCCAGCAGTAAACCTCTGACACATGATGCAATTCACAATGAACTGTGTGACTGGTTCCAATAGATTGGGAACAAACCAGTCTTCTGCAATGGTGGAAGCAAGACTTTCTCAGGTTATATGCTCAGGGTAATGCTAATGCTTGAGTGAGACTTTCAACAATGCCGCTGGAATCACTGGCTTTCCAGTGCTGTCCTGTCCCCATAATGGGTGATAACGAACGCCCCCTATGATTCCATAGTTCTTGCTCCTCTTGTTGGGCTCTACCCTGAATTTCTATTAGTTTTGTAATTGACTGAATATTAAACCTTCTCGTGTTAGCATGCTTCTATTCAATATTTCCTTGATATTCTCAGTATCAAACTTGAAATTTCTGAATAATATGCAACCCACAAGATAAAGTCTGTTCATTTAGTATGTGCTGCGTATTTTACGACCGCTATATCTACTGGGAGTTGTAGTGCCTTAATGAGCCGGACCAATAAAGATGCATGTTAGACTGGAGTGCCGTAGCTGCTAGATAGCCCCTCCTTTTCCAGCGTGAAAGCCCTGCATGTACGGTTGACGTCATGTAGGTGGAGTCACTGTTCACCGTCACTTCCTGCCCTTTGCGTTTTTTTTAGCATAACAATAAGCGCTACCAATTCTGCTGCTTGTGCTGAAAAATTAGACGGTAGTCTCGCACTCGCCACTACCTCAAATTCACCGGTTAATCTGTGTTTTACAACTGCAGAGCCTGAATGCCTCTCTTCACCAGTTTGGTCAATTTTGAAAGAGCCATTAATAAAGAGAATCTCTCCTCCCGCTAGAGCATTTTCTTTCACACAGGGTATATCATCATAGAATTCAACATAATTTGAGCAGTCATGCACAGGATCGCCTTCTTCTGCATGTTCAGCTACAAACGTGGCTGGGTTCACTATTTTACACCTCACTACCTAGAGATCATCACTTCATATTCAGACACTCTTTGTGACGTCAGTGTGCCTTTGGGTTTCTCTAAAATGGCAACTAAGGCATGCTCCACATAGAGAGTCATGGATCAGCCCATGGTCATACGTGTGGACTTTTTTCCAATTGCAAATGCAGCAGCAACCACAGATTGATCTAAACCCCCACTGTAGTATGCCAAAGGTTTATACCCTAATGTTGTTATTCGTGTGAGTACTGCTATCATTATTGACTCATTGGTGTGTGAAAATAAATAAAATTCCTCGCTAAAGTTGGGAATCCCTAAAACTGTAGCTGTACAGATTGCTCTTTTAAATTCCTCAAATCCTTCCTCCATTTCTTTAGTCCATTATATCTTTTCCTTACCAACTTGTGCTTTCTTAAGTGCTTGCAAAAGTGGTTTTGTATATGTGCTGTAGTCGAACACACAGGCCCTGCAGTAATTGCATAAGCCCAGAATCTGCTGCATTTGCCTTACTGTGTTTGGCTTTGGTGTTTTCATGATAGCCTCATCTTTCTTGGGTGTCACTTTCTTTCCTTCATAAGAAGTTAACTGGCCTATGTACAGCACCTCTTCCTGGCAATACTGTAATTCCTCCTTATCTACCTTGTATCCCTTGTCTGACAATATAGTCATTAACTGGACAGAGTTGTGTCTACATTCATCCTCTGTTTCACTGCAGATTAATATGTCATCTACGTACTGAATTACTGCCCTCTTGACTTCATTGTTGCCTAGATCCATCTGCAGGACTTGATTAAAGATTGACAGGGACTCACAGTACCCTTGAGAGTATCGAGTATGTTTTAGTCTCTTTTGTCTGAACGTAAAGGAAGTAAGGTCTTGTGAGTCCTTGTGCAACAGGATTGAGAAAAATACATTTTTCAAATCAATCACTGTGAAATACTTAGCTTCATCTGGGATTCTACATAATATTGTCGCGGGATTTGAATCTAATGGAAACTCGGCTTCTACAATCTGTTTAAGAGGGCGCAAGTCCTGGATAAATCTCCACAACCCCCCTTCAGATTTTTTAATCAGCTACAATGCAGTATTGCACAGGGGTTCCGATGGCACTAGGATTCCCAGATTCATCAGCGCTGAAATAGTCTCAAATATGCCTTCATCAGCTTCTCGAGACATAGGATACTGTTTTGCGTGGGGAAAATTGCTCCTGGCTTGAGTTTTATTTTAACCTCCTCTATTCCCTTCAATAGGCCTACATCATTGTTAATCAGCAGGTGGGAGTTGTAAATCAGGTTGGAACAACAGACCTTTATTCATCCAGTCAACTTTCTATACTGCTTTCAAACATAACGAAAAAGTCTTCTTTTGTTCATGGAAGTCACTGCTTCTACCGTAATGTTCCTTAACATAAATCAGTGCTCTTGCATTGGCACGTTGCTTGTCCTTGCCTCTGAGTGGCCACTGTGCATGACAAAGTGGCACAAAGTTCAGAAACTAATCACCACTCTGGACGTCTGCTTCAGCGGTGTAATAAGAAACAAAATGTTTGTGTAACACACCGCCTTTCGTCTCCGTATGCAAGAGAAGCACAGTTCCTTAAATGAAATCACCTCTCCGGTCGTCAGCAGGTGGCCAATGAGAACCAAAATGTTCATTCAGGTAATGCACTCCTGCCCAGAGGCTTTCTGCATTCCTTATCGTTCAGTCGTAATTACAGACTCCTTTGGCATCTGTTGCTCGTGGACCTAATAGACCCAGTGAAAACCGGCAGCCTCCTCCGTCCACTCCTCAATGCTCTCAACGAGTCCCTAGGCGCAAACATAGAGAGAGAGCTTGAGTCCACGCATGCATTTTTTAATGCTCTCTCCTCTCCTCCTCTCCCATCCCCAGGTGTATTCTGTCCTTCTCCCTTCTTTGGAGCCAACCCCTCCCTTTCCCCGACTTCGTCTCTTGGCGTTACATCTACCACCCGACCTCCCTGATTGTTAATTTGTACAACCCGCCACCCCTGTGTTCTTCCTGTTCTGTATGTCTTTCTCTTGTCCCGATGGTAAGGTAAGTGCATTCCACAGTGCATTTTAAAAGTCTGGGGTTTAGGAGCTTTTCATTAGGATTCAGAAAAATAGTAGTAGTTCTCCGAAATGCACACGGCCTAGCAGAATGGCATTGTGCTTTGTTTGGTTCACTGTTGCACCTTTTCCATCGTTTGATCCCCTGCGTTCCCCGCACCCTGCAAACACCGGCTCCCCAGTCCTGTTAGATACCAGCTCTCCCATTGCAATTACTGTGTTTTCTGTTACCGCAATGTTTGTGCAGGGGTTAGATTGTACTACACGGTCAGGCTCTGGGGCTCTATTCTCACAGTCGGATGGGCCCGTAGCCCAAGGGACACGTGGTACCTTCTCTAGGTCTTCTTGGGAGAACGCTGGTCTTTGCACATTAGTGCCATTCGTGGTGGGATTTCCCTTTTCTCAATTTGTATCCAGTATGTAGTGCTTATAAAATACTTCATCATCTATACGTTCATCTCTGAACATATCTTCATCTCCTATGTCAGTTAACCTGTATCCTATCCTCCCTCAAGAGCTATCACTGTCCTCTATGCTCTACTTTCATCATCTAGTCCTTCAGGCATTGCTATTTCACCTTGTGCTATGGTGCTTCCAGTTCTATAGGAGTAGCCTGCACTTCTTCCTCTTCCGTAGGTACTTGTGGTCTAAATAAACTCATCAGGTATCCTCACAGTCTTCCCTACTAATCCAGGTAGCCATGTTTAAATAACAAATTCCTTGAGTGGAGCACACTCTTCCTTGGTTAGTGAAAGAAATGGTCATGTTAAGTTTAGTCATCGTTGTGCTTGAACTAAAACATCGCGCTGGTGTGCAGTGCATTCTGGGAGCGCTCAGAGCCATGATGGATATTTAATTCAGGCCGCAGTGAAAAGCTGCACTCACTTTGCTAAGAGTTAGATTCACGATGCTGAAGAAAACATGCTTTCCAAACCTGTTATGCAGTCAAGGACATTTCTGCTGGGAAAGCTAACTTTGTTATGTCTTGTTAAGAGCTATGGGACTGTTTTCCGTGGTGCTTGTTTTTAGAAGAGGGAGGCACTTTGCTCCTTGAGGTTACTGTCGGTTGACCCAGCTGGCAACCAACGGTGGCTCATCAATGCGCAAGTGCGTTGCCAGAAGGTTCGAGAAATCGCCACCCCTTTTGAAGGGTGCATATATGCGGAACCCCTGAGCGGTCAGGTGAGACTTCAGCCGGAGGGGGGACGCTTTCGTCCGGCCTACCTGTGGGCTGTTGTGCTCTCGGCCTGTCTGTTATCGGGGTCTTCCAGCCGCTTCTGGCAAGATGAGGAATCCAGTTACGCTCACGGTCAGGGGCGTTGCTAGGGGGGGTAGGGGGGCTATAGCCCCTGACCTTTTGGTTGTAGCCCCGGATAGAATCTCAGGAGCTACAGCCAAAAGACTAGCTAGCCCCCAGTCTCAACAGTTCCGACATCAGCTTAGCCCCGGGTCTTTTCCAGACCTAGCAACTCCCCTGCTCACGGTGATGTATTTTCTTTTGAATTATTTGTTTCTTCTGTGGTTTATTGCTATGTTATCACTGGTTGCTTCTAAGATTTGAATAAATAGCCGTATAAGTGCTCATTATTTTCTAAGAGTGTGTGGTTGCAAGTTATTGTTTCTTCCTGCGTTCAAAGTATTGGCTCGGTAATTGCATTGGTGATTTATGATTGTCCTTGCACTCTGGGAGAGCAATACATTTTGGCGTCACGAACAGGATATTTGTGATGAATTGTTCCAAATATTCAAGAATCTGTTTGAACGTAGATAGGCTTCAGTTACCTTGCAAGCAAAAGTAATTTGGAAGTGAGAATTGAACTGTGTTAAGTTGGGTTTTTTTTCCCTTTGCCAGTGTGTGTGTGCTTGTGGGAGTGATTGCAGTGTGGAAAGAAAAAAAAAGATAGATATAAAGAGGTTTTGTTTTGTTTGCAATAATGAGTAGTTTGTTCAGGAAAAAGAGCGTTACCTCTGGCGGTGAATGTTCTGAGGTTATCATTCCAGGCTGGACTAAGAGTCCATATGATAAATTGGCCCAGGCGTGGGCATGCGGTGCAGGGCTAAGTGAAACATGGGATCAGGGATTGGGAGATGCTGATCCGTCTGATGTAATGGTGTGCTTGCAACAAGTTCCAGTGGAACGTGGCAGAGAATGCGCTGCATTAGGCAGGCGAGGTTGGGTTCTTTTGCATGCTTATAGGACAATACATCAAAGGAATTTGGAAATGAAAAATGAGGTTTTGCGATTAGAAAGAGAGCTGGCTGCAGAAAGACAGACTGCGTTAATGCAGCAGATTCAAATGAAACTTTTTAAAGATAAGGCTGACACATATCAGGCTGTGGCCGAGAGGGCAGGAGTCAGAGTAGCCCGGTATAAGTATGGGTGTCAGGAATATGGGATGGTGGAGGCGAAAGAGGTGTTTAAAGCTGAAAAGAGCTTAGTATTGGTACCTGGACTAGAAAAACTACATTTCCCAGCAGTCCTTTGTCATATCATAGTCTTTGCCGTGTGCGTTGACCAGCTGTCTGTAATTATCAACAGCTTATCACGGGTCAACGGCGCACGGCAGGTGTGGCTTATTGTTTCCACGAGGCAAAGCCAAGCCGGAGGTTTGTGCGGTCCAGCGCACGCTTACAGCAGGATTCTAGAATCTTGGCAGCACTTGGAGAACTATGCGGTCCTAGAAAGTACGCGCGGCTAAGCACATGAAGCAAGAAGACTCGCGGTACTTCATTAAAGCTCCGCTCTTCTCCCGGCGCGGAAATTCCGAGCGGGGTCGCTCTCATTTTCATCAAGGCGTCATCGTTTCTCGTCTGGGACGGCTTGCGAGTCTCCGAGACGCACAGATAAGTGCTCAATGCTTTTGTTGCTTATCGTGAATTAACGTAGGGCAATGTTTGCAGGACTTTTTTGAGCATATCATATGGGTAGAACTCTTGATTAGACCAGGTCTGGGAATTACTGAATGTTTGACACTAAGGAGGCAATCAGCGGTCACGCTGTACAACATACAGTTTATCATTAGGGGCCTGCTGCTTCATTATATATATGTGTTGGATTTAATTCTATGTGGGTTTTGAAAATCACACCTTTTGTCCTACATGTTTTATGAGTGTTTATGTTGCTTTTGCTTGCCCAAAAGGGGCCATGTGTCATGTTCTTCATGTTGGGCAGTCATAGCCCCTGAGTTTGTTTCATTCACCCTTGCTTATATGTATTCCATGTCCTAGTAATAACTACATGTGCCTGTATCAAGAGGCTATTAGAGAGAACAATTACACTATCTAAGATCCTTATTCAGCCTGTATTAAGGGGCATATTGGTGATCTATGTGTGTGTTATGTTTCATGGTTTATCATATTAGACAGTGTAGGGTTTTCCCTGTTACTTCCGCCATCCTATTCACTGTAGGTTTTTTCCTAACCCTCTATCCGGTTTTCCTTAATCTCCCCATCCCCGTCCACAACCTCTCCCTAACCCTCTTCCCCCCATTGGCTGCCACGTGGTATCCTGTGTTTTGAATATCAGGTACATGTGCCAACAACGGGTGGAGGGTCGACTTCATTTGGCTTCTGGGGTTTGGGGGAGAGCGTCGATACTTTCCTCCCCTGTGGTGTTTTTGACATAATAAGCCATCCCCAAATTGGGATGCTTACAACCTCCCGAGCCAAATGGAGGCGACCGCTCCGGCCTTGGCAGATGTGCTCAATGCACTTCAGGATATTCAGGTAGAGTTAGTACAAGCAAAACAGGTTTCGGATACATTAAGGGCCCAGGTACAGGGTCTGGTAGCTCAGCGGACACCGGTGGAAGGAGTCAATGTGGCTAGGGGGTCCCAGAGTCAGAATCCCACGGTTATTGTCCAACCCTCCAGTAGTGTCCCGTTAGCAGCACCAGAACGTTTTGCTGGTGATCCTAGAAAGTATATGACATTCCTAGCCCAATGCCGTCTTCATTTTTTGTGTAAACCTACTGCGTTCAAATCTATTCAGGCTAGGACGGCATTTGTAATTTCATATCTGACAGGAGATGCGGCTGCATGGGCAATGCCGTTGGTACAGAAGGATGATCCCTTATTATACAATTGGGATGGTTTTCTAGGAGAATTTGGCAGGCTATTTGATCGCAGAGAGGTGTCATTATCTCAAGACAAGGAACTGTTGGGATTAAGACAGGAAGGTCGGGATTTAGTCACATGTGTTACCCAGTTTAACAGGTTGGTCATTGAGACCGAGTGGCCGGTGGCAAAACAGACAGTGTTATTCTATCAGGGATTACGTGAGGAACTGAAGGATGCCATTGCTCAAGTGGAACCACAACCCACCACTTGCACGGCTATGATTGATTTAGCTCTTAGATTGGATCATCACATGAATGAAAGGAAAGGTGATAAAAAGAAACCGGAAATGGGGCCTTTTGTGCGATTAGACAGAAGTAGAGGGGGAAGGACAAGTGAAGTGGAGCCAATGCAAATTGGTAGTGTAAGAGGACCCTTGTCAGCAGCAGAGAAAGAACAACGTAAGGTGAATAAACTGTTTCTTTATTGTGGGCAAGCAGGACATTTCATACGTACATGTCCCAATACTCCACAGAAAAGTGGGAACAGTGTGAAAATTACCAAGGAAGCAGGTATTGTGATGGACCCTAAGAAAGTGCAGGCAGTGAGAGACTGGCCTTCGCCAGAATGCATCAAAGATATCCAATCCTTTCTAGCCTTTGCCAACTTTTATAGGCGATTTATCAGCAATTTCTCTAAAACAGTCACTCCCATCGCGCATTTGTTAAAAAAGGCAGTGAAATTTACTTGGAGTGAGGAAGCGGAAAACGCCTTTCAGAAGTTGAAAGTAGCCTTCACTACTGCTCCTGTGTTACAACATCCAAACACGGAGAGAGTATTTCAAGTTGAGATAGATCCTAGCAATGTGGCAATAGGAGCTATTTTTTCACAGAAAGACGAAAAAGAAACTTGGCACCCGGTTGCATTTTATTCCAAAAAGCTGTCAGGGTGTGAACAAAATGATTCTATAACTGATAAGGAGTTGTGGGCGATTCGAGCAGCATTCCTTGAGTGGCGACACTACTTGTTGGGTGCTAGACATCAGGTGGTGGTGGTAACCGACCACAAAAATTTGCAATATTTCAAGACAGCACACACACTTAGTTCAAGACAATTGTGATGGTCTCAATTCTTTAATGAATTTGATTTTGTGGTTACTTTTAGACCAGGTAACAAAAATGGGAAGGCAGATGCACTTTCTAGACAACAAAATTTGGAACATCCAGTAGGGGAAGTCAAAACTGTTATATCACCAGATAAAATTGTTGGGGCCATTACCACACAAGTCACAGACTTAGTCAAGAAAGCGTTAACATCAAGACAGATGGTACAGTGGCGGAACAGTCATCTGGCATGCATTATACGAGAGGGGGTGCCGTATCATCAGAAGAGATTGTATTTACCAACAAAAGAGTTACAGGACAAGGCGCTTTTCTGGTGTCATCAGTCTCCTTTAGCAGGACACCCAGGGTTGAGAAAGATGCAGACCATGTTTGAAAAATATTTTTGGTGGTCTTCTCTGAAACACGATATGGAGAAATATGTGGAATTATGTGAGAATTGTGCAAGGAATAAAGGAGAGCATGTTAAAAAGAAAGGGTTGCTACAGCCTTTATCTACACCTGAGCAACCATGGACACACGTTTCTATGGATTTTATTACTGATCTGCTACCGGATAAGCAATATGACACCATATGGGTAATGGTAGATTTTCTGTCAAAACAAGCTCACTTCATTCCTTTTGAAGGAATACCTGGGGCAGGCAAATTGGCTGAGTTATTTCTACAACATGTGGTACGGCTGCATGGATTGCCAAAAAATATTGTCTCCGATAGAGGTTCGCAATTTACCTCCAGATTTTGGCGCTCTTTTTGTCGAATCTTGGGAATCAACTGTGCTCTTTCCACCAGTTATCACCCACAGACTGATGGGCAAACAGAGAGAGTGAATCAAACACTTGAATAATATTTACGGGGCTATTTGAGTGATGGTTGGAACTCTTGGGTGCACGCTTTATGGTTAGCAGAATTTACTTACAACAATACCTATCATACTTCCTTGGGCATGTTACCTAACGAATGCCTATATGGTCATGAACAAAATATGATACAAGAAGAATTGCCGGAAATAGGAAAAATGCCAGTGTTACAGGAGCACAAACAGTTGATTCTTGAGGCCAGACGAAAGGCACGAGAAAGTCTGGAGAGAGCCAAGAGACAATACAAAAGACAGGCTGATAAGCATCGACAGGAAGGTCCTCAATATAAAGTTGGAGACAGAGTTTGGTTATCTACTCGCAACTTGTCTTTAATAGGGTCACGAACATTTCTGCCTCGATTCATTGGGCCGTATGAGATTTGCAAATGTATATCTGCCACTGCCATGAAATTGAGTTTGCCTGCATCTTTACATATCCACCCAGTGTTCCATGTCTCTTTACTTAAACCTGCAGCTCCAGGCATGACTACGAAACGACCCCCAGCAATCATGAAAGATGGTCAAGAAGAATACGAAGTGCAGAGGATTCTGGATGTAAAAATAAAGGAATCAACAATTTTGGTACCTCCTTCAGTGGAAAGGGTATGGACCAGAAGATTGTTCATGGGAACCCGCAGCTGAGGTACATGCTCCAAAACTGGTCAGACAATTTCATCGGCAACATCCTGATAGACCGAGCCCTTGGAAGGGCCTTGAGAGAGGAGGTATTGTCAGGAATATGGGATGATGGAGGCGAAAGAGGTGTTTAAAGCTGAAAAGAGCTTAGTATTGGTACCTGGACTGGAAAAACTACATTTCCCAGAAGTCCTTTGTCATATCGTAGTCCTTGCCATGTGCGTTGACCAGCTGTCTGTAATTAACAACAGCTTATCAAGGGCCAACAGCACACGGCAGGTGTGGCTTATTGTTTTCACGAGGCAAAGCCATGCCGGAGGTTCGTGCGGTCCAGCGCACGCTTAAAGCAGGATTCAGGAATCTTGGCAGCACATGGAGAACTATGCAGTCCTAGAAAGTATGCACGGCTACGCACATGAAGCAAGAAGACTAGCGCTACTTCATTAAAGCTCTGCTCTTCTCCCAGCGCGGCCATTGCGAGCGGGGTCGTTCTCATTTTCATCAAGGCGTCATCGTTTCTCGTCTGGGACGGCTTGCGAGTCTCCCAGACGCACAGATAAGTGCTCAATGCTTTTGTTGCTTATCATGAATTAACGTAGGGCAATGTTTGCAGGACTTTTTTGAGCATATCATGTGGGTCGAACTCTTGATTAGACCAGGTCTGGGAATTACTGAATGTTTGAGACTAAGGAGGCAATCAGTGATCACGCTGTACAACATACAGTTTATTATTAGGGGCCTGCTACCTCATTATATAAATGTGTTGGAGTTCATTCTATGTGTCTGTTGAAAATCACACCTTTTGTCCTACATGTTTTATGAGTGTTTATGTTGCTTTTGCTTGCCCAAAAGGGGCCATGTGTCATGTTCTTCATGTTGGGCAGTCATAGCCCCTGAGTTTGTTTCATTCACCCTTGCTTATATGTATTCCATGTCCTAGTAATAACTACATGTGCCTGTATCAAGAGGCTATTAGAGAGACAATTACACTATCTAAGGTCCTTATTCAGACTGTATTAAGGGGGCATATTGGTGATCTATTTGTGTGTTATGTTTCATGGTTTATCATATTAGACAGTGTAGGGTGTTTCCCTGTTACTTCCCCCATCCTATCCACTGTAGGTTTTTTCCTAACCCTCTATCCGGTTTTCCTTAATCTCCCCATCCCCGTCCACAACCTCTCCATAACCCTCTTCCCCCCATTGGCTGCCATGTGGTATCCTCTGTTTTGAATATCAGGTATCTGTTCCAACCACGGGTGAAGGGTCGACTTCATTTGGCTTCTGGGGTTTGGGGGAGAGTGTCGATACTTTCCTCCCCTATGGTGTTTTTGGCATAAGGAAAAGACGGGGAGGGGTCAACAAAAGAAAGGTGGCAGCTGTCATCGCTACCGCCGGTGTGGACTGGGACCCGGATAAGTGGGATGGTGATATTTTTGACTCAACCAGTCTAGAGAGTAGTTCTGCTAATGAGTCCGACCCCAAAATGGAAATGAAGCAGAAAACAGTGGCGGCTAAGCCAGTTAGAAGACGGCCAGCCGGACACCACCCTCAGAATCCTGCGGGCAGAGTTGTGGATTTAACCACGCTGGAGGATTATACCCAGCAGGAGGTTGGGGAAATTATTACCCGTTTGAGGCAAACATAAGGGGAACCTTTATTGACATGGATGGTGAGGTTGCTAGATGGGGGCGCTGCAGGGTTGTTGGTAGATTCCATGGACTCACCGCGTTTTCTACCCTTGTCAACTGACACCAATGTACAGGAGATCTTAAGGGCAGGGACGTCCCCTGATGACAATGGTCAAGATTCACAGGTGTCTTTGTTGCTCCTAGCAGCCCAATCATGTAACCGTAAATCCCCCATTACCACAGATTGGCCTAGCGAGGAAACAAAGTGGTATTCTTTGAAAGAGGCAATTCAAAAAGTCAGAGTGCATGCTATGCAAGAGGCAATTCACGTAGATGCTCCAGGACATATGGGGGCCGTGCCGCTCTCAGTTTCAACTCGAAACATGGTGATTAGAACTGCGCCACCCGCATACAAAAGTGTCATTATGACTTTGCTCGTAGGTATGACGGGCAAACCCACTGATGAAGTAGTGGATGCCATCCAGCAATTGGCAGACTTAGGGGAGTGGGATCAGAGTGATGACAAGCCCCGAGAGAGAGAGGGGCGTGGTGAGAGAAAAACTGAAGGCAGGAGGCAAGATAGTAGAGACTCCCAAGTGTCCAGAAAGGAGATGTTTTTGGCTTTGTTAAAAGACGGTGTGCCAGAAGAAGAAATTGATGGCATTGAAACCAGAGTAATGTATGAATTATACAAAAAAAGAGGACTTGCAGCCAAAGAGCGCTATAAACAGGTTAAGAAACAGGTAGTAACCAAGACACAGGGGGACACCTCACCTTCCGCTCCTCCTGAGGAAGAACACGAAGAAGGGTCTATGGGGACACCTTCCCTGTACCAGCCAACATACGCTGATTTGAGGAAGATGTGGGGGGGTGCAATGCTAGAGGTGGAGTCAAGTCACACTCATTCGAAATTTGACTAGGGCTACGGCCAAGCTCCGGCAGCGTCTGCTCGCATAAAAGTTGATAGGCAGCCCCATGTTGATGTTAAGATTTTTTGGGGGCCAGGAAATACGCAAGAGGTGCAAGCATTGATAGACACCGGGGCGGAGGCCTCTCTGATTCATGGCAATCCAGCACAATTTAAAGGCAAACTATTTACTATTAAAGGTCTCGGGGAAAGTGGACCCCTGCAGTACAAACGTAAGTGGAGATGAAAATAGGCAATTTGAATAGGCAGAAATACCAAGTGTTGATTGTCCCGATACCTGAATATATAATTGTCTTTGACATTCTGGAAGGGTTGACTTTGGGACTTGGAGGCAAAACGTATCAGTTTGGGGTGAGTGCATTGACCTGCACACCCATTACCGTAGGCAAATTGAAGATGCCCCCAGTGCAAGTGCCTGTGGCAACCAAGCGGGTAGCAATGAAGCAATACCGCATTCCTGGGGGGCACAAGGAAATTTCAGACACCATCAAAGAGTATGTGGAGGTGGGTGTGTTACGCCCTATCACCACCGCATGGAACAATCCTCTCTGGCCTATTAAAAAGGGGGATGGGTCATGGAGGATGACGGTGGATTACCGTGAGTTGAATAAACACACTCCTCCCTTAGTGCCCGTGGTCCCAGATGCCATTACCTTGATTGAGAATGTCCAAAAGTTTGAGGGGACTTGGTATGCAGTGGTAGATTTAGCCAATGCATTTTTCTCTGTGCCAATTGCTGAAGAGTGTCAAGAGCAGTTTGCATTTTCTTGGAGCGGGCGTCAGTACACCTTTACAAGGTTACCTATGGGGTACATACATAGCCCGACTATCTGTCACCGGCTGATGGCAGAGCACTTAGACAAGATACTGTGTAAACCTGACATACAAATCTATCACTACATTGATGACATTTTGATTCAGGGCAAGGATGAGCACAGTGTGCAAAGCCAGTTAGATGTCATTATGGAAGGATTGAAGAAGGAAAGGTGAAAGGAGATTAACCCAAATAAAATTCAAGGCCCAACTGAAACAGTGATATTCCTAGGGATTCAGTGGCATCATGGGCATCGAGAAATGGTGCCAAAAGCCAGACAGAAAATACTTTAATTCACCACTCCAATGAACAAAAAGCAAGCTCAGCCGTTTATAGGGCTGTTTGGGTTTTGGAGACAGCACATTCCCCATTTAGGGCAGATATTGGCCCCTCTGTACAAAGTGACACGCAAGAAATGTGAGTTTCAGTGGGGGGAAGAGCAGCAGAAAGCATTTGAGTTGGCGAAAGACACTGTGCAGCAAGTGCTTGATTTATGGCCATTGAAGGAAGGCGAAGTGGAATTGAATGTGTCTGTACAAGACAATTTTGCTAACTGGAGTTTGTGGCAGAAACAGGACAGGAAACGTGTGCCATTGGGGTTTTGGAGTCATAAGTTGCCCGATGCTGGTAACTCATACACTCCGTTTGAGAAGCAGTTGCTAGCATGTTATTGGGCCCTTGTTGATACCGAGCAAATGACGGTGGGCCATGATGTATTGATGAGGCCAGAAATACCAATCATACAATGGGTACTGAGCTCTCCTAAAACGCACAGAATAGGACATGCTCAAGAAGCCAGAATAATTAAATGGAAATGGTACATTCAAGACAGAGCCAAATTAGGGAAGGGTGGAGTTGAAAAATTACATGAGCAAGTAGCTAACATACCGCCCTCAGATTACATACCACCGGAAGTGCCTGAAAAATGCGAGTCTCCCGTGAAATGGGGAGTACCTTACAGCGATTTGACCATGGAGCAGACAGAGCATGCCTGGTTCACGGATGGCTCAGCCCGATATGTGGGAACTGAGCGATACTGGAAAGCAGTGTCGTACAATCCCAAGACAAAGAAGATTTTGACAACGTCAGGGAAAGGGAAGAGCAGTCAGTTTGCAGAGCTTTATGCTGTTTACCAAGCATTGAAACAAGAGACCCCTGGTCGATGTCATGTGTACACGGATTCATGGTCAGTGGCGAATGGATTGGCGGTGTGGTTGCCAACCTGGCAAAAGAATGGGTGAAAGATTCATTCAAAAGAGTTGTGGGGAAAAGAACCATGGCAAGATATTGCAGAAATGTTATCACAAAGTGAAGTTACTGTGTATCAAGTTGACGCGTATTGTGCCACAGACTCATTAGAACATTGGTTTAATTCTGTTGCAGACAAACACATCAAGATTTCATCTGTGGATGCGGAGGTTCAGGAAGACGATTTGGAGGGTTTGGTCAAGTGGGCTCACCAGAAATGTGGGCTCCTTGGAGAAAAGGCTACTATCAGGTGGGCAGAAGCTCGAGGAATCAGTATTCCTTTAGAGGTAGTGAAAACGATAATTTTGCAATGTCCAGTGTGCCAACACCAACAGCATAGACCTATCCCTCAGGTTGTTCGGGGTACATTGCGAAGAGGAAAATTACCAGGTCAAATTTGGCAGATTGATTATATCGGTCCCCTGCCAATCAGTAAAGGTTGTCAGTATGCATGCACTATTGTGGATACATATTCAGGATACATGATGGTTTTGCCGTGCAAGCGTGCAACACAACTGAACACCATCAGGTTGTTAGATCAGATCATATTACATTACGGAGTGCCTTTGCAGATTCAAAGTGACAATGGGTCACATTTCAAAGGCAAACTAATACACGAGTATTGTCAGGAAAAGAGCATTGAGTGTCTTTACCATGTGACTTATTACCCTGCCGCTTCAGGGCTGATTGAACGAATGAATGGGTTGTTGAAAGAACAGCTGAGCAAATCTGGAGATGGCAACTTGGCAGGCTGGCGTGATTGTGTGTTTGATGCGGTGCAAGTACTAAACAATAGACCTGTGAATGAGCATGAAACTCCTTTGATGTGGCTAATGACTCCTACTTTACAGATTCAACCCAACTCAGTCAGAGAAACCCTAGTGTACCGGAAAATTACCCCGGGTTTGTTATCTCCCTAACGGGCGACTCCAGAGTCAGCAGGGGTAGACTTGCATTCCCATGAAGAAATCAGATTAGACCCAAGAGGGATTGTTGTAATTGAAACAGGGATTGGAGTACAAAGTCCCCCAGAGCATATGGGATGGATTGCCCCTAGATCTGGCCTAGCATTTAAGGGAGTTCAAGTGTTGGGAGGGGTCATTGATGCCGATTACCAAGGCGAGATCAAAGTCATCCTGATGAATAGTGGGGACCAATTGTTACCGATCCACAAGGGTGATCAGGTGGCCCAATTGATTATCATTCCCGTTAAGTTGTCCATAATTAAGAGGGGGAGCCTCTTACAGTGTTAACTACCCGTGGGGATCGTGGTTTTGGCTCTTCAGACAGTATGATACCGGGTGCGAAGGTGTAGGTGAAAAGGCGAAGTGGCCCACCAGTGCCCGCAGATGTCATTGCATCAGGCAAAGACCAAGTAGTTTTAGTAATGGAGCCCGGTAGAAAGAAATGGCGATATGTGCCCGCAGATAAATGTTACCTGAGAGAGTGATGTACAACACTGATATCTCTTTTCTGGGTTTGCCTTGTAGATCCTGTGTCTGGCTGGTGTAATTGTGGTACTAAGTGGACTCCATTTGGGAGAGTTAAACAGCAGGCTGCTACCAATGAAAAATGTCACATCTGTGCCAGTGATCAAGGGGATACTGATAATGATGAGTAATGATGTTCGAAAGCAGCCTTATGCCGATGCCAAAAAGCCAGCCAGACTGAAGACATGGATTCATGAAATGCGGCAAACACGTCAGGCGCAAGTGAAAACAACCTTGATGCCAGTCATGCAAGAGGCATTTACAGGACAGCGAAAACATTCTCCCATGATTACCCAAAGGGAGAATATGTGGATATGCCTGGCACAACAGGTGCTCAACATAACTCACTTTTGCCTTACTGATGTGCCCAATGCTGAAGCCTTATTGACTACGTGCTTAGTAGCAGTGCCGACGCCAGTTCCGGTTCTAAAGCATATTTTAGGCGTCACACACAATGATTCTTTGGTTCAAGATTCCGATATTAGGCAATCTTTTTCCGTCTATGAGTACTGCAGATTTTGCCAGGAAACGGATCGCAAATGGAGAAGTTTGACACGTGTTATATAACCTATAATATAACCCAAGGCGATGTGTGCTACCTTATGACATGCAATGCAAAAGAAATTGGCAAATGCCAACAGCTCGATTTAACCAAACAGCAAAATCACATGGTGTTTGAGCAACGATTATGTTCGCGAGTGCCACGCACATGTACCAGCGTGAATAACACTATGTCTTGTAATCATACAGTGATAGCTGCCAGTCATCTGAATCATGTGAAACTTCCAATAGGGTGACTCTTTTCATGTGGCAACATCACATACACTTATATTCCAGCTAACATTTCCGGAGGTCCATGTGCCCTAACTCAATTAGGACTAATGATGTTTCCTTTACACCCAGCGATAACTCGAGGAAAAAGGTCAACTTTGGAGTCAGTGGGTCTATCCCCCGATTGTGATTCAAATGTGCATTTGCTATCAGAAGCTGAGGTTCTAGCATTAACCCTTTCATTAGTGGGAGTTTGGGGTTTAGCGGCTTGGGGTTATAAATCTCTGTTTAGTAGTCAAAGGTCTTAATCATACTTCTCAGGCATTAGAAGAGTTACTCCTTGATAGTAAAGTTATTAGAAAAGCAACTTTGCAAAACAGAGCTGCTGTTGATTATCTATTGCTAAAGCATAATTTAGGTTGTAACGCAGTTGAAGGTATGTGTTGTTTCAATCTAAGTGACCATTCACGATCCATTGAAAGTCATATTCGAGGTTTGAGGGGTCTCATTTCTCAAGCGTCCCAAGATCATACTGGGAACTGGTGGGATTGGTTATTTTCATGGATTCCTGATGTTGGGGGTACACTATGTTACGCTTTTGCTTGCATTTGCATTATATTAGCTATCATCATAGCTTGTTGCTGTTGTATTCAATGCATTCCCAACTTAGTTGTAATATTTCGTCGGTTCCAGAGACCGGCTCCTCTGCCACTGGGCTATGGAAGATAAATATCCAAGGGTGGAATTGTTATGCTTGAGCTAAAACATGGCGCTGGTGCGCAATGCATTCTGGGAGTGCTCGGAGCCATGATGGATATCTACTTCAGGCCGCAGTGAAAAGCTGCACTCACTTTGCTAAGAGCTAGATTCACGATGCTGAAGAAAGCATGCTTTCCAAACCTGGTATGCAGTCAAGGACATTTCTGCTGGGAAAGCTGGCTTTGTTATGTCTTGTTATGAGTTACGGGACTGTTTTCCGTGGTGCTTGTTTTTAGAGGAGGGAGGCACTTTGCTCCTTGAGGTCACTGTCGGTTGACCCAGCTGGCAACCAACGGCGGCTCATCAATGCGCAAGTGCGTTGCCAGAAGGTTCGAGAAAGCACCACCCCTTTTGAAGGGTGCATACATGCGGAACCCCTGAGCGGTCAGGTGAGACTTCAGCCGGAGGGGGGACGCTTCCGTCCGGCCTACCTGTGGGCTGTTGTGCTCTCGGCCTGGCTGTTATCGGGGTCTTCCAGCCGCTTCTGTCGAGATGAGGAATCCAGTTACGCTCACGGTGATGTATTTTCTTTTGAATTCTTTGTTTCTTCTGTGATTTATTGCTATGTTATCACTGGTTGCTTCTAAGCTTTGAATAAATAGCCGTATAAGTGCTCATTATTTCCTAAGAGTGTGTGGTTGCAAGTTATTGTGTCTTCCTGCATTCAAAGTATTGGCTCGGTAATTGCACTGGTGATTTACGACTGTCCGTGCACTCTGGGAGAGCAATACAGTCTTCAAGTCTCTACCCAGAATGTTAACTGGCGTTTGTCGTGAATATAACAAGGGGGCAGATATGTCACATTCCCCTATAGAAAAACACATAGTTCATCAGTAACAGGAACTAAATTTGGAGAGAGCAAAGGAACAGTGTGTCATTGGTTACCCCTCTCTTTGATGTTAAAGAGGTGAAAGGCAAACCTGCAGGGGGCTCAGAATTATTATGAGCTAGCCATTTGATCACACATAGGCAATAGAAAAGTAGTGATAAAACAACATTTATTCATATTTAGGAGGCTAAAAAAGACAACACTAGCTCATAGATCATGTACTAAACATAACGTATGCAATACAAAATCCCCCACACTAGCGTGAGATGGGGGTTTAGATTCTATTAAAGACAAGGAGGCGAATATTATGCTTAACAATCTTTACTCTGACATCACAGCAGCAAAGAAGAAAAAACTTTTTTATATAAAACTTTTGAACAAAGAACTCAACACAGTTCTAGTAATGCAATATAAACATCCCAATCCAAAATGGAGGACAGGTCATGCCACCAGTTCAACCAATGGGCATAGAGCCAGTCCCATAAATGTCCCTTTCTCTAACACCAACTCCTCTTTCTGATGCTGCTCCTTCTGGAACGCTCATTGTAGAACTCATACGCGTAGCACTGTGAAAACAGAAACAAAATTTCGAGGCCGAGTACCCCAAAAGGAAATACACCAAACACAGGTTACAAAGGAACATACAAAGTACTTCATTCTCTATCGAATTCAATTACAAAACAGTGCAAAGTCAGATAGCTATCGGCCCTCAGTATAACACAACGAACTCCAGCGTGGTTCAGTGTGTTCAGTGAGAGACTGTACATTAGAATGCATTTGCTTTTTATACATTTTGTGAGCATTATGTCCAACCCCTCTTCGGGTTAATATTCTACTTTAATGGTTCGTTAATGGTTAATGGTTAAATTCTAGGGTTCGTTGCCGAGTCTCAAATAACTGCATCTAACTGGTTTGTTCTTTATTACATGTAACAATAAGCGTATGCATTAACTGTGCATTCTAAGTTTCGTATTGCAAGTCTTCTTAAACATTAATACAATGTAGTAAAACAGATGTTGTTTGTTCAATGTGTAAATACATTATCATAATACATACTCGTAGATTGGTTTCATTGCGCGAGTATTCCTTTTACACATAGATCAACGTAGGACGAGGTCTTAGTTCATGACCTCAACAAGTAGCCTGCAGACAGATTACACATTAGTGATGTACAGAGGTCAAGACGGCCATGTTGTATTTTTGTAATGACATCGCCCACCATTTTAGCTCACATGGTGACTTTTCCACATAAATCCTAAAATGGCGGTTTGACCTAAAATGGCGGCCTACATGGATTAATGGTCAGGACCTTGTAACACAGATCTCGCAAGTGACTTTCGAGCAGCTTGGAGTAGGCCAATATTAATATATTTATTACAATAGGAGGCACAAAATACTTTTTATTCGGACATCACGAGGGGTGATGATCCCAATGGAAACAGGCGAAACTTGGACTCTCCCACAAACTGAACATGAATCGATCTCCTTTCAACCAGGACCTCTCACCCGAAATCTGAAATAACCAAGACAACAAGTAAGGGCGGGCGGGTAGTAATAATATTCGCCTCCTTGTCTTTAATAGAATCTAAACCCACATCTCACGCTAGTGTGGGGGATTTTGTATTCTATGGCAAGACAGGAGGCTCCTATTATGCAAGTTTAAAGCCCTTGCAGAACATCAAGAGCTACGTGAGCAATGTGTTTTATGATAAAACGTTTTGAAAGTTGACTCTCTTGACCAATCAGCTGCTTTAAGAATCTGTTCCAGGCTGCCACCCAAGAAAGCGGCTTTGGAGGCCATAGCACCCCTAACCGAATGGGGACCAAAAGAGGAAGTGTCAACCCCCACCTCCCGCATGACCCACCTAATCCATGTGGCCAAAGTGGAAGGGGATACCGGTTTACGGGTCTTCCTACATGAAATCAGCAGCTGAGAGTTATTTGGAGGTCGCAGACTTTCAGTTCTTAACTCAAAACATTTCAATACATGTTATAACACATAATTTACTGTCTTCTGGGAAGGCTGGATAGGATATAGAAGAAGTCATACACTTAGTCCTCCGTGAAACAAAAAAGGTAACGCCTTGAGGAGGAATCATTTTGTTGTCCACATCTAAAGCTCTGATATCAGACACTGGGCCTCATTACGACCCAGGCGGTAAGTTACCGCCTGGGCCGTGACTTTACCACCATGGCGTAAACTACGTTTACGCCATGGTGGTTGGCGGACTTAGCGCCCCATTCCGACCTTGGCGGGGCGGTAAGTCCCCAATCCCCATTTACCCTTCCCCATTCCCATTTTTGCCCCATAGGGCATAATGGGAGTGGGGAAGGCGTTAATTACGCCACCGTAAATTACGGTGGCGTAATTAACTCCATGGTCCCTTAGCGCCATGGATTTTAACACCTGCTAAAAGCAGGTGTTAAATCCGCCATGGCGCTAAGGGACCTCGTACTCAGGCGGTAAGGGTCGGCGCTGTTTACGCCGTCATTAAACCCTTACCGCCTGAGTCGTAATGAGGCCCACTCTCTTAATAGATATCAGGCACAACCACATTGCTAACTTGGAAAATAACTGTTGAAAGGACAGATCCTCATTAGGGGTTCAGGCTCAGAATAGATCTAGTACCATGTTAACATCCCAAAGGACTGAATACTTAGGCTTTGGAGGGACTTTAATACGAATAGATGTAAGTGCTCTTCGTACTAGAAAATGTCTACCTACATGTTCCCCTTTTACCAAAAGGTGTCCCGCTGAAATAGCAGATCGGAAGCCATTAATGGTTCTATAAGCTTTGCCTTCTTTAAATAAATCCACCAGAAAATTAACTACCTCTACAGGAGGGGCAGAAATGGGATCGAGGTGCCTAACCACACACCAGCTAACCCAGCGGTTCCAAGCTGAGGAGTATCCCAACCTTGTAGAGGGGGCCCAAGAGTCCCTGATGACTGACACAGAGTCCTGCGAAAGCCCTCAGAAGCACCAGGAAGAGCTGAAATCTTCCAACCCATAAGGGAGAGGTGCCCCCGAAGGACCAGCTCGTGAGGAAAACCTCCCGGGTTTGTTAGCAACTGGGGAAGAAGGGGAAGAAGATGAGGAATGTCTACAGACAACTCTAGGAGAGCCGGGAACCAAATTTGGGAAGGCCAAAAGGGGGTTAGAATCACTGACGTGACCTTTTGTCTGCGAATTTGAACCAATACCCTGGCTATCATAGCAAAGGGAGGCAAGGCGTACAACCTCCTCCCCGACCAAGCCTGTAGGAATGCATCGGTAGCTTGAGCGCCAGGATCTGGTCTCCAACTGTAGAACTTGGGCACCTGACAGTTTAGCCTCAAGGCAGACAGATCCACCGAAAACGGACCCCATAGAAATTCTATCTTGGCAAAGAGGCCCTTGTCCAACATCCAGTCGCTCTTGTCTTGAAGGTGTCTGGAGTTCCAATACGCCACCTCGTTTCTGATCCCCGGAAGGTATTCTGCCTTTAACACAATATTGCGATTGAGACAAAAAAGCCAAAAATCCCTTGCTAGATACGCCAGGACCTTGGACCTGGTCCCTCCCAAATGATTGACATATCTCACTGCCGAAATATTGTCCATGCAGAGGGGAACACAGCAATTCCCCTGGTCCTTGAGAAAACTTCGAACTGCAAAAGGACACCGCTAACAATTCCAGACAGTTGATCTGGAGCTCCTTCTCCTTTTCGGACCATTTTCCCCCTGTGGAAACCTGGCCCAGCCTGGCTCCCCAACCCGCTCTGCTGGCATCTGATTCCAGCACTACATCCGGAGAGGGACCAAAAATTGCTTTCCCATTCCATGCATCCATGTATCTGAGCCACCAAAGGAGCTCCAACCTGGCTTCTGGGGACAGCACCACTATCTGAGAGTAAGAAAGACATCTGCGCAGGTGTTGGGCTTTCAGACGTTGCAACACTCTGTAGTGAAGGGGGGCTGGGAAAATAGCTTGGATGGATGCTGACAACATCCCTACTATTCTGGCCAACAATCGGAGAGAGATTTTGTCTTTCTTGAGGATAACCCGAATCTCTTTCCTTATTTTAGTTAACCTGGTGTCTGGGAGGAGAAGGATGCAACGCTTTGAATCTATATCAAAGCCCAGAAACTGGATACATTGCATGGCTTCAATATGTACTTTTTGACATTTAATAAAAAACTCTAGGCTCTGAAGAAGGGTCACAGTAAATTCCAGGTGAGAGCGCAGATTCTGAGGGTTTTGGGCTAACAGGAGCATGTTGTCGCGATATATAATGATTTGAATCCCCTTGGACCCGAGAAGAGCCATCACAGGTTTCATCAACTTGGTGAAGCACCATGTGGCTGAAGACAGGGCAAACGGGAGGGAGGCAAATTGCCAAACCCGACCCACCCCCACTGAAACTGGAGAAACTCTTGGTGTGGAGGGAACACAGGAACAACTAGGTAAGCATCCTTTAGATCCAACTTGACCATCCAGTCTGCTGGGAGAAGGGTGTCCCTGAGAAGATGGATCCCCTCCATCTTGAAGTGGTGGTATACTACAAAGGAATTGAGGGCCTTTAGGTTTATCACCGGGCGAAACCCCTGATCTGGTTTCGGAACTAGGAAAATAGTACTCAGAAACTGAGAGGCCCTGTAAGAGGCCGGGACTACCCCTCCCTTGGAGGTGAGGTCCTTGACCTCCACATCTATTAGCGACTTTTTTACCTCGTCGAAAACCAATGGATGGGGAACTGATAACTGGCAAGGAGGGGAATAAAACTCAATGCGATAACCTTGGACTGTCTGTAACACCCAGGGGTCTGATGTGAGGGACTCCCACTGTTGGAGGAACCTGGCCAGTCTGCCCCCTAGATCTCTGAGGGAAAAAACTCTTAACACTTGTAAGTACCTGTAAAAAGTACCTGAGGCACCTCTGGACCTCCTGGTATCTCTTCCTCCACGTCCTCTCCAACCTGCATCTTGCTGAGGGAAGAATTGGTTATGTGCACCCTGAGCAGAGGAGGAATTATGTGCGCCTCGGGAGGCAAACTGACGGGGACGGGAATGGCCCTGGGAGAACCGGCCGGAAGAGCGGGCTCTACCTCGTCCGGCCTTGGGGAAAACCTTATGCGCAAACACCTTTTAAATATTGGCCTGAGCTTTATCCAAAGCTGTAAAGGTATGCTCATACACCGAAAGGTCTTTCAGATAACTATCCCCAAACAAGTTTCCTTGAGCGGAAGGCCCTGCTTCCCTTTCTGACATATCCGCTAATTTTGAATCTAGTCTCATAAGCAAAGACTTGCGCCTCTCTTTGGAAATTGAGGCATTTGCATTGCCGAGCAGGCAGACAGTCCTCTGGATCCAACCCCTTAAATAATTCACATCAATAGGGTAATTGGAGGATGCAGCCTCCTCAGCCATCTCAAAGATTTGTGTTACTGGACCCAAAACATCTAACAGTTTATCCTGGCAGTTACGCTAGGCCTTGTCAACCCCCTTTCTGGTGTCCTTATCCTTTTGAGCAAGAAACACCACCATAGGCTGATATATTTTGGGAGTACAAGCCACTTTGTCTTGAAGGACAGGCCTAGGGCATTCAGACCTCAACTTACTCCTGTCTCCCTTAGATAATGGACACCTGATCCAATATTCAAGGAATGAAGAAACCTCCTGAGAAGGTTGCCACTCTGCTGATCGAGGGTGTAATATGAGGGCAGGGTCAAAAAATGGAACCCCATTAACATCTAGCACTGGACCCTTTTGTGCAGGGATTGGGGCCACCTTCCTTTTGCGCCTCTTAGGGGGCGAATCTGAATCCTCAGAGGTATCTGAGGTGGAAATAGGTATAGGTGATACTGCAGCAGGGGGCTGTGCGTACGATAGCCAAGGGGTCGAGGAGAGGGGTTGCTGGGACTCATCTCGCCTGTGCTTGTGACCTCTACCAGGGGAAGACTCAGGGGACATGACAGGGCAAGGACTGAGTATGTTTACATTTCTTAGGGGGCTGAGGCTTGGCAGAGGGCCCCGCTTCCTGAGGGGGGTGAAAGTCCCCAATGTGATTTATCAATCTATCAAACGCTGAAGCCAGCGTATCATTGAGACCAGACAAAGCTGAATCCAGAGAAGACTGGATAGCATGAGCTACAGATGAGTGGTGACTAGACTGGTCTACAACACTCTCCCCTTTTTTAGAACGCACCTGAGTGCTAGCATCCACAGACGCTGGGACCTCCATAACAGTACAAGCAAGAATTGCCAAAAGAACCTACAACTTTAGCACCAACCCAAAGCGCAGCCGAGCAGGCTGTCTAAAAGGTGCACCTCAGTGAAAAACAGCTGAGCAGGCTATTAAATATATAAATACTCACACCCAACTGGGTGCCAAACTGGTTGCAGCCGATGTAACGCTCACCTGATTCACGTAGAGGCGCCGGTCTTGACTGGGCGTATACCGTATCTTCAAAGGTGATGTGTAACACACGGCTGGCTCTTTGGGCTGGACCTCTGTGCACTGTATGTCTGACTTGAAGGGTAAGATATCTGCAGATAGAAAATATGGGATTAAGGAACTGGGTTATTGAATGTCTCTCTCTTCTTCCCTTTCTCTTCTCCTGTAGAACCCCAAAGGTTAACGCTCTCACCTTAGGTAAGTGAACGCCGTGCTCTCCATCTGCCTCGGGGCAGGGTGCTGTAACCAGTTTCTTCACTGGATAAGGGGAGCAGGCCTCTTGACTTCAGAGGACTGCTGTCCGTCGTTCACTGCACGAACGGTAGGTTTCGAGTAATTCTAATGTCTTTAAAGTCTTTAGTAATGATGTTTCTTGTTTTGCAGGGTTCCGGCGATGGCGGATGACGGGCTGAAGTGAGTTGAAGATGGAGCCCGTGTGATGAATAGAAGCGTCTGGAAGCACGTAAGTAAGCGCTTGTTGCCTGCTTCACGATGCGCTCTAACTGTCTTTTTATTTTGCAGGTACAAGTTCGGAGCGGCTGCAGGGTGCCGGAATACCCACTGGGTTAGATGTGGAAAGGAGTAATGGCACGTGAGTATTAAAGTTCCCCAATGTCTTTAAACGCACCTTGTTTTGTCTTTCAGATGCGGGATGCAGTGCCGAAAGCCTCCGGAGCGTGCAAAGAGTTGGTAAGCTTTTGTCTTTCAGATGCCGGAATGCAGTGTGAAGACCTCCGGAGCGCACGAAGAGTAGGTAAGCCTTTGTCTTTCAGATGCCGGAATGCAGCGCGAGGCGTTGGTGACAGCCGATGGACCAGGTAAGTGAAGAGCTGTCACTGAAGACCGTAATGCTAACCTGTTCTTTCTTGTCTTTATAGGTGTTGCTGAAGACTGGATTCAGGATGGTAAGCCTTTTTCCTTAGGCCCAGGATCAGATGCAGAAGACACGATGAGCGTTCTGCTGCAGAGGATGCAGAATAACGCAAAGCAAGATTCATCCATCGGGTGTGGTTTAAATAGCCTCCTGTAGTGCTTAGGTGTCTCCTTCCACAGCCACGCCTAGGTAAGAAAAGAGTTCCTGCTTTCCAGAAGAGTTCCAGTGTTCTGAATCTAGGGAGTGGCTCCTGCCCCACCCAACAGGAAAAGTAGTTCCAAACAGAAGAGGATCAGAGGCTCAACTGGCAGGCAAGTAAGCAGCATGGTCTGCTGCAGGTAAGTCCACCCAAGCATTATGAGCCAGGCGCTTCCAGCGCTGGGACTGGGCATATTTATGAGCCTGGTGCCACTGGCGCCAGGACTGGGTCCAAAAGGTCCCAATTGGGACTGGTTGGCACTCGGAACCTGGGTTATGGATCTGCTTCCAAGGGAGTTGGGAAAACCCTGACCTTTTGGAAGCAGAGATCATGACAGTACCCCCCCTCAAGGCCCCTCCCAAACCGGGCTCCTCCGGGGGTTTTGGCTTGTCAGGAAATGTTCGGTGAAATCTTTTGATTAGGCGAGGAGCGTGGACATATTCAGCAGGTTCCCAGGATCT
Organism: Ambystoma mexicanum; assembly: GCF_040938575.1. Lineage (NCBI taxonomy): Eukaryota > Metazoa > Chordata > Amphibia > Caudata > Ambystomatidae > Ambystoma > Ambystoma mexicanum. Next base: position 9,290,862 of record NC_090931.1, on the reverse strand, counting down.
CTCTTGGGGGCCGTAGCCTTTCCAGTCAATTAGGTAAAATAGTTTAGATTTGGAGATCTTGGAGTCCAGAATGCTTTTGACTTCAAACTCGAGTTCTCCATCAACTAGGATAGGTTTTGGAGATTTAGTTAGTCGGGTTTGAGGTTGCACGGGTTTTAATAGAGAGACGTGGAAGACCGGATGCATCTTCATGTGCGGGGGCAAGTCCAACTTGACCGCTACTGGGTTTACTATGGTAGTGATGGAATAGGGACCAAGGTATCTTGGGTTGAATGTGCATGGCCCTTTTAGAGGTAGATATTTGGTGGATAACCAGACTTGATCCCCTACTTGATATTGAGGGGCTTCCTTCCGATGTTGATCTGCTCCTTTCTTGTATTGTTCTTTAGCCCTTTGAAGGTGAGAAACAGCTTCCTTAAAGGCTTGGGTGATTGTAGAATGCAGGTAGTCTACTGCTGGTGTTTCAAGATCTTGGAGGGGATCCAACTCCGAGGTTCGAGGGTGACTGCTGTACAAAAGAAAAAACAGGGTTTTCCCAGTTCCGGAATGGACAGAGTTATTGTAGGCATATTCGGCTATCCAAAGGATGTCTTTCCAAGTTCTTTCAGTTTGTTGCAGCATGCAGCGTAAATACTGTTCCAGAGTTTGATTGGTCCTCTCGGTTTGTCCGTCGGTCTGAGGGTGGTGACTGGTCGATAGTCTCACATCAATTTGAGCCGGCCGACAGCAACTTCGCCAAAAATGAGAAATAAATTGACTACCTCGATCCGAAATTAGAACCGAAGGAAAACCGTGCAGTCGGACGATGTTTTCGAGAAATTCTCGGGCCAGAGTTGCTGCTGTTGGCAAGCCTTTGAGCGGAATGAAATGCGCCATCTTGGAGAATAAGTCCACGATTACTAGAATCGTATTGTATCCGGAGCATGGAGGTAGATCGGTGATGAAGTCCATAGAAAGCGTATGCCAAGGGCGAGGTGGGATGTCAATAGGGCGTAAGAGGCCTGCTGGTCTTTCCTTTTGACTCTTGTTTTGGGCGCATACTCCACAGGACATTATAAAGTCTCTGATATCTTTTTTCCAAGACGGCCACCAGAAGTAGCGCTTGATCTTTTCTGAGGTCTTGGCCATACCGGGATGTCCTTCCATTAAAGAATCGTGATAACAAGAGATTACTTTTTTCTGTAAATCTGTGCTGGGTAGGTATAATCGTTCTTGGAAATACAATAAGTTGTCCTTTACTGCAAAGTCCTTTCCCTGCAGATGCCAATTCTGTATGTCTGCTGGAGTTACAAGTTGCCTGGCTTTATCCTTAACTTCCTCTATGGATTCTGTGGCGATTACACCCAGAATTCTTTGTTCGGGAATGATTGGTACAGGTTTAGGGTTGATCAAGTGTTCTTCCACTCCCATCCGAGAAAGGGCATCAGCTTTACCGTTCTTTGTACCAGGTCGATAGGTAATTATGAAGTCAAACTCGGCAAAGAATAATGCCCAACGGAGTTGTCTAGAGGATTGGGCTTTTGCGGTTTTCAAATATTGCAGGTTTCGGTGATCCTTAATCACAGTAACGGTGTGTCGGGCCCCCAGCAGATAATGCCGCCAAGCCTTAAAGGCAGACTTGATAGCCAGAAGTTCCTTGTCAGTAATCGTGTAATTGATTTCAGGAGGCGAGAATTTGCGGGACCAAAATGCCACGGGATGCAACTGATTGGTTACCGGGTCCTTTTGTGATAGAACTGCCCCCATGGCAAGGCTTGAAGCATCAGTTTCCACGATGTAGGGGAGTTCGGGGCGAGGGTGTTTTAAGATTGGTGCAGAGATAAATTTAGTCTTCAAATCCTGGAAAGCTTGTTCCGCCTCGGTAGACCATTCAAAACGTTTGTTTTTCTTTAACAAGGCAGTGATGGGCTGGACTATTCGAGAGAATTCGGGGATAAACCTGCGGTAAAAGTTAGCGAAGCCTAACATGCTTTGCACACCTTTTACGGAGGATGGTGATGGCCATTTGAGAACTGCATCGACCTTCTTTGAATCCATACGCACGCCGCCAGGTGATAATATGAATCCCAAGAATTCAACTTCAGTCACGTTGAAAACACATTTTTCCAACTTAGCGAAAAGTTTGTGTTGACGCAATCTTTCGAGGACCATTTTCACGTGTTTCCGATGTTCAGATTCCGATGAAGAATAAACGAGGATGTCATCAATGTAAACAACAACACACACATCTATGAGCTCTCTGAGGACATCGTTCATAAAATATTGAAAGGCGGCCGGGGCATTGCAAAGTCCGAAGGGCATGACCTGATATTCAAATAGCCCATACTTGGTGCGGAAGGCCGTCTTCCATTCATCGCCCTCTTTTACTCGTACCAAGTGGTAAGCTCCTCTAAGATCCAGCTTTGTATATATGCATGCTTTTCTGACTTGGTCCAGGAGTTCAGGGATCAAAGGTAACGGATATCTATTCTTAACGGTGATCTGGTTCAGGGAGCGATAATCTATACAAGTTCTAAGGTCTCCTTCCTTTTTTGGAACGAAGAACAAAGCTGAAGAAGCGGGGGACTTGGAAGGACGGATAAACCCATTTGCCAGGTATTGATCCAGGTATTGTCGAAGGTGAAGGTTCTCAGGCTCGGTGAGGGCATAAATTCTACTACAAGGAGGAGTAGATCCAGGTATCAGGTCTATCTGGCAGTCATAAGACCTATGAGGAGGTAGAGAGTTAGCCTGATCCTTCCGGAAAACATCTTGGTATTCTAGGTATTCGGGAGGTAACTGGGGAGTCTCTGAAGAAATTGCTGCCAGTGCAACACCAGGTGGAGGGTGACAAGTAGAGACACATTCTGGAAACTGGACCGTTCTTGCTCGCCAATCGATCAGAGGATTGTGTTTCTCTAACCAAGGTATTCCTAGAATAATCTGAAACTGAGGGGCCTTGATCACATCGAACACGATCTTCTCAGGGTGTCCATCTTGACTTACTAGCGTCACCTCTTGAGTGGTATGCGTTACTGGCCCGGAGGCTATCTCCGTACCATCCACCGTAGTAATGACGTCCTTTACAGCCTTGGGACAAAGAGTTAGATTCATCCTCAAAACCATTTCATGAACCACATAATTGCCGATGGCACCGCTGTCGACGTAAGCTTCAATTGCATGTAATCGATCCGGATTATCAGGGCTAATGAGGACCATAGGTATCACGAAATGCGAGGTCACGGAACTGGTTTTCACGCTCGGCAAGAGGACCTCTATTCTTGTCGGGCGAGGTCGTTTCCCTGCTCAGAGTTTGTAACTTTGGTAACTGCAGCTCCTACTGCCTTCTTGGCAGGTTTCACCGGACAGTCTCGAAGAAAGTGCCCTGAGTTTCCGTAATAGAGGCATAATTGCAACTGTTTTCTCCTTTCCCGCTCCTTTTGTGTTAGAGGACCTTTCAGACCCCCTATTTGCATGGGTTCCCCGGAGTCTACTCCTTTGGAAGGAGTTGGCGGTTTGGAAAATACTCGAGCATCAAACTTGGAACGATCGGCCTTCCTGTTCTGCAGTCTGTGATCTATTTGAACGACTAAGTCTATATAGTCCAAACAATCTTGTGGGGGATTCACTACTTGGGCTAACACATCTTTGAGCTCTCCACGTAGACCTCTATAAAACAGCGTAATCCTTTTGTCCTCAGGCCATTGAGTTTCCACTATCAGTCTGTTGAAAGACGCAATATAAGCCAAAAGGTCTTGATTACCTTGTCGCAACGAAAGAAGCTCATTGTCCAAGGCCTGCGCCTGTGAATGTCTTGCGAACAGTTTTTCCATACTGAGCTGAAAAGCTTGAAAATCATGGAGGACCGGATCATCTTGATTTACTAGAGGGATCGACCAGTCTGCCGCATTGCCACTAAGGTACGAAAGCACGAAAGCTACTTTAGCTTGATCAGTTGGAAAGGCTGCTGGCCGGCATAAGAAATGCAACCGGCACTGATTGATAAATACTGCAAACCTCTTTGGGTCACCAGAAAATCGTTCAGGCGGAGCCAGAGGTACATTCCCAGGTAGGTTGATCTGCACTGGATTCATAGAGGATGTAGATGGAAGATTTCCCCCAGATGCGGGTAACGGGGTCTGTCCGGCTTGTGACTGTAGCAATTGTCTAGCGAGATCATCTGTTCGCTCCTTGGAAATAATCAGTTCCCTTCTTAGAGCGTTCGTTTCCTGACGGGCTGCATGCACTTCTGCCCTTAGTTCCCCAAGTAACTGGGCTAGCTGGTCGGTATCCGAGGTTTCCATAGCGCCTGGACGGGAGTTTTGTGGTAGGCTTTGCGTTCTGTAACGCTCACCTGATTCCCGTAGAGGCGCCGGTCTTGACTGGGCGTATACCGTATCTTCAAAGGTGATGTGTAACACACGGCTGGCTCTTTGGGCTGGACCTCTGTGCACTGTATGTCTGACTTGAAGGGTAAGATGTCTGCAGATAGAAAATATGGGATTAAGGAACTGGGTTATTGAATGTCTCTCTCTTCTTCCCTTTCTCTTCTCCTGTAGAACCCCAAAGGTTAACGCTCGCACCTTAGGTAAGTGAACACCGTGCTCTCCATCTGCCTCGGGGCAGGGTGCTGTAACCAGTTTCTTCACTGGATAAGGGGAGCAGGCTTCTTGACTTCAGAGGACTGCTGTCCGTCGTTTACTGCACGAACGGTAAGTTTCGAGTAATTCTAATGTCTTTAAAGTCTTTAGTAATGATGTTTCTTGTTTTGCAGGGTTCCGGCGATGGCGGATGACGGGCTGAAGTGAGTTGAAGATGGAGCCCGTGTGATGAATAGAAGCGCCTGGAAGCACGTAAGTAAGCGCTTGTTGCCTGCTTCACGATGCGCTCTAACTGTCTTTTTATTTTGCAGGTACAAGTTCGGAGCGGCTGCAGGGTGCCGAAATACCCACTGGGTTAGATGTGGAAAGGAATAATGGCACGTGAGTATTAAAGTTCCCCAATGTCTTTAAACGCACCTTGTTTTGTCTTTCAGATGCGGGATGCAGCGCCGAAAACCTCCGGAGCGTGCGAAGAGTTGGTAAGCTTTTGTCTTTCAGATGCCGGAATGCAGTGTGAAGACCTCCGGAGCGCACGAAGAGTAGGTAAGCCTTTGTCTTTCAGATGCCGGAATGCAGCGCGAGGCGTTGGTGACAGCCGATGGACCAGGTAAGTGAAGAGCTGTCACTGAAGACCGTAATGCTAACCTGTTCTTTCATGTCTTTATAGGTGTTGCTGAAGACTGGATTCAGGATGGTAAGCCTTTTTCCTTAGGCCCAGGATCAGATGCAGAAGACACGATGAGCGTTCTGCTGCAGAGGATGCAGAATAACGCAAAGCAAGATTCATCCATCGGGTGTGGTTTAAATAGCCTCCTGTAGTGCTTAGGTGTCTCCTTTCACAGCCACGCCTAGGTAAGAAAAGAGTTCCTGCTTTCCAGAAGAGTTCCAGTGTTCTGAATCTAGGGAGTGGCTCCTGCCCCACCCAACAGGAAAAGTAGTTCCAAACAGAAGAGGATCAGAGGCTCAACTGGCAGGCAAGTAAGCAGCATGGTCTGCTGCAGGTAAGTCCACCCAAGCATTATGAGCCCTGCGCTTCCAGCGCTGGGACTGGGCATATTTATGAGCCTGGTGCCACTGGCGCCAGGACTGGGTCCAAAAGGTCCCAATTGGGACTGGTTGGCACTCGGAACCTGGGTTATGGATCTGCTTCCAAGGGAGTTGGGAAAACCCTGACCTTTTGGAAGCAGAGATCATGACAGCCGAGCAGGCCAAATAAGCAAAGACACACTATCAGGGTGACAAGACTGGAGGCAGCCGAGCATGCTGTTTCATATACAAATGCACCCGAGCAGGGTGACCAACTGATGGTGGCAGTGAAAAAACCCAAAAGAACCCACACCCGAGCAGGGTGACAGTCAAATTTTAAAGCATGCAACCAACAGGCCTAGCCTGCACTCGTGGCTGTATACGCGAGCAGCGTATTATCAGTACTATATATATAAATAAATATAGTGACACCCGATGGTAAGAAGCTAAGCTTCTTTAACAAACCTCGCACGTCACTATTCACAATTAAGAGAACGTGCGCCGGAGTCAAAGGCGCTGCTGTAAACAAAAGCTCCCCTGAGGGAGAAATGAAATGCGCGCGTCGCCGCCCCTGCTTTTAGTGTGAGGCAGGCAACGGCAACGAAAAAGGAAACACAACCCGGCTGAATGCCGGCGCATTCCACACAGAACGCTTCAACAATGTATCACCTCAAGGAGCCCGGCATTCTAAAGCGAACGCAGCGGCCAACACTTGCAATTACAGAACGTATTCAAAGTAATTCATTCAATTTCAAAGTCACAGTGCAAATACAGGTCACAATCCTTTCTAAAATAACACAAAGAAACAGTCTGAACTCCAAGTGTCATACACTAAGGCAAGAACTAGGAGGAGTGACTTAGCTGTGGTGTCAGCAGCAAAGAAAGAGGAGTTGGTGTTAGAGAAATTGACATTTATGGGACTGGCTCTATGCCCATTGGTTGAACTGGGGGCATGACCTGTCCTCCATTTTGGATTGGGATGTTTATATTGCATTACTAGAACTGTGTTGAGTTCTTTGTTCAAAAGTTTTATATACAAAAGTTTTTTCTTCTTTGCTGCTTATGTCAGAGTGAAGATTCTAGGGCATGACAGGAGGCTTCATATTATGCATTGCAATCTTTACTCTGAAACCACAGCAGCAAAGAAAAAACTTTTACAAAAAAAAAGTTTCAACAACAGAACTAGATAGAGTTCAATGTCAGTGCATGGGGGACTCCCCAAACCATCATGGAGGAAAGGTCATGCTCTGCAGGGGACCAATGAGCAGTGACCCTCCTCTATATATGTCCTTTACTCTAACCCCAACCCCTATTTCTTTGCTGCTGACCCACAGCTAAGTCACACCTCCATTTTACTTAGCCTGTATATTGTGCACTGTTATATTGTATAATTTGATGATATTTCAGTGTGCTGGAAACAGCGTTCACTTGGGAACGTGTTCCCTTTTATGTATTGCTGCATTCTTTGAACAAACTCTGTTCTTAATCATTTGGAAGGAGTGTTTTGTACTGTGCACGTCGGCTCCTCTGACTGCTATTTACTTACGAACGCAGCACTGCGAGCGCTGCTCTTGCTGCCTGGCCGCTTCCTGGAGGGGGGGGCCTACCATCATCACGTGACGGATCACGCGATCTCCTCACTTCTCATATTGCCGGCACTACCGCCCTTGCGGCGTGTTCTTAATCATTTGGAAGGAGTGTTTGGTACTGTGCACGTCGGCTCCTCTGACTGCTATTTACTTACGAACGCAGCACTGCGAGCGCTGCTCTTGCTGCCTGGCCGCTTCCTGGAGGGGGCGGGGCCTACCATCATCACGTGACGGATCACGTGATCTCCTCACTCCTCATATTGCCGGCACTACCGCCCTTGCAGCATGTTCTTAATCATTTGGAAGGAGTGTTTGGTACTGTGCACGTCGGCTCCTCTGACTGCTATTTACTTACGAACGCAGCACTGCGAGCGCTGCTCTTGCTGCCTGACCGCTTCCTGGAGGGGGCGGGGCCTACCATCATCACGTGACGGATCACGTGATCTCCTCACTCCTCATATTGCCGGCACTACCACCCTTGCGGCGTGTTCTTAATCATTTGGAAGGAGTGTTTGGTACTGTGCACGTCGGCTCCTCTGACTGCTATTTACTTACGAACGCAGCACTGCGAGCGCTGCTCTTGCTGCCTGGCCGCTTCCTGGAGGGGGCGGGGCCTACCATCATCACGTGACGGATCACGTGATCTCCTCACTCCTCATATTGCCGGCACTAACGCCCTTGCGGCGTGTTCTTAATCATTTGGAAGGAGTGTTTGGTACTGTGCACGTCGGCTCCTCTGACTGCTATTTACTTACGAACGCAGCACTGCGAGCGCTGCTCTTGCTGCCTGGCCGCTTCCTGGAGGGGGCGGGGCCTACCATCATCACGTGACGGATCACGTGATCTCCTCACTCCTCATATTGCCGGCACTACCGCCCTTGCGGCGTGTTCTTAATCATTTGGAAGGAGTGTTTGGTACTGTGCACGTCGGCTCCTCTGACTGCTATTTACTTACGAACGCAGCACTGCGAGCGCTGCTCTTGCTGCCTGGCCGCTTCCTGGAGGGGGCGGGGCCTACCATCATCACGTGACGGATCACGTGATCTCCTCACTCCTCATATTGCCGGCACTACCGCCCTTGCGGCGTGTTCTTAATCATTTGGAAGGAGTGTTTGGTACTGTGCACGTCGGCTCTTCTGACTGCTATTTACTTACGAACGCAGCACTGCGAGCGCTGCTCTTGCTGCCTGGCCGCTTCCTGGAGGGGGCGGGGCCTACCATCATCACGTGACGGATCACGTGATCTCCTCACTCCTCATATTGCCGGCACTACCGCCCTTGCGGCGTGTTCTTAATCATTTGGAAGGAGTGTTTGGTACTGTGCACGTCGGCTCTTCTGACTGCTATTTACTTACGAACGCAGCACTGCGAGCGCTGCTCTTGCTGCCTGGCCGCTTCCTGGAGGGGGCGGGGCCTACCATCATCACGTGACGGATCACGTGATCTCCTCACTCCTCATATTGCCGGCACTACCGCCCTTGCGGCGTGTTCTTAATCATTTGGAAGGAGTGTTTGGTACTGTGCACGTCGGCTCTTCTGACTGCTATTTACTTACGAACGCAGCACTGCGAGCGCTGCTCTTGCTGCCTGGCCGCTTCCTGGAGGGGGCGGGGCCTACCATCATCACGTGACGGATCACGTGATCTCCTCACTCCTCATATTGCCGGCACTACCGCCCTTGCGGCGTTAAGCCCTGGAGGCAGTAAGGGCTGGAGCCGCTGTTTGGCTGTTCGGCTGTGAGTACTGTGGTCTATGTCCATCTTAAGCTACCAGGGAACGGGGTGGAGAGTCGGACTCTGGCAGCTCCATTAGCCGCCGGGCGTTCCCAACCCTGCAACTGAGTGTTTACTTCAAACTCATTTCCCAATTGTGGATATATTAGATGTTTTTAAACTGACGTAACCAGAATTATATCAGAGGTTGCGAGCTGTTTTTCCCTCCGGTTTTAACGTAAAAACATTCCTTTTGGTACTACTTTAGTATAGAAGGTCTTGGTTTTTATATTAGTCCTGTACCCAGCCTTTTTTATAAAAAAAAGAAATTTTTGGGTGTTTCGCACTTTAGAGGCTAAGAGCTGTTCTTCCCTCGGGGTGTTCTTTTTCTCTTCTCTAATATCTTTTAATACTTCTCTTTTCTGGTCTCCTTTCTTTTTTATAATATGCCCGCACTCAGAAGCGGGTTTGAAACTGCTGAGAGTCAAGCTATTAAGATAGCAGAGGACCAATCAGGCTCTCTGACTCATCGTGAGGCGCTTAATAGTATTGACCACATTGAAAATATGGCTGCCTCGATTTCATTGGTTGAGAATATCAATGAAAATTCAAATATTAGAGCGGAAGGGAGCCCGAAGGGACATCCCACCATAGATCCTGCAATTTTGAATGTTGTAACGTTGACTGAAGCAAATGTGGACATACCAGACATAGAGGATATGGGGGCAAATAGGGACATACCAGACTCTAGACAGGAACTCACAGATGAGGAATGTCTTCAACAAAGTCGAATTGATACTAAAAGGGTAGTCAGATACCATGCGTCCACCCCTCTTCAGAAGAGGATCATTACTGGGAAATTACAGGCAGGAGATAAACAATGCTTGGAGTCTCTGATATGGAAGGGGAAACAACCCGGTGGAACTCTGCAATTCACCCATATTTCGCCGGCAACATTTATTTTTGGGAAGGATAATAATGATAAGGTGCAGAAGTACCTCGATTCTCCTCAGTCGGGGAGCTCTAAGCAGGTGGGTGGGAGAGACCAATCTAAAGAGACCCCCATCTGCTCTAAGTATAATCTCAACCAGCCCATTGGAGAGAGTGATTTGGATGATTCCTTTTTTACTACGGCAGATGATACAGGTCATCTGCTGAAAGAAATAGTTGATTTAGAGATACCAGTAGGTAGATTTTTGTCCAAAGACAAGGGGTTGAGGAGCTTATCAGAGGGTGCGCCACTTGATACACTCTCACAAAATAGAAACACGCCTTCAATGTGGAAACAACAAGAGGGTAAACATCTATCCCCTATTAGACCGATCATAAAGACACTTATACCATCCATACACTGTAAGACTAGGCATACCCAAACAGATATGGAAAGGAATGACTTGCCCATAACTGTAGATAAAGCTATCGATCTTCAGCAAACTATATTGGAAAATCTTGGGGTAGCCGAAGATAAACAGGAGTCTCCGGGTCTGAGAAGGGAGGAGAGAGGAGATCACCTGATACCACTTTTATCCAATCTACACATTAGTTTGAACTTGGCCTTGAAAACCCTAGGTGAATCCCAAGAGACGATTGGGTGCTCTTTGGTAGAACAACAAGCGGCTTTCAACCAATTGGTGACTCGTCTGGCTTTCTTAGAGGGTATAGTGGAGGTTAAGAACCTTAACGAACAGACTACTAAAGAAAAGAGTCTATCTGAAAAATACAGAGAGGAACTAGATTCTAGGTTAATGACCATGGACGCTAAGATTACTACTCTGTTGGAAGTTATGCTGACAGGAGATCGCCCCACCACGTCAAATATGGTGGCAGAGGATCGAGCCTCCTCGGGAATAGGAGATAATAAAATCAATAACGAAAACTATGGGAAGGAACTATGCTGTCCAGATAGTCCTTCGGTCCTTCTGGATGCCATAATTATGGCAACAGTTGGGCCCATTCAGGAACAGGACAGCGAAAAGTCCAGCGCTCAGATGCAGGTGAGAGAAACGATAAAAGAGGGGGAATGTTTAAACATTAGTAGTGAGGGCTCAATAATCTCCCAACATAATTCTTCAAAAAAAGGACAAAAATGTAAACAAAAGACAAATTACACAGAGGAACAATTAGCAGTTCAGGTATTAGAAATAGGTTCTAATATGAATAATGAGGTACCTGCCCCAGTTATTAGCTCGAACTACGATATAAATGAGATGCCCCAATCCCCTGTCGGTAGACGAAAAAAGACAAAAAAGCAGTCTATGATGCCCAAAAAAAGCAAAAATATGCCTAATACAAAAATTAAAGGCAGAAATGCGAATCTTAAAGGTATTAGAAATATCCCGTCTCAGGAAGAGCCTGATGACAGGGGGAACCACAAGATATCTAATAAAGAAGATGGTCAGGTTTGGGGGGAACCTAGTATTAAAGACTCCCTGCCCAGGGGGGAAATCAATACTGACCTAAATACGGAGGAGAATAATATACTAAAAGTTGGTCTGGAGCGCATACAAACTAAACAAACAAAGATGACAGCCTTCGGTAAAATAATTAGTACCAAACATGCTAGAACATCCGTAGGTACACAACAAATTGGGCACCCTATTACTTCTCAAGAAATTCCAGCAGTAGCATCTCCCAGTACTTCCCCCTTACAAGGACCGATGATGTCAGTTGAGAAGGGGACTGAATTTACTAGTAATAATACGAGAGATACCCTCCAAGATATATACCTATCCAAAACCCAAGAATCTCAAGGAGAGGCTGTGTTTAAATCTAGTACTGACCATATAATGAAGCAATCGAGTCTGGTCGAGCACCCTATAAAGATCGGTACAGGGAAGATACTGGGTTGGATCAATAATAATGATACAGATTCACAGGTTTACTCAAATAGAACTTACCTTTTAAGTCTGTTTAAAAAGATTCCCTTATTACGAGCAATAACAACTGATGACATAGATTCCATCTCTCTACCCAATCATAATAACCATCGTATGGTAAGTTGTTTTCATTCAGCGATGGTAGCAGATATGGTACGTGCTCAAGAAAAGAATCTCAACTCTTTGGGTTATGATCTAACTACTCTAGCAGATGACAAAGAGGTTGATAAGTTTCACCAATATAAGGAAACAGATAACAACCAAATTCAACAAACCTCACAATCAGGCAATAATAAATTAGAAAACTTGGGTCCAGGGTTGGCACTAATTTCCAGCCTTCTAAACAGTGGCCAGGATTGGTCATGGTTACAGCCAGCACTTAAAACCTTGGAGACATTCAGACAAGATAGCGGGCGCTCCTAACAGTTCTAATATAGATGTGATTTCCTGGAATTCATGCGGGGGAGCTCACCTTGATATTTTTGTAATAAAAAAGAATTAACTATGTGCGCCCCCGTATTTATTTTTTTCAGGAAACCATGATGTTGTCTGATATACATATAGAAGGTTTCTATACTTTTTCTTCTTTAGCATCGCGTGGACCTTTGGGGAGACCTAGTGGTGGTCTGATTATTGCTATTGATCATAATCTGGGGTTGTATGGGGAGGTGATCTTTAGGAGTGAGTGGCTTTTGGGCATCATTCTCACTTCAGAGCATAGGGTTGAACCGATTCTCTTGTTGAATCTTTATTGGAACCCGTTAAAAGTGGCGATGGATGAAGTGGAAGATACTCTGAATATGATTCTGGGAGGATGGTTCGAGAAAGGGTTTGGCAATCGCATTATCTTGGGAGGGGATTTCAACTCGGCCTGCGCCGAGGGTTCCTCACTAAATGAAAGGGGGGTGATTCCCAGACTGTTCCCTCCACATATTAAAAGAGGCATACGGTGGGATAATTATCTCGATCATTGGGACCTGGGTCTTTTAGATCATGCTTGGGATTGGGACTTACCGAAATTTACTTGGAAAAGAGGAAGTAATAAGTCTAGAATCGACTTTTTTTATGTTTCAAATAGCTGGAAGCAAGCTTGTGGAAAGTTGACACTCATGGAGGTGGAATTGGGTGATCATATTCCCTTATGTTTTTCTCTTTCCATTCCAAATGTGGGTAATTATATTAATCCCTCGCTATGTGGTCTAAAGGCTGGAAATAATGGGAGAAGGGTTGTATGGAATAAGAAAATAATTATGAAATTTAATAACCTGGTTTTGGGTCTCCTTTCCAGAAGGTCGCCTCATATTACTAGTGGTGAAGATTTAGATCTGGGAGGATTCTACTACAATACTATATTGTCATGTGTCTATAAAATTAGTAGCACCAGCGATAGGGAGGCCACAAAACCTAGGATGAGGGTGGGTGACCCCAGAATCCAAACATCTAAGCGTAACAAATATAGTGAAATCAAAGCTTTGAAGAAAATGCCCATTCCCTTCTCCGAATTTCAGCTTAAAAAGAAAAAAATTATATTGAAACATAAAAATCTGATCAAATCACTGAGAATGGATCAATATTATGAAGCACACCAATTGATGATGCACAATCTTTGTAAGGGCAGAGATGTTAAATTTTGGGCAACTATTAATTCTATGCTTTTGCCTGCAAAAGACAAACGTGATTGCCCGATCCAAGCAGAAGTGTGGAGTGCTTTTTATAAGCAAAAGTTTGCTTTACCTGTTGACCTCACAAGAGTACAGGACCTGGATTTATGGCCTCCCCCGTGGTGGAAGACTGTGGGTGGGATTTAGAGGACATCAAATGGGCCATTAACAAACTTAAACCTTCTAGAGCACCCGGCCCGGATGGCATTCCACCGTTCGTCATAAAGACATCCCCTGGAATATGGGCCGATTTGCTCAAACCAATATTTGATGATATTTTCAAAAACCATACTATTCCTAAAACCTGGGCCCAGAGTATTATTGTCCCTATTTTTAAAAAAGGGGACGTCCTTAATCCCCACAATTATAGACCTATAGCCCTTTTAGATGCAGCTAGTAAGGTCTTTGGCATTCTTCTTTTAAGGGATATTAATAAATTTACTAGAAGGAATGTCTGCTTCAGTAAATTTCAGGTTGGCTTTAGAGAAGGTTTGGGAACAGACTTGAATGGAAATATTTTGGCTCACTTAAGAGACACAGTCCATCAAACTAAAATGGGTGAAGTCTATATGGCTTCCTTGGATCTCTCTAATGCCTTTGACGGGGTCATTAGAGATAGATTGTGGTCCAAAATGTTAGCAATGAATTTTCCACGCAAGACTGTCCAACTCTTGGCTCTACTACATAGAAACACCTCTGTCAGGGTGCGCTTATCCTATGAAGGCTCCCTTTCTGATCCCATTGAGACTGAGGTGGGGGTTAAGCAGGGCTGTTCACTTGCACCCACGCTCTTCAACCTGTACGTCAGCGATGTGGAGGATATGTGGCAGGGTCCTTCCATCGCTCCCGTTAGGATGGGAAGTTTGGTTATTGAGTGGATGGCCTTTGCGGATGATTTCATTCTTTTCGATCGGACCCCACGGGGTCTCCGTAAAAGGATGGATATTTTCTACCAATATGTTATGATGAATAATCTTTCCCCTAATGCATCTAAATCTTGAACGATTGTAATCTCTAAGAAGAGAGTTGTCAAATCTTATGCTTGGAAGATGGGGGACAACCCTGTGGAACAAGTGCAGGCTATAACATATTTGGGCTATAATTTCTCTAACAACTCTAGTCTAAAGAGGTGGAAATTGGGTCTCGCAGAAAAAGCATCTAAATTAAAAACTCAAATGAAATTTTTGAGGGTTCGAGTATGTAAATTTTCGCTCCTACCCATTAGACGCTTCTACCTAGCTAAATGTGAGCCGGTTCTCTTATATGGTCTGGATATTTGTACCAAGGATATGAGTTCCTACTTAAATGTGGTTCAGGGAAAACTATGGAAGGAAGTAATGGACCTTTCCTTGGCAATCCCTAATGCCATTATCCGGCACGAATTATGTCTTGTCTCACTTAAAGCCAGATATTTGTGGAGACAGCTTTCCTTTTTTAGAAAAATGAACGATCCTCTTAAGAACACCCTTTATGAGTTGTTGAATAGGGTGATTAAATCTGGGTCAGTTCAATCAATCAAGGGATTTAGTGACAGAATGAATTCTCTGCTATATATTTTAGGCTCTAGTTTAGACGACTTGGTGCAATGACCCGGCCTGGTTAAGAAATTGTTATTCAAGGCGGATTGGGTGGATACAGTCAATAAAATAGAGTCCTATGCAACTTATAAGGAATATGCTAAATTTGTACATGCAAGGGAATGTATCCGCGTTTATTTACTTAGATTCCCCTGCTACAGGGCGAGAACCACATTTATGCGTTTCAGACTCAATCAGATGCCGACCCTAGAAAGAATTAATTATTGTATACATAAAGAAAAGGTGCCTAATTATACTTTACTTACATGTCGTTTCTGTGGAGAAACTGACATGCTAGAAACTCTCAAGCGTCTTAACATGTGTCCATTTTGGGTCGAAACGAGCTCTATTCCTCACCGACAGATTTGATGAGGATTTAGAAATGTCGAAAAATTTGTTCTGGAGTCGCTGTATGTGGGGAGCTAATATTTCTCTGATTCTGGCATTGAACTCATTGCTCCAAAATATAATGGAGGAATTGGAAGCCAGAAATAGAGAATTGTTTGTGTAGGTAAAATGTAGGTAAAATATAGGATACTAATGGGTAATGATATTAACAAGCGTATAATTACTATGTAATCTGTTTTTAGGGCTGGGAAGGAATTTTTTTTAAGAATTGTTTTAAGAATTTTGTATAATGATGACGTCTTTGATGCTTTAGATGAAATTTCTTGCTGTGTTTCTTCTTTTGTATGATACGATAACCATCTTTTGTGTCAGTGTGTTCATACATGCTTATGTATTGGTAGCATGAAAGGTAACAATGTGTTTTCTTTTTCCTATTTCTTCGCTTGTGGCATATGTTGTATAAGGTTTTATGCAAACTAATAATACAACAATAAAAATAAAAAAAAAATAAAAAAAAACAAACTCTATTTTCCTCAGGTGAGCGTGGCGTTTGTTTATTCAGGCCCGCTTCCCCTGTGAGAAGATTTACTGCGCGTCGCCTGAGGGCATCGCGATTTCCTTTCAAGTTTATTTAGGGGGTTGGAACGCTTTAAGCGTTCTTTTCAGACTCGCGACCCTGTCCGGGCCGCTGGCGTTCACCTCGGACGTGTCATGAAGATTCGTTTCTGACTGGCCGCACGCGAGTGTTGTTAGAGATCCACTCTCTCTGGCACACGCAGTAGGTGTGTTGCCTTGTATCAGGAAGGTTGGCGGTTTGAGCTAGTCCTCCGCCTTATTACATTGGAAGGAAATGTAATTACAATTATATCATTACAATTTTTATATTAATTAAAAAATGTATTGGTATATTTTCTTTTCCTCACATGCTGCTTGCGTGATGTGTCTGCTAGACTACAGGCACTGCCTGTTTATTGCCTAAGTGGCCTTTCCCTGCTGTGTTTTTCACCCTGCTAGGGTGAAGGGTTTTGAGCCTGCTCGGCTCTAAGTTTGGTACAGCAGCTGAGCCTGCTGATTGTTAATATAGTGGAAAATATATTTTAAAAAATATTGGGGGAAGCTGGAGATGGAAACGGAGCTCCATTCATTTATGCATGGAGCAGCGCTCTGGTGTCTGCGGGTTTGAAGAAATTTAGAAATGCTGAATTGTTAATTATTGGAAATAAGAGTTTTTTATTTTCAAGGAAGCCTTTTTTCTAAAAGTGCATGTTTCCAGGAATGGACCAGGAAAATTGGCACTCTCCATATACTCCAGTCCCCATGCGCAGCCTGGCAGCTGTTTTGCTTATGGGCCGCGCAGGTGGGGAGAAGTGCCATGTTTCATACATCTCCCCCTTAAGAATACTTAAGAATATTTAAGAATATATATAAGAATATATAATAAAAAGAAATTATAAAAATATTTTATAAAACACAGTGTCTCTTTCACTATGTATGGCAATACAGGTGTGTTGCACCGGAACTTTTTTCACAGACATTTTGAGGGCCGCTGCCTGCTCGGTTTCAGGCTTCGCCTGAGTTGGAATGCGAGGTTTCCCCTCGTGCGCTGCTGGTTTCCACACCCTGCTAGGGTGAGCAGCTTGAGGCGCACTTGCTCAGCGCATTACTCTGTTACAGCAATGGTTTTGCTGTGTGTGGAGCATTAATGCTTTCCGGTTGAAAAAATAACTTTGTATTGGGTTATTTATTTATTGCTAATTTTGTCCTTCAAAGAAAATGGTTGTAAGACCTATAGGGGGCCTTGGCCTTCCTAGCCAGCCATCTCAGAGGGCGTGCTTGTCTTGGACGCAAGACGACACGGAGTAGCACAGGTTTCCCTGGGTCCGCGCTTAGAGACCTCTGGTTTTAAGTGCGTGATAAGTAACCAATCATTTCCTCGGGTCAAGTGTGAAAGGAAAGTCTGACCTCAATCCTACACTGGCCTAATGTTTCATCCCGTTATGAAAACATTTCTGTTAGTTACCCTCTTTTCCATTAGGTAGGTTCAGGACAACTTAGTCAGTTTACTAGGTTTTTTCTCCTCCCCTAAAATGGGTCATGTATGCAGGTTAGGAGGTGTACCCACAGTTCTGGTCTTTTCCTCATACCCTGTTTACTTGTTATATCTCCGCTACTGAAGGGTCCTTGTTTCTGCAACAGATAATTTGGAGGACCCTACTTGCCGTCATGAGGCGCTAAAGACCTTAGCCTTCTTCCCCTCATCAAGGGGACGGTCCTGGGACGCAGTGCCATCCTCTTGTTTTGTGAGCTAACCCTCTCGACATTGATTGCACAGTCCTTGGTATCCTTCTTTGCCCTAGAGGAAATAAGGGGAAGGACCCTACGAAGGAAGAGTGGTAGCTGTGTATTTAAGACATGTATAACCCAGTTTGCTCAGCTGGCTAAGAGGGATGTAACCTCCACTTTCACTATTTGATGTGCAACTGCTGGGCTACTTGATTGAGATCTGTTTGCCTGCTCGGTAACATCGACGCCTCTGCTCTTATGGAGCAGCGTCATTACCCCTGTTGTGAGGAGGGATGGCTCAAGGGCAATGCATTCCTCTGAGAGGTTAATCAATACAATCCAGGTTCGGATTATAATACTAGCACTTGAAAATGTGTGGATCATGAAGGGCTGGATTATAAGAGCGATTGCCTGCTAGGCATCTATGAAACACCTTCATGGCCACAGGATGACCTAAGCCTTTTTCCTAAGTCTACCTATCCGGTAGATGGTGCATCAAGGGATGCGCACAGTTACTCCTCTGCTTGAGGGGCTTGAGCACAGTGTTTTTTGTTCCTTTGAAGGGATTGTGCCGACAAGAGTCCTGCTGGTCCAAGGATATCTCCTGTAATGCCTCGGGTGTTCACCAGGTTTTCGTAAATTATGTTCACCTCAAACCCCTGGGGGTTACTGTAGGTTAACAAGGATCCAATTTGCGCACTTCCTCTGTCAATTTTCCCTTGCCCTCATTTTTTAGAAGGGGCGGTGATAACAGCCTCCCTCATGGTTTCTCAATTACGAATGAGATAACTCTGCTGCCACTAAGGGGGAAGTGGGCATAGTTTTAACTTCTATTTATGGCACCTCTTAAATGGAAGTGTTATTATGCTCATTGTTTCCTGTCTCCTGGAAGATTGTATGGCCGTGTTAGACCTCGAGGGTTAGTGTTGGGGGGTTGCTCCATTTTCTTCCTCTCAGGAGTTTCCGCGTCAGTTCTACTGATGGGTTCAGTCTTATCAATGTCCCTCCTTTTCGGTTTGGCCTTTCCCATCAGCCCCTGGTGTTACCAAGTTAATGAGGAAGGTGATAACTCACCTCGGTTCAAAAGGGTTCTGGCGTGTATATATATATATATATATATTTGTTTCTTGGATACAGTTGGAGATGTCCCTTCCATGATCACGGAGTTTGTTCTTGGTTTTAGGCACGACATTATAACTCTGCATCTTATCCTTTCGGATTATAGGCTGTAGTTAAGTAAGGAGTTAGCCGTCTTCTCCCCTGGAAAGGGAGGTTTTTCCCTTAGCTAGCTAACCTAGATGGGCAGAGGGCCAGCTCCTTCTGTGTCATTGTTCCAAGCATCCTCCCGAGAATCTATCGTTCTCGCATTTAGATCAGCCTTTGGAATTGTTATCTAACTTTGTTGCACTCAAGAGCCTTGCTCTAAGATCAATTCCAGTTAGCTCCAAGACTGGAGCATCATATTGTCAATCAGGATGTCGGTCCGATACCTCAGCAAGTACAGCACCCGCTTTAACATCTGTGCAGAGCCTGCGGATGCAGGATCCAATCCCGGCAGGGCCAAACTCAGCTTTTCATCCTTCCGAGATCGATAATTGAGCTCCACACACCGTGTGCTATAACAAGCAGGGCTCAGATACCTGAAGTTTTGTAGCGCATTATGAAAGCTTTTTGCCACAATCTTGTACGGTTGGAGTTCCGATTGAGGGATCTCTTTTTTCCTTGTGAGAAGGTGGATGCCATGCACTGTCTTCGGACGGTTCCTCCGGGATTGCTCACCTCCTTTTGGGTGTGTTTTCTTCCTGTGCTAGGATAGCAGGGGTTGCGAGTTCTGCTGCGCAAGCAGACGACGGAGCTAGTGCTGGCCTTCTCGGGAGGGGGTGGTTCCCATCCCTATAGGATTTTACAGTGCATGTTGTCTGGTTTCTTCCCTATTCACCTGTGTCTATATCTGCCCGACAGTGTCTCTTATGGTTCCTTCAAGGGTTCCTCTCTGTTATTCATTAGAGTATATTTGCATCTCTTCCTGGGGCTTCCGAAATTTCTTTTCGCAGTGCTCTATCTGTGTCATCAAGGTCGTTGGGAAAACCTTTAATAAGTCTGTTTCTTTTAGCTGGCGGCTATTCAGTGAATGGGTATGTGACTCCAGAAATAGGTATTTTTGGTAGAACGGTCTACGAAGGGTACATTACATGTCGATGATGGCATTTTACTGCCATTATCTCAGCGAGACATAGTCGCTTAGGGTGGAAACAGTGGTTTGGCAGTACTTGGTGCGCAGGACTTTCAGGTCCATTGGCTTTGGGGTTCCACCTTAACTAGGCGTTTCTTACAGGTTACGATTATATCGTATTGTATTACCGCATTTATTTATTTTTTGCCTTTCCAAGGAAGGATTGTCTGTGCTACAACTGTTTTTCAAAGTTATCCATGTGGAGTTTCTTTCCTGTTAAGTGCATCTCCTGTATCAGTCCTTTAGATATGGACAAAGTGGAATGTTTCTCCCCGGGGGGGGGGTGAAATCACTTTATTGCCAGAATGGGTACCCGTAGGGTTTCCTCCATCTATTATCCAGGTTTCCGGGACATTTTCTAATGTATAATTTATTAAGTGTTTTAAAATGCTTAAATTGGACTTAACCCCTAAAGACCTCTCAGCTGCTTTCCTGTGGGAACACTGTTGCGGGGTCTCTTACCCTTGGGTCATATGGATTAAGTGGATTTGCAGAGTGAGGAAGTCCTTCAGTGGAAGATGCTATAGTGTTTAAGACGCTCTCCTGTGGGGAGGGAATTATCAAAACAGCTGATTGGTCAAGGGAATAATATTTGGAATAATTTTATTTTATCACTAGTGTATTGCTCAGGTTGGGATTGGGATGCAAGGGCTTTGAACTTGCATAATATGAAGCCTCCTGTCATGCCATAGAATGGGAAATCCCCCTCAATAACGTGACAGGGGGTTTAGATTCTATTAAAAACAGGAGGCGAGCATTATCCCACCCACCCTCCCTTTGTATTGGCGGTTCTTGTTACATCCACCCACCCTGTTATATTTCATATTATTTCAGATTTCGGGTGAGAAGTCCTATCCAGAAGAGCTTCGTCATAGCTTCACACTGCGGAAAGGTTGAGATCTCTCCAGTTTTGCTGGATCCACTCTCCGCGCTACACAGTTGAATGGTTACATTGGACGTCTGGTGCAAGACAGCTGCAGAAAGAGGGTTTGGGGTTAGAGTAAAGGACATATATAGAGGAGGGTCCCTGCTCATTGGTCCCCTGCAGGGCATGACCTGTCCTCCATGATGGTTTGGGGAGTTCCCCATGCATTGACATTGAACTCTATCTAGTTCCTTTGTTGAAACTTTTTTGTTTGTAAAAGTTTTTTTTCTTTGCTGCTGTGGTTTCAGAGTAAAGATTGCAATGCATAATACTCGCCTCCTGTCCTGTTACATCAGTGAGGGGGATTTCCCATTGTTATGCATAATACTCGCCTCCTGTCCTGTCACATTAGTGAGGGGGATTTCCCATTGTTATGCATAATACTCGCCTCCTGTCCTGTCACATCAGTGAGGGGGATTTCCCATTGTTATGCATAATACTCGCCTCCTGTCCTGTCACATTAGTGAGGGGGATTTCCCATTGTTATGCATAATACTCGCCTCCTGTCCTGTCACATCAGTGAGGGGGATTTCCCATTGTTATGCATAATACTCGCCTCCTGTCCTGTCACATCAGTGAGGGGGATTTCCCATTGTTATGCATAATACTCGCCTCCTGTCCTGTCACATCAGTGAGGGGGATTTCCCATTGTTATGCATAATAGGAGCCTCCTGTCCTGTCACATCAGTGAGGGGGATTTCCCATTGTTATGCATAATACTCGCCTCCTGTCCTGTCACATTAGTGAGGGGGATTTCCCATTGTTATGCATAATAGGAGCCTCCTGTCCTGTCACATTAGTGAGGGGGATTTCCCATTGTTATGCATAATAGGAGCCTCCTGTCCTGTCACATTAGTGAGGGGGATTTCCCATTGTTATGCATAATACTCGCCTCCTGTCCTGTCACATCAGTGAGGGGGATTTCCCATTGCTATGCATAATACTCGCCTCCTGTCCTGTCACATCAGTGAGGGGGATTTCCCATTGTTATGCATGATACTCGCCTCCTGTCCTGTCACATTAGTGAGGGGGATTTCCCATTGTTATGCATAATAGGAGCCTCCTGTCCTGTCACATCAGTGAGGGGGATTTCCCATTGTTATGCATAATACTCGCCTCCTGTCCTGTCACATCAGTGAGGGGGATTTCCCATTGTTATGCATAATACTCGCCTCCTGTCCTGTCACATTAGTGAGGGGGATTTCCCATTGTTATGCATAATAGGAGCCTCCTGTCCTGTCACATTAGTGAGGGGGATTTCCCATTGTTATGCATAATAGGAGCCTCCTGTCCTGTCACATCAGTGAGGGGGATTTCCCATTGTTATGCATAATACTCGCCTCCTGTCCTGTCACATTAGTGAGGGGGATTTCCCATTGTTATGCATAATACTCGCCTCCTGTCCTGTCACATCAGTGAGGGGGATTTCCCATTGTTATGCATAATACTCGCCTCCTGTCCTGTCACATTAGTGAGGGGGATTTCCCATTGTTATGCATAATACTCGCCTCCTGTCCTGTCACATCAGTGAGGGGGATTTCCCATTGTTATGCATAATAGGAGCCTCCTGTCCTGTCACATCAGTGAGGGGGATTTCCCATTGTTATGCATAATACTCGCCTCCTGTCCTGTCACATCAGTGAGGGGGATTCCCCATTGTTATGCATAATACTCGCCTCCTGTCCTGTCACATCAGTGAGGGGGATTTCCCATTGTTATGCATAATACTCGCCTCCTGTCCTGTCACATTAGTGAGGGGGATTTCCCATTGTTATGCATAATAGGAGCCTCCTGTCCTGTCACATCAGTGAGGGGGATTTCCCATTGTTATGCATAATACTCGCCTCCTGTCCTGTCACATTAGTGAGGGGGATTTCCCATTGTTATGCATAATAGGAGCCTCCTGTCCTGTCACATTAGTGAGGGGGATTTCCCATTGTTATGCATAATAGGAGCCTCCTGTCCTGTCACATCAGTGAGGGGGATTTCCCATTGTTATGCATAATACTAGCCTCCTGTCCTGTCACATCAGTGAGGGGGATTTCCCATTGTTATGCATAATACTCGCCTCCTGTCCTGTCACATCAGTGAGGGGGATTTCCCATTGTTATGCATAATAGGAGCCTCCTGTCCTGTCACATTAGTGAGGGGGATTTCCCATTGTTATGCATAATACTCGCCTCCTGTCCTGTCACATCAGTGAGGGGGATTTCCCATTGTTATGCATAATACTCGCCTCCTGTCCTGTCACATTAGTGAGGGGGATTTCCCATTGTTATGCATAATAGGAGCCTCCTGTCCTGTCACATCAGTGAGGGGGATTTCCCATTGTTATGCATAATAGGAGCCTCCTGTCCTGTCACATCAGTGAGGGGGATTTCCCATTGTTATGCATAATAGGAGCCTCCTGTCCTGTCACATCAGTGAGGGGGATTTCCCACTGTTATGCATAATACTCGCCTCCTGTCCTGTCACATCAGTGAGGGGGATTTCCCATTGTTATGCATAATAGGAGCCTCCTGTCCTGTCACATCAGTGAGGGGGATTTCCCATTGTTATGCATAATAGGAGCCTCCTGTCCTGTCACATTAGTGAGGGGGATTTCCCATTGTTATGCATAATAGGAGCCTCCTGTCCTGTCACATTAGTGAGGGGGATTTCCCATTGTTATGCATAATACTCGCCTCCTGTCCTGTCACATCAGTGAGGGGGATTTCCCATTGTTATGCATAATACTCGGCTCCTGTCCTGTCGCATCAGTGAGGGGGATTTCCCATTGTTATGCATAATACTCGCCTCCTGTCCTGTCACATTAGTGAGGGGGATTTCCCATTGTTATGCATAATAGGAGCCTCCTGTCCTGTCACATTATTGAGGGGGATTTCCCATTGTTATGCATAATAGGAGCCTCCTGTCCTGTCACATTAGTGAGGGGGATTTCCCATTGTTATGCATAATAGGAGCCTCCTGTCCTGTCACATCATTGAGGGGGATTTCCCATTGTTATGCATAATACTCGCCTCCTGTCCTGTCACATCAGTGAGGGGGATTTCCCATTGTTATGCATAATAGGAGCCTCCTGTCCTGTCACATCAGTGAGGGGGATTTCCCATTGTTATACATAATACTCGCCTCCTGTCCTGTCACATTAGTGAGGGGGATTTCCCATTGTTATGCATAATAGGAGCCTCCTGTCCTGTCACATTAGTGAGGGGGATTTCCCATTGTTATGCATAATACTCGCCTCCTGTCCTGTCACATCAGTGAGGGGGATTTCCCATTGTTATGCATAATAGCAGCCTCCTGTCCTGTCACATCAGTGAGGGGGATTTCCCATTGTTATGCATAATAGGAGCCTCCTGTCCTGTCACATCAGTGAGGGGGATTTCCCACTGTTATGCATAATAGGAGCCTCCTGTCCTGTCACATCAGTGAGGGGGATTTCCCATTGTTATGCATAATAGGAGCCTCCTGACCTGTCACATTAGTGAGGGGGATTTCCCATTGTTATGCATAATACTCGCCTCCTGTCCTGTCACATCAGTGAGGGGGATTTCCCATTGTTATGCATAATATGAGCCTCCTGTCCTGTCACATCAGTGAGGGGGATTTCCCATTGTTATGCATAATACTCGCCTCCTGTCCTGTCACATTAGTGAGGGGGATTTCCCATTGTTATGCATAATAGGAGCCTCCTGTCCTGTCACATTAGTGAGGGGGATTTCCCATTGTTATGCATAATACTCGCCTCCTGTCCTGTCACATCAGTGAGGGGGATTTCCCATTGTTATGCATAATAGCAGCCTCCTGTCCTGTCACATCAGTGAGGGGGATTTCCCATTGTTATGCATAATAGGAGCCTCCTGTCCTGTCACATCAGTGAGGGGGATTTCCCATTGTTATGCATAATAGGAGCCTCCTGTCCTGTCACATTAGTGAGGGGGATTTCCCATTGTTATGCATAATACTCGCCTCCTGTCCTGTCACATCAGTGAGGGGGATTTCCCATTGTTATGCATAATAGGAGCCTCCTGTCCTGTCACATCATTGAGGGGGATTTCCCATTGTTATGCATAATACTCGCCTCCTGTCCTGTCACATCAGTGAGGGGGATTTCCCATTGTTATGCATAATAGGAGCCTCCTGTCCTGTCACATCAGTGAGGGGGATTTCCCATTGTTATGCATAATACTCGCCTCCTGTCCTGTCACATTAGTGAGGGGGATTTCCCATTGTTATGCATAATAGGAGCCTCCTGTCCTGTCACATTAGTGAGGGGGATTTCCCATTGTTATGCATAATACTCGCCTCCTGTCCTGTCACATCAGTGAGGGGGATTTCCCATTGTTATGCATAATAGCAGCCTCCTGTCCTGTCACATCAGTGAGGGGGATTTCCCATTGTTATGCATAATAGGAGCCTCCTGTCCTGTCACATCAGTGAGGGGGATTTCCCATTGTTATGCATAATACTCGCCTCCTGTCCTGTCACATTAGTGAGGGGGATTTCCCATTGTTATGCATAATAGGAGCCTCCTGTCCAGTCACATTAGTGAGGGGGATTTCCCATTGTTATGCATAATACTCGCCTGCTGTCCTGTCACATCAGTGAGGGGGATTTCCCATTGTTATGCATAATAGCAGCCTCCTGTCCTGTCACATCAGTGAGGGGGATTTCCCATTGGTATGCATAATAGGAGCCTCCTGTCCTGTCACATCAGTGAGGGGGATTTCCCATTGGTATGCATAATAGGAGCCTCCTGTCCTGTCACATCAGTGAGGGGGATTTCCCATTGTTATGCATAATAGGAGCCTCCTGTCCTGTCACATTAGTGAGGGGGATTTCCCATTGTTATGCATAATACTCGTCTCCTGTCCTGTCACATCAGTGAGGGGGATTTCCCTTTGTTATGCATAATAGGAGCCTCCTGTCCTGTCACATCAGTGAGGGGAATTTCCCATTGTTATGCATAATACTCGCCTCCTGTCCTGTCACATCAGTGAGGGGGATTTCCCATTGTTATGCATAATACTCGCCTCCTGTCCTGTCACATCAGTGAGGGGGATTTCCCATTGTTAGGCATAATAGGAGCCTCCTGTCCTGTCACATTAGTGAGGGGGATTTCCCATTGTTATGCATAATACTCGCCTCCTGTCCTGTCACATTAGTGAGGGGGATTTCCCATTGTTATGCATAATAGGAGCCTCCTGTCCTGTCACATTAGTGAGGGGGATTTCCCATTGTTATGCATAATAGGAGCCTCCTGTCCTGTCACATTAGTGAGGGGGATTTCCCATTGTTATGCATAATAGGAGCCTCCTGTCCTGTCACATTAGTGAGGGGGATTTCCCATTGTTATGCATAATAGGAGCCTTCTGTCCTGTCACATTAGTGAGGGGGATTTCCCATTGTTATGCATAATAGGAGCCTCCTGTCCTGTCACATCAGTGATGGGGATTTCCCATTGTTATGCATAATACTCGCCTCCTGTCCTGTCACATCAGTGAGGGGGATTTCCCATTGTTATGCATAATACTCGCCTCCTGTCCTGTCACATTAGTGAGGGGGATTTCCCATTGTTATGCATAATACTCGCATCCTGTCCTGTCACATTAGTGAGGGGGATTTCCCATTGTTATGCATAATACTCGCCTCCTGTCCTGTCACATCAGTGAGGGGGATTTCCCACTGTTATGCATAATACTCGCCTCCTGTCCTGTCACATCAGTGAGGGGGATTTCCCATTGTTATGCATAATAGGAGCCTCCTGTCCTGTCACATTAGTGAGGGGGATTTCCCATTGTTATGCATAATAGGAGCCTCCTGTCCTGTCACATTAGTGAGGGGGATTTCCCATTGTTATGCATAATAGGAGCCTCCTGTCCTGTCACATTAGTGAGGGGGATTTCCCATTTTTATGCATAATAGGAGCCTCCTGTCCTGTCACATCAGTGAGGGGGATTTCCCATTGTTATGCATAATAGGAGCCTCCTGTCCTGTCACATTAGTGAGGGGGATTTCCCATTGTTATGCATAATAGGAGCCTCCTGTCCTGTCACATTAGTGAGGGGGATTTCCCATTGTTATGCATAATACTCGCCTCCTGTCCTGTCACATCAGTGAGGGGGATTTCCCATTGTTATGCATAATAGGAGCCTCCTGTCCTGTCACATCAGTGAGGGGGATTTCCCATTGTTATGCATAATAGGAGCCTCCTGTCCTGTCACATTAGTGAGGGGGATTTCCCATTGTTATGCATAATAGGAGCCTCCTGTCCTGTCACATCAGTGAGGGGGATTTCCCATTGTTATGCATAATAGGAGCCTCCTGTCCTGTCACATTAGTGAGGGGGATTTCCCATTGTTATGCATAATAGGAGCCTCCTGTCCTGTCACATCAGTGAGGGGGATTTCCCATTGTTATGCATAATACTCGCCTCCTGTCCTGTCACATCAGTGAGGGGGATTTCCCATTGTTATGCATAATAGGAGCCTCCTGTCCTGTCACATCAGTGAGGGGGATTTCCCATTGTTATGCATAATACTCGCCTCCTGTCCTGTCACATTAGTGAGGGGGATTTCCCATTGTTATGCATAATACTCGCCTCCTGTCCTGTCACATTAGTGAGGGGGATTTCCCATTGTTATGCATAATACTCGCCTCCTGTCCTGTCACATCAGTGAGGGGGATTTCCCATTGTTATGCATAATAGGAGCCTCCTGTCCTGTCACATCAGTGAGGGGGATTTCCCTTTGTTACGCATAATAGGAGCCTCCTGTCCTGTCACATCAGTGAGGGGGATTTCCCATTGTTATGCATAATAGGAGCCTCCTGTCCTGTCACATCAGTGAGGGGGATTTCCCATTGTTATGCATAATAGGAGCCTCCTGTCCTGTCACATCAGTGAGGGGGATTTCCCATTGTTATGCATAATAGGAGCCTCCTGTCCTGTCACATCAGTGAGGGGGATTTCCCATTGTTATGCATAATACTCGCCTCCTGTCCTGTCACATCAGTGAGGGGGATTTCCCATTGTTATGCATAATAGGAGCCTCCTGTCCTGTCACATTAGTGAGGGGGATTTCCCATTGTTATGCATAATACTCGCCTCCTGTCCTGTCACATCAGTGAGGGGGATTTCCCATTGTTATGCATAATAGGAGCCTCCTGTCCTGTCACATCAGTGAGGGGGATTTCCCATTGTTATGCATAATAGGAGCCTCCTGTCCTGTCACATCAGTGAGGGGGATTTCCCATTGTTATGCATAATAGGAGCCTCCTGTCCTGTCACATCAGTGAGGGGGATTTCCCATTGTTATGCATAATACTCGCCTCCTGTCCTGTCACATCAGTGAGGGGGATTTCCCACTGTTATGCATAATACTCGCCTCCTGTCCTGTCACATCAGTGAGGGGGATTTCCCACTGTTATGCATAATACTCGCCTCCTGTCCTGTCACATCAGTGAGGGGGATTTCCCATTGTTATGCATAATACTCGCCTCCTGTCCTGTCACATCAGTGAGGGGGATTTCCCATTGTTATGCATAATAGCAGCCTCCTGTCCTGTCACATCAGTGAGGGGGATTTCCCACTGTTATGCATAATACTCGCCTCCTGTCCTGTCACATCAGTGAGGGGGATTTCCCATTGTTATGCATAATAGGAGCCTCCTGTCCTGTCACATCAGTGAGGGGGATTTCCCACTGTTATGCATAATACTCGCCTCCTGTCCTGTCACATCAGTGAGGGGGATTTCCCATTGTTATGCATAATAGGAGCCTCCTGTCCTGTCACATTAGTGAGGGGGATTTCCCATTGTTATGCATAATAGGAGCCTCCTGTCCTGTCACATCAGTGAGGGGGATTTCCCATTGTTATGCATAATACTCGCCTCCTGTCCTGTCACATTAGTGAGGGGGATTTCCCATTGTTATGCATAATAGGAGCCTCCTGTCCTGTCACATTAGTGAGGGGGATTTCCCATTGTTATGCATAATAGGAGCCTCCTGTCCTGTCACATCAGTGAGGGGGATTTCCCATTGTTATGCATAATACTCGCCTCCTGTCCTGTCACATCAGTGAGGGGGATTTCCCACTGTTATGCATAATACTCGCCTCCTGTCCTGTCACATCAGTGAGGGGGATTTCCCATTGTTATGCATAATAGCAGCCTCCTGTCCTGTCACATCAGTGAGGGGGATTTCCCACTGTTATGCATAATACTCGCCTCCTGTCCTGTCACATCAGTGAGGGGGATTTCCCATTGTTATGCATAATAGGAGCCTCCTGTCCTGTCACATCATTGAGGGGGATTTCCCATTGTTATGCATAATACTCGCCTCCTGTCCTGTCACATCAGTGAGGGGGATTTCCCATTGTTATGCATAATACTCGCCTCCTGTCCTGTCACATCAGTGAGGGGGATTTCCCACTGTTATGCATAATACTCGCCTCCTGTCCTGTCACATCAGTGAGGGGGATTTCCCATTGTTATGCATAATAGGAGCCTCCTGTCCTGTCACATCAGTGAGGGGGATTTCCCATTGTTATGCATAATACTCGGCTCCTGTCCTGTCGCATCAGTGAGGGGGATTTCCCATTGTTATGCATAATACTCGCCTCCTGTCCTGTCACATCAGTGAGGGGGATTTCCCATTGTTAGGCATAATAGGAGCCTCCTGTCCTGTCACATTAGTGAGGGGGATTTCCCATTGTTATGCATAATACTCGCCTCCTGTCCTGTCACATCAGTGAGGGGGATTTCCCATTGTTATGCATAATAGGAGCCTCCTGTCCTGTCACATCAGTGAGGGGGATTTCCCATTGTTATGCATAATACTCGGCTCCTGTCCTGTCGCATCAGTGAGGGGGATTTCCCATTGTTATGCATAATACTCGCCTCCTGTCCTGTCACATCAGTGAGGGGGATTTCCCATTGTTATGCATAATACTCGCCTCCTGTCCTGTCACATCAGTGAGGGGGATTTCCCATTGTTATGCATAATAGGAGCCTCCTGTCCTGTCACATTAGTGAGGGGGATTTCCCATTGTTATGCATAATACTCGCCTCCTGTCCTGTCACATCAGTGAGGGGGATTTCCCATTGTTATGCATGACACTCGCCTCCTGTCCTGTCACATCAGTGAGGGGGATTTCCCATTGTTATGCATAATACTCGCCTCCTGTCGTGTCACATCAGTGAGGGGGATTTCCCATTGGTATGCATAATAGGAGCCTCCTGTCCTGTCACATCAGTGAGGGGGATTTCCCATTGTTATGCATAATAGGAGCGTCCTGTCCTGTCACATTAGTGAGGGGGATTTCCCATTGTTATGCATAATAGGAGCCTCCTGTCCTGTCACATTAGTGAGGGGGATTTCCCATTGTTATGCATAATAGGAGCCTCCTGTCCTGTCACATCAGTGAGGGGGATTTCCCACTGTTATGCATAATACTCGGCTCCTGTCCTGTCGCATCAGTGAGGGGGATTTCCCATTGTTATGCATAATACTCGCCTCCTGTCCTGTCACATTAGTGAGGGGGATTTCCCATTGTTAGGCATAATAGGAGCCTCCTGTCCTGTCACATTAGTGAGGGGGATTTCCCATTGTTATGCATAATACTCGCCTCCTGTCCTGTCACATCAGTGAGGGGGATTTCCCATTGTTATGCATAATAGGAGCCTCCTGTCCTGTCACATCAGTGAGGGGGATTTCCCATTGTTATGCATAATACTCGGCTCCTGTCCTGTCGCATCAGTGAGGGGGATTTCCCATTGTTATGCATAACACTCGCCTCCTGTCCTGTCACATTAGTGAGGGGGATTTCCCATTGTTATGCATAATAGGAGCCTCCTGTCCTGTCACATTAGTGAGGGGGATTTCCCATTGTTATGCATAATAGGAGCCTCCTGTCCTGTCACATCATTGAGGGGGATTTCCCATTGTTATGCATAATAGGAGCCTCCTGTCCTGTCACATCAGTGAGGGGGATTTCCCATTGTTATGCATAACACTCGCCTCCTGTCCTGTCACATCAGTGAGGGGGATTTCCCATTGTTATGCATAATAGGAGCCTCCTGTCCTGTCACATCAGTGAGGGGGATTTCCCATTGTTATGCATAATAGGGGCCTCCTGTCCTGTCACATCAGTGAGGGGGATTTCCCATTGTTATGCATAATAGGGGCCTCCTGTCCTGTCACATCAGTGAGGGGGATTTCCCAATTGTTATGCATAATACTCGCCTCCTGTCCTGTCACATCAGTGAGGGGGATTTCCCATTGTTATGCATAATACTCGCCTCCTGTCCTGTCACATCAGTGAGGGGGATTTCCCATTGTTATGCATAATACTCGCCTCCTGTCCTGTCACATCAGTGAGGGGGATTTCCCACTGTTATGCATAATACTCACCTCCTGTCCTGTCACATCAGTGAGGGGGATTTCCCATTGTTATGCATAATAGGAGCCTCCTGTCCTGTCACATCAGTGAGGGGGATTTCCCATTGTTATGCATAATACTCGGCTCCTGTCCTGTCGCATCAGTGAGGGGGATTTCCCATTGTTATGCATAATACTCGCCTCCTGTCCTGTCACATCAGTGAGGGGGATTTCCCATTGTTAGGCATAATAGGAGCCTCCTGTCCTGTCACATTAGTGAGGGGGATTTCCCATTGTTATGCATAATACTCGCCTCCTGTCCTGTCACATCAGTGAGGGGGATTTCCCATTGTTATGCATAATAGGAGCCTCCTGTCCTGTCACATCAGTGAGGGGGATTTCCCATTGTTATGCATAATAGGAGCCTCCTGTCCTGTCACATCAGTGAGGGGGATTTCCCATTGTTATGCATAATACTCGGCTCCTGTCCTGTCGCATCAGTGAGGGGGATTTCCCATTGTTATGCATAATACTCGCCTCCTGTCCTGTCACATCAGTGAGGGGGATTTCCCATTGTTAGGCATAATAGGAGCCTCCTGTCCTGTCACATTAGTGAGGGGGATTTCCCATTGTTATGCATAATACTCGCCTCCTGTCCTGTCACATCAGTGAGGGGGATTTCCCATTGTTATGCATAATAGGAGCCTCCTGTCCTGTCACATCAGTGAGGGGGATTTCCCTTTGTTACGCATAATAGGAGCCTCCTGTCCTGTCACATCAGTGAGGGGGATTTCCCATTGTTATGCATAATAGGAGCCTCCTGTCCTGTCACATCAGTGAGGGGGATTTCCCATTGTTATGCATAATACTCACCTCCTGTCCTTTCACATCAGTGAGGGGGATTTCCCATTGTTATGCATAATACTCGCCTCCTGTCCTGTCACATCAGTGAGGGGGATTTCCCATTGTTATGCATAATACTCGCCTCCTGTCCTGTCACATCAGTGAGGGGGATTTCCCATTGTTATGCATAATACTCGCCTCCTGTCCTGTCACATCAGTGAGGGGGATTTCCCATTGTTATGCATAATACTCGCCTCCTGTCCTGTCACATCAGTGAGGGGGATTTCCCATTGTTATGCATGACACTCGCCTCCTGTCCTGTCACATCAGTGAGGGGGATTTCCCATTGTTATGCATAATACTCGCCTCCTGTCCTGTCACATCAGTGAGGGGGATTTCCCATTGGTATGCATAATAGGAGCCTCCTGTCCTGTCACATCAGTGAGGGGGATTTCCCATTGTTATGCATAATAGGAGCGTCCTGTCCTGTCACATCAGTGAGGGGGATTTCCCATTGTTATGCATAATAGGAGCCTCCTGTCCTGTCACATTAGTGAGGGGGATTTCCCATTGTTATGCATAATAGGAGCCTCCTGTCCTGTCACATCAGTGAGGGGGATTTCCCACTGTTATGCATAATACTCGGCTCCTGTCCTGTCGCATCAGTGAGGGGGATTTCCCATTGTTATGCATAATACTCGCCTCCTGTCCTGTCACATTAGTGAGGGGGATTTCCCATTGTTAGGCATAATAGGAGCCTCCTGTCCTGTCACATTAGTGAGGGGGATTTCCCATTGTTATGCATAATACTCGCCTCCTGTCCTGTCACATCAGTGAGGGGGATTTCCCATTGTTATGCATAATAGGAGCCTCCTGTCCTGTCACATCAGTGAGGGGGATTTCCCATTGTTATGCATAATACTCAGCTCCTGTCCTGTCGCATCAGTGAGGGGGATTTCCCATTGTTATGCATAACACTCGCCTCCTGTCCTGTCACATTAGTGAGGGGGATTTCCCATTGTTATGCATAATAGGAGCCTCCTGTCCTGTCACATTAGTGAGGGGGATTTCCCATTGTTATGCATAATAGGAGCCTCCTGTCCTGTCACATCATTGAGGGGGATTTCCCATTGTTATGCATAATAGGAGCCTCCTGTCCTGTCACATCAGTGAGGGGGATTTCCCATTGTTATGCATAACACTCGCCTCCTGTCCTGTCACATCAGTGAGGGGGATTTCCCATTGTTATGCATAATAGGAGCCTCCTGTCCTGTCACATCAGTGAGGGGGATTTCCCATTGTTATGCATAATAGGGGCCTCCTGTCCTGTCACATCAGTGAGGGGGATTTCCCATTGTTATGCATAATAGGGGCCTCCTGTCCTGTCACATCAGTGAGGGGGATTTCCCATTGTTATGCATAATACTCGCCTCCTGTCCTGTCACATCAGTGAGGGGGATATCCCATTGTTATGCATAATACTCGCCTCCTGTCCTGTCACATCAGTGAGGGGGATTTCCCATTGTTATGCATAATACTCGCCTCCTGTCCTGTCACATCAGTGAGGGGGATTTCCCATTGTTATGCATAATAGGAGCCTCCTGTCCTGTCACATCAGTGAGGGGGATTTCCCATTGTTATGCATATTAGGAGCCTCCTGTCCTGTCACATCAGTGAGGGGGATTTCCCATTGTTATGCATAACACTCGCCTCCTGTCCTGTCACATCAGTGAGGGGGATTTCCCATTGTTATGCATAATAGGAGCCTCCTGTCCTGTCACATCAGTGAGGGGGATTTCCCATTGTTATGCATAATAGGAGCGTCCTGTCCTGTCACATTAGTGAGGTGGATTTCCCATTGTTATGCATAATACTCGCCTCCTGTCCTGTCACATCAGTGAGGGGGATTTCCCATTGTTATGCATAATACTCGCCTCCTGTCCTGTCACATCAGTGAGGGGGATTTCCCATTGTTATGCATAATACTCGGCTCCTGTCCTGTCGCATCAGTGAGGGGGATTTCCCATTGTTATGCATAATACTCGCCTCCTGTCCTGTCACATTAGTGAGGGGGATTTCCCATTGTTATGCATAATAGGAGCCTCCTGTCCTGTCACATTAGTGAGGGGGATTTCCCATTGTTATGCATAATACTCGCCTCCTGTCCTGTCACATCAGTGAGGGGGATTTCCCATTGTTTTGCATAATACTCGCCTCCTGTCCTGTCACATCAGTGAGGGGGATTTCCCACTGTTATGCATAATACTCGCCTCCTGTCCTGTCACATCAGTGAGGGGGATTTCCCATTGTTATGCATAATAGCAGCCTCCTGTCCTGTCACATCAGTGAGGGGGATTTCCCATTGTTATGCATATTAGGAGCCTCCTGTCCTGTCACATCAGTGAGGGGGATTTCCCATTGTTATGCATATTAGGAGCCTCCTGTCCTGTCACATCAGTGAGGGGGATTTCCCACTGTTATGCATAACACTCGCCTCCTGTCCTGTCACATTAGTGAGGGGGATTTCCCATTGTTATGCATAATACTCGCCTCCTGTCCTGTCACATCAGTGAGGGGGATTTCCCATTGTTATGCATATTAGGAGCCTCCTGTCCTGTCACATCAGTGAGGGGGATTTCCCATTGTTATGCATATTAGGAGCCTCCTGTCCTGTCACATCAGTGAGGGGGATTTCCCATTGTTATGCATAATACTCGCCTCCTGTCCTGTCACATCAGTGACGGGGATTTCCCATTGTTATGCATAATAGCAGCCTCCTGTCCTGTCACATCAGTGAGGGGGATTTCCCATTGTTATGCATAATACTCGCCTCCTGTCCTGTCACATCAGTGAGGGGGATTTCCCATTGTTATGCATAATAGCAGCCTCCTGTCCTGTCACATCAGTGAGGGGGATTTCCCATTGTTATGCATAATACTCGCCTCCTGTCCTGTCACATCAGTGAGGGGGATTTCCCATTGTTATGCATAATAGGAGCCTCCTGTCCTGTCACATTAGTGAGGGGGATTTCCCATTGTTATGCATAATACTCGCCTCCTGTCCTGTCACATCAGTGAGGGGGATTTCCCATTGTTATGCATAATACTCGCCTCCTGTCCTGTCACATCAGTGAGGGGGATTTCCCATTGTTATGCATAATACTCGCCTCCTGTCCTGTCACATTAGTGAGGGGGATTTCCCATTGTTATGCATAATACTCGCCTCCTGTCCTGTCACATTAGTGAGGGGGATTTCCCATTGTTATGCATAATACTCGCCTCCTGTCCTGTCACATCAGTGAGGGGGATTTCCCATTGTTATGCATAATACTCGCCTCCTGTCCTGTCACATCAGTGAGGGGGATTTCCCATTGTTATGCATAATACTCGCCTCCTGTCCTGTCACATCAGTGAGGGGGATTTCCCATTGTTATGCATAATACTCGCCTCCTGTCCTGTCACATCAGTGAGGGGGATTTCCCATTGTTATGCATAATACTCGCCTCCTGTCCTGTCACATCAGTGAGGGGGATTTCCCATTGTTATGCATAATACTCGCCTCCTGTCCTGTCACATCAGTGAGGGGGATTTCCCATTGTTATGCATAATACTCGCCTCCTGTCCTGTCACATCAGTGAGGGGGATTTCCCATTGTTATGCATAATAGGAGCCTCCTGTCCTGTCACATTAGTGAGGGGGATTTCCCATTGTTATGCATAATAGGAGCCTCCTGTCCTGTCACATTAGTGAGGGGGATTTCCCATTGTTATGCATAATAGGAGCCTCCTGTCCTGTCACATCAGTGAGGGGGATTTCCCATTGTTATGCATAATACTCGCCTCCTGTCCTGTCACATCAGTGAGGGGGATTTCCCATTGTTATGCATAATAGGAGCCTCCTGTCCTGTCACATCAGTGAGGGGGATTTCCCATTGTTATGCATAATACTCGCCTCCTGTCCTGTCACATCAGTGAGGGGGATTTCCCATTGTTATGCATAATAGGAGCCTCCTGTCCTGTCACATCAGTGAGGGGGATTTCCCATTGTTATGCATAATACTCGCCTCCTGTCCTGTCACATCAGTGAGGGGGATTTCCCATTGTTATGCATAATACTCGCCTCCTGTCCTGTCACATCAGTGAGGGGGATTTCCCATTGTTATGCATAACACTCGCCTCCTGTCCTGTCACATCAGTGAGGGGGATTTCCCAATGTTATGCATATTAGGAGCCTCCTGTCCTGTCACATCAGTGAGGGGGATTTCCCATTGTTATGCATAATACTCGCCTCCTGTCCTGTCACATCAGTGAGGGGGATTTCCCATTGTTATGCATAATACTCGCCTCCTGTCCTGTCACATCAGTGAGGGGGATTTCCCATTGTTATGCATAATAGCAGCCTCCTGTCCTGTCACATCAGTGAGGGGGATTTCCCATTGTTATGCATAATAGGAGCCTCCTGTCCTGTCACATTAGTGAGGGGGATTTCCCATTGTTATGCATAATACTCGCCTCCTGTCCTGTTACATCAGTGAGGGGGATTTCCCATTGTTATGCATAATACTCGCCTCCTGTCCTGTCACATTAGTGAGGGGGATTTCCCATTGTTATGCATAATACTCGCCTCCTGTCCTGTCACATTAGTGAGGGGGATTTCCCATTGTTATGCATAACACTCGCCTCCTGTCCTGTCACATCAGTGAGGGGGATTTCCCATTGTTAGGCATAATAGGAGCCTCCTGTCCTGTCACATCAGTGAGGGGGATTTCCCATTGTTATGCATAATACTCGCCTCCTGTCCTGTCACATTAGTGAGGGGGATTTCCCATTGTTATGCATAATACTCGCCTCCTGACCTGTCACATTAGTGAGGGGGATTTCCCATTGTTATGCATAACACTCGCCTCCTGTCCTGTCACATCATTGAGGGGGATTTCCCATTGTTATGCATATTAGGAGCCTCCTGTCCTGTCACATCAGTGAGGGGGATTTCCCATTGTTATGCATAATACTCGCCTCCTGTCCTGTCACATCAGTGAGGGGGATTTCCCATTGTTATGCATAATACTCGCCTCCTGTCCTGTCACATCAGTGAGGGGGATTTCCCATTGTTATGCATAACACTCGCCTCCTGTCCTGTCACATCAGTGAGGGGGATTTCCCATTGTTATGCATAATACTCACCTCCTGTCCTGTCACATCAGTGAGGGGGATTTACCACTGTTATGCATAATACTCGCCTCCTGTCCTGTCACATTAGTGAGGGGGATTTCCCATTGTTATGCATAATAGGAGCCTCCTGTCCTGTCACATCAGTGAGGGGGATTTCCCATTGTTATGCATAATAGGAGCCTCCTGTCCTGTCACATTAGTGAGGGGGATTTCCCATTGTTATGCATAATACTCACCTCCTGTCCTGTCACATCAGTGAGGGGGATTTCCCACTGTTATGCATAATACTCGCCTCCTGTCCTGTCACATCAGTGAGGGGGATTTCCCATTGTTATGCATAATAGGAGCCTCCTGTCCTGTCACATTAGTGAGGGGGATTTCCCATTGTTATGCATAACACTCGCCTCCTGTCCTGTCACATCATTGAGGGGGATTTCCCATTGTTATGCATATTAGGAGCCTCCTGTCCTGTCACATCAGTGAGGGGGATTTCCCATTGTTATGCATAATACTCGCCTCCT
Source organism: Ambystoma mexicanum (assembly GCF_040938575.1). NCBI lineage: Eukaryota > Metazoa > Chordata > Amphibia > Caudata > Ambystomatidae > Ambystoma > Ambystoma mexicanum. The sequence continues at coordinate 9,253,138 of NC_090931.1, read as the reverse complement.
GTCCTGTCACATCAGTGAGGGGGATTTCCCATTGTTATGCATAATACTCGCCTCCTGTCCTGTCACATCAGTGAGGGGGATTTCCCATTGTTATGCATAACACTCGCCTCCTGTCCTGTCACATCAGTGAGGGGGATTTCCCATTGTTATGCATATTAGGAGCCTCCTGTCCTGTCACATCAGTGAGGGGGATTTCCCATTGTTATGCATAATACTCGCCTCCTGTCCTGTCACATCAGTGAGGGGGATTTCCCATTGTTATGCATAACACTCGCCTCCTGTCCTGTCACATCAGTGAGGGGGATTTCCCATTGTTATGCATAACACTCGCCTCCTGTCCTGTCACATCAGTGAGGGGGATTTCCCATTGTTATGCATAATACTCACCTCCTGTCCTGTCACATCAGTGAGGGGGATTTCCCATTGTTATGCATAATAGCAGCCTCCTGTCCTGTCACATCAGTGAGGGGGATTTCCCATTGTTATGCATAATACTCGCCTCCTGTCCTGTCACATCAGTGAGGGGGATTTCCCATTGTTATGCATAATACTCGCCTCCTGTCCTGTCACATCAGTGAGGGGGATTTCCCATTGTTATGCATGACACTCGCCTCCTGTCCTGTCACATCAGTGAGGGGGATTTCCCATTGTTATGCATAATAGGAGCCTCCTGTCCTGTCACATCAGTGAGGGGGATTTCCCATTGTTATGCATAATACTCGCCTCCTGTCCTGTCACATCAGTGAGGGGGATTTCCCATTGTTATGCATAATACTCGCCTCCTGTCCTGTCACATCAGTGAGGGGGATTTACCATTGTTATGCATAATACTCGCCTCCTGTCCTGTCACATCAGTGAGGGGGATTTCCCATTGTTATGCATAATACTCGCCTCCTGTCCTGTCACATCAGTGAGGGGGATTTCCCATTGTTATGCATGACACTCGCCTCCTGTCCTGTCACATCAGTGAGGGGGATTTCCCATTGTTATGCATATTAGGAGCCTCCTGTCCTGTCACATCAGTGAGGGGGATTTCCCATTGTTATGCATAATAGGAGCCTCCTGTCCTGTCACATCAGTGAGGGGGATTTCCCATTGTTATGCATAATACTCGCCTCCTGTCCTGTCACATCAGTGAGGGGGATTTCCCATTGTTATGCATAATAGGGGCCTCCTGTCCTGTCACATCAGTGAGGGGGATTTCCCATTGTTATGCATAATACTCGCCTCCTGTCCTGTCACATTAGTGAGGGGGATTTCCCATTGTTATGCATAATACTCGCCTCCTGTCCTGTCACATCAGTGAGGGGGATTTCCCATTGTTATGCATAATAGCAGCCTCCTGTCCTGTCACATCAGTGAGGGGGATTTCCCATTGTTATGCATAATAGGAGCCTCCTGTCCTGTCACATCAGTGAGGGGGATTTCCCATTGTTATGCATAATACTCGCCTCCTGTCCTGTCACATCAGTGAGGGGGATTTCCCATTGTTATGCATAATACTCGCCTCCTGTCCTGTCACATCAGTGAGGGGGATTTCCCATTGTTATGCATAATACTCGCCTCCTGTCCTGTCACATCAGTGAGGGGGATTTCCCATTGTTATGCATAATACTCTCCTCCTGTCCTGTCACATCAGTGAGGGGGATTTCCCACTGTTATGCATAATACTCGCCTCCTGTCCTGTCACATCAGTGAGGGGGATTTCCCATTGTTATGCATAATACTCGCCTCCTGTCCTGTCACATTAGTGAGGGGCATTTCCCATTGTTATGCATATTAGGAGCCTCCTGTCCTGTCACATCAGTGAGGGGGATTTCCCATTGTTATGCATAACACTCGCCTCCTGTCCTGTCACATCATTGAGGGGGATTTCCCATTGTTATGCATATTAGGAGCCTCCTGTCCTGTCACATCAGTGAGGGGGATTTCCCATTGTTATGCATAATACTCGCCTCCTGTCCTGTCACATCAGTGAGGGGGATTTCCCATTGTTATGCATAATACTCGCCTCCTGTCCTGTCACATCAGTGAGGGGGATTTCCCATTGTTATGCATAACACTCGCCTCCTGTCCTGTCACATCAGTGAGGGGGATTTCCCATTGTTATGCATATTAGGAGCCTCCTGTCCTGTCACATCAGTGAGGGGGATTTCCCATTGTTATGCATAATACTCGCCTCCTGTCCTGTCACATCAGTGAGGGGGATTTCCCATTGTTATGCATAATACTCGCCTCCTGTCCTGTCACATCAGTGAGGGGGATTTCCCATTGTTATGCATAACACTCGCCTCCTGTCCTGTCACATCAGTGAGGGGGATTTCCCATTGTTATGCATAACACTCGCCTCCTGTCCTGTCACATCAGTGAGGGGGATTTCCCATTGTTATGCATAATACTCACCTCCTGTCCTGTCACATCAGTGAGGGGGATTTCCCATTGTTATGCATAATAGCAGCCTCCTGTCCTGTCACATCAGTGAGGGGGATTTCCCATTGTTATGCATAATACTCGCCTCCTGTCCTGTCACATCAGTGAGGGGGATTTCCCATTGTTATGCATAATACTCGCCTCCTGTCCTGTCACATCAGTGAGGGGGATTTCCCATTGTTATGCATGACACTCGCCTCCTGTCCTGTCACATCAGTGAGGGGGATTTCCCATTGTTATGCATAATAGGAGCCTCCTGTCCTGTCACATCAGTGAGGGGGATTTCCCATTGTTATGCATAATACTCGCCTCCTGTCCTGTCACATCAGTGAGGGGGATTTCCCATTGTTATGCATAATACTCGCCTCCTGTCCTGTCACATCAGTGAGGGGGATTTCCCATTGTTATGCATAATACTCGCCTCCTGTCCTGTCACATCAGTGAGGGGGATTTCCCATTGTTATGCATAATACTCGCCTCCTGTCCTGTCACATCAGTGAGGGGGATTTCCCATTGTTATGCATGACACTCGCCTCCTGTCCTGTCACATCAGTGAGGGGGATTTCCCATTGTTATGCATATTAGGAGCCTCCTGTCCTGTCACATCAGTGAGGGGGATTTCCCATTGTTATGCATAATAGGAGCCTCCTGTCCTGTCACATCAGTGAGGGGGATTTCCCATTGTTATGCATAATACTCGCCTCCTGTCCTGTCACATCAGTGAGGGGGATTTCCCATTGTTATGCATAATAGGGGCCTCCTGTCCTGTCACATCAGTGAGGGGGATTTCCCATTGTTATGCATAATACTCGGCTCCTGTCCTGTCACATTAGTGAGGGGGATTTCCCATTGTTATGCATAATACTCGCCTCCTGTCCTGTCACATCAGTGAGGGGGATTTCCCATTGTTATGCATAATAGCAGCCTCCTGTCCTGTCACATCAGTGAGGGGGATTTCCCATTGTTATGCATAATAGGAGCCTCCTGTCCTGTCACATCAGTGAGGGGGATTTCCCATTGTTATGCATAATACTCGCCTCCTGTCCTGTCACATCAGTGAGGGGGATTTCCCATTGTTATGCATAATACTCGCCTCCTGTCCTGTCACATCAGTGAGGGGGATTTCCCATTGTTATGCATAACACTCGCCTCCTGTCCTGTCACATCAGTGAGGGGGATTTCCCATTGTTATGCATAATACTCTCCTCCTGTCCTGTCACATCAGTGAGGGGGATTTCCCACTGTTATGCATAATACTCGCCTCCTGTCCTGTCACATCAGTGAGGGGGATTTCCCATTGTTATGCATAATACTCGCCTCCTGTCCTGTCACATTAGTGAGGGGGATTTCCCATTGTTATGCATATTAGGAGCCTCCTGTCCTGTCACATCAGTGAGGGGGATTTCCCATTGTTATGCATAATACTCGCCTCCTGTCCTGTCACATTAGTGAGGGGGATTTCCCATTGTTATGCATAATACTCGCCTCCTGTCCTGTCACATCAGTGAGGGGGATTTCCCATTGTTATGCATAATAGCAGCCTCCTGTCCTGTCACATCAGTGAGGGGGATTTCCCATTGTTATGCATAATAGGAGCCTCCTGTCCTGTCACATTAGTGAGGGGGATTTCCCATTGTTATGTATAACACTCGCCTCCTGTCCTGTCACATCAGTGAGGGGGATTTCCCATTGTTATGCATAATACTCGCCTCCTGTCCTGTCACATCAGTGAGGGGGATTTCCCATTGTTATGCATAATACTCGCCTCCTGTCCTGTCACATCAGTGAGGGGGATTTCCCATTGTTATGCATAATAGGAACCTCATGTCCTGTCACATCAGTGAGGGGATTTCCCATTGTTATGCATAATAGGAGCCTCCTGTCCTGTCACATCAGTGAGGGGGATTTCCCATTTTTATGCATAATAGTCGCCTCCTGTCCTGTCACATCAGTGAGGGGGATTTCCCATTGTTATGCATAATAGGAGCCTCCTGTCCTGTCACATCAGTGAGGGGGATTTCCCATTGTTATGCATAATACTCGCCTCCTGTCCTGTCACATCAGTGAGGGGGATTTCCCATTGTTATGCATAATAGGAGCCTCCTGTCCTGTCACATCAGTGAGGGGGATTTCCCATTGTTATGCATAATAGGAGCCTCCTGTCCTGTCACATCAGTGAGGGGGATTTCCCATTGTTATGCATAATACTCGCCTCCTGTCCTGTCACATCAGTGAGGGGGATTTCCCATTGTTATGCATAATAGTCGCCTCCTGTCCTGTCACATCAGTGAGGGGGATTTCCCATTGTTATGCATAATAGGAGCCTCCTGTCCTGTCACATCAGTGAGGGGGATTTCCCATTGTTATGCATAATAGGAGCCTCCTGTCCTGTCACATCAGTGAGGGGGATTTCCCATTGTTATGCATAATAGGAGCCTCCTGTCCTGTCACATCAGTGAGGGGGATTTCCCATTGTTATGCATAATAGGAGCCTCCTGTCCTGTCACATCAGTGAGGGGGATTTCCCATTGTTATGCATAATACTCGCCTCCTGTCCTGTCACATTAGTGAGGGGGATTTCCCATTGTTATGCATAATACTCGCCTCCTGTCCTGTCACATTAGTGAGGGGGATTTCCCATTGTTATGCATAATACTCGCCTCCTGTCCTGTCACATCAGTGAGGGGGATTTCCCATTGTTATGCATAATAGGAGCCTCCTGTCCTGTCACATCAGTGAGGGGGATTTCCCTTTGTTACGCATAATAGGAGCCTCCTGTCCTGTCACATCAGTGAGGGGGATTTCCCATTGTTATGCATAATAGGAGCCTCCTGTCCTGTCACATCAGTGAGGGGGATTTCCCATTGTTATGCATAATAGGAGCCTCCTGTCCTGTCACATTAGTGAGGGGGATTTCCCATTGTTATGCATAACACTCGCCTCCTGTCCTGTCACATCAGTGAGGGGGATTTCCCATTGTTATGCATAATAGCAGCCTCCTGTCCTGTCACATCAGTGAGGGGGATTTCCCATTGTTATGCATAATACTCGCCTCCTGTCCTGTCACATCAGTGAGGGGGATTTCCCATTGTTATGCATAATAGGAGCCTCCTGTCCTGTCACATCAGTGAGGGGGATTTCCCTTTGTTACGCATAATAGGAGCCTCCTGTCCTGTCACATCAGTGAGGGGGATTTCCCATTGTTATGCATAATAGGAGCCTCCTGTCCTGTCACATCAGTGAGGGGGATTTCCCATTGTTATGCATAATACTCACCTCCTGTCCTGTCACATCAGTGAGGGGGATTTCCCATTGTTATGCATAATACTCGCCTCCTGTCCTGTCACATCAGTGAGGGGGATTTCCCATTGTTATGCATAATAGGGGCCTCCTGTCCTGTCACATCAGTGAGGGGGATTTCCCATTGTTATGCATAATAGGAGCCTCCTGTCCTGTCACATCAGTGAGGGGGATTTCCCTTTGTTACGCATAATAGGAGCCTCCTGTCCTGTCACATCAGTGAGGGGGATTTCCCATTGTTATGCATAATAGGAGCCTCCTGTCCTGTCACATCAGTGAGGGGGATTTCCCATTGTTATGCATAATACTCGCCTCCTGTCCTGTCACATCAGTGAGGGGGATTTCCCATTGTTATGCATAATACTCGCCTCCTGTCCTGTCACATCAGTGAGGGGGATTTCCCATTGTTATGCATAATAGGGGCCTCCTGTCCTGTCACATCAGTGAGGGGGATTTCCCATTGTTATGCATAATAGGGGCCTCCTGTCCTGTCACATCAGTGAGGGGGATTTCCCATTGTTATGCATAATACTCGCCTCCTGTCCTGTCACATCAGTGAGGGGGATTTCCCATTGTTATGCATAATAGCAGCCTCCTGTCCTGTCACATCAGTGAGGGGGATTTCCCATTTTTATGCATAATACTCGCCTCCTGTCCTGTCACATCAGTGAGGGGGATTTCCCATTGTTATGCATAATACTCGCCTCCTGTCCTGTCACATCAGTGAGGGGGATTTCCCATTGTTATGCATAATACTCGCCTCCTGTCCTGTCACATCAGTGAGGGGGATTTCCCATTGTTATGCATAATAGGAGCCTCCTGTCCTGTCACATCAGTGAGGGGGATTTCCCATTGTTATGCATAATAGGAGCCTCCTGTCCTGTCACATCAGTGAGGGGGATTTCCCATTGTTATGCATAATAGGAGCCTCCTGTCCTGTCACATCAGTGAGGGGGATTTCCCATTGTTATACATAATACTCGCCTCCTGTCCTGTCACATCAGTGAGGGGGATTTCCCATTGTTATGCATAATACTCGCCTCCTGTCCTGTCACATCAGTGAGGGGGATTTCCCATTGTTATGCATAATAGGAGCCTCCTGTCCTGTCACATCAGTGAGGGGGATTTCCCATTGTTATGCATAATACTCGCCTCCTGTCCTGTCACATCAGTGAGGGGGATTTCCCATTGTTATGCATAATAGGAGCCTCCTGTCCTGTCACATCAGTGAGGGGGATTTCCCATTGTTATGCATAATAGGGGCCTCCTGTCCTGTCACATCAGTGAGGGGGATTTCCCATTGTTATGCATAATACTCGCCTCCTGTCCTGTCACATTAGTGAGGGGGATTTCCCATTGTTATGCATAATAGGAGCCTCCTGTCCTGTCACATCAGTGAGGGGGATTTCCCATTGTTATGCATAATAGGGGCCTCCTGTCCTGTCACATCAGTGAGGGGGATTTCCCATTGTTATGCATATTAGGAGCCTCCTGTCCTGTCACATCAGTGAGGGGGATTTCCCATTGTTATGCATAATACTCGCCTCCTGTCCTGTCACATCAGTGAGGGGGATTTCCCATTGTTATGCATAATACTCTCCTCCTGTCCTGTCACATCAGTGAGGGGGATTTCCCATTGTTATGCATATTAGGAGCCTCCTGTCCTGTCACATTAGTGAGGGGGATTTCCCATTGTTATGCATAATACTCGCCTCCTGTCCTGTCACATCAGTGAGGGGGATTTCCCATTGTTATGCATAATACTCGCCTCCTGTCCTGTCACATCAGTGAGGGGGATTTCCCATTGTTATGCATAATAGCAGCCTCCTGTCCTGTCACATCAGTGAGGGGGATTTCCCATTGTTATGCATAATAGGAGCCTCCTGTCCTGTCACATCAGTGAGGGGGATTTCCCATTGTTATGCATAATACTCGCCTCCTGTCCTGTCACATCAGTGAGGGGGATTTCCCATTGTTATGCATAATAGGAGCCTCCTGTCCTGTCACATTAGTGAGGGGGATTTCCCATTGTTATGCATAATACTCGGCTCCTGTCCTGTCGCATCAGTGAGGGGGATTTCCCATTGTTATGCATAACACTCGCCTCCTGTCCTGTCACATCAGTGAGGGGGATTTCCCATTGTTATGCATAATACTCGGCTCCTGTCCTGTCGCATCAGTGAGGGGGATTTCCCATTGTTATGCATAACACTCGCCTCCTGTCCTGTCACATTAGTGAGGGGGATTTCCCACTGTTATGCATAACACTCGCCTCCTGTCCTGTCACATTAGTGAGGGGGATTTCCCATTGTTATGCATAACACTCGCCTCCTGTCCTGTCACATTAGTGAGGGGGATTTCCCATTGTTATGCATAATAGGAGCCTCCTGTCCTGTCACATCAGTGAGGGGGATTTCCCATTGTTATGCATAATACTCGGCTCCTGTCCTGTCGCATCAGTGAGGGGGATTTCCCATTGTTATGCATAACACTCGCCTCCTGTCCTGTCACATTAGTGAGGGGGATTTCCCATTGTTATGCATAACACTCGCCTCCTGTCCTGTCACATTAGTGAGGGGGATTTCCCATTGTTATGCATAATACTCGCCTCCTGTCCTGTCACATCAGTGAGGGGGATTTCCCATTGTTATGCATAATAGGAGCGTCCTGTCCTGTCACATTAGTGAGGGGGATTTCCCATTGTTATGCATAATACTCGCCTCCTGTCCTGTCACATCAGTGAGGGGGATTTCCCATTGTTATGCATAACACTCGCCTCCTGTCCTGTCACATTAGTGAGGGGGATTTCCCATTGTTATGCATAACACTCGCCTCCTGTCCTGTCACATTAGTGAGGGGGATTTCCCATTGTTATGCATAATACTCGCCTCCTGTCCTGTCACATCAGTGAGGGGGATTTCCCATTGTTATGCATAATAGGAGCCTCCTGTCCTGTCACATTAGTGAGGGGGATTTCCCATTGTTATGCATAATAGGAGCCTCCTGTCCTGTCACATCAGTGAGGGGGATTTCCCATTGTTATGCATAATACTCGCCTCCTGTCCTGTCACATCAGTGAGGGGGATTTCCCATTGTTATGCATAACACTCGCCTCCTGTCCTGTCACATCAGTGAGGGGGATTTCCCATTGTTATGCATGATACTCGCCTCCTGTCCTGTCACATCAGTGAGGGGGATTTCCCATTGTTATGCATGACACTCGCCTCCTGTCCTGTCACATCAGTGAGGGGGATTTCCCATTGTTATGCATAATACTCGCCTCCTGTCCTGTCTCATCAGTGAGGGGGATTTCCCATTGTTATGCATAACACTCGCCTCCTGTCCTGTCACATCAGTGAGGGGGATTTCCCATTGTTGTGCATAACACTCGCCTCCTGTCCTGTCACATCAGTGAGGGGGATTTCCCATTGTTATGCATAATACTCGCCTCCTGTCCTGTCACATCAGTGAGGGGGATTTCCCATTGTTATGCATAATACTCGCCTCCTGTCCTGTCACATCAGTGAGGGGGATTTCCCATTGTTATGCATAATAGGAGCGTCCTGTCCTGTCACATCAGTGAGGGGGATTTCCCATTGTTATGCATAATACTCGCCTCCTGTCCTGTCACATCAGTGAGGGGGATTTCCCATTGTTATGCATAATACTCGCCTCCTGTCCTGTCACATCAGTGAGGGGGATTTCCCATTGTTATGCATAATAGGAGCCTCCTGTCCTGTCACATCAGTGAGGGGGATTTCCCATTGTTATGCATAATAGGAGCCTCCTGTCCTGTCACATCAGTGAGGGGGATTTCCCATTGTTATGCATAATAGGAGCCTCCTGTCCTGTCACATCAGTGAGGGGGATTTCCCATTGTTATGCATAATACTCGCCTCCTGTCCTGTCACATCAGTGAGGGGGATTTCCCATTGTTATGCATAATAGTCGCCTCCTGTCCTGTCACATCAGTGAGGGGGATTTCCCATTGTTATGCATAATAGGAGCCTCCTGTCCTGTCACATCAGTGAGGGGGATTTCCCATTGTTATGCATAATAGGAGCCTCCTGTCCTGTCACATCAGTGAGGGGGATTTCCCATTGTTATGCATAATAGGAGCCTCCTGTCCTGTCACATTAGTGAGGGGGATTTCCCATTGTTATGCATAATACTCGCCTCCTGTCCTGTCACATCAGTGAGGGGGATTTCCCATTGTTATGCATAATACTTGCCTCCTGTCCTGTCACATTAGTGAGGGGGATTTCCCATTGTTATGCATAATACTCGCCTCCTGTCCTGTCACATCAGTGAGGGGGATTTCCCATTGTTATGCATAATACTCGCCTCCTGTCCTGTCACATTAGTGAGGGGGATTTCCCATTGTTATGCATAATAGGAGCCTCCTGTCCTGTCACATCAGTGAGGGGGATTTCCCATTGTTATGCATAATAGGAGCCTCCTGTCCTGTCACATTAGTGAGGGGGATTTCCCATTGTTATGCATAATAGGAGCCTCCTGTCCTGTCACATCAGTGAGGGGGATTTCCCATTGTTATGCATAATACTCGCCTCCTGTCCTGTCACATCAGTGAGGGGGATTTCCCATTGTTATGCATAATACTCGCCTCCTGTCCTGTCACATTAGTGAGGGGGATTTCCCATTGTTATGCATAACACTCGCCTCCTGTCCTGTCACATCAGTGAGGGGGATTTCCCATTGTTATGCATAATAGGAGCCTCCTGTCCTGTCACATTAGTGAGGGGGATTTCCCATTGTTATGCATAATAGGAGCCTCCTGTCCTGTCACATTAGTGAGGGGGATTTCCCATTGTTATGCATAATAGGAGCCTCCTGTCCTGTCACATTAGTGAGGGGGATTTCCCATTGTTATGCATAATAGGAGCCTCCTGTCCTGTCACATCAGTGAGGGGGATTTCCCATTGTTATGCATAATACTCGCCTCCTGTCCTGTCACATCAGTGAGGGGGATTTCCCATTGTTATGCATAATACTCGCCTCCTGTCCTGTCACATTAGTGAGGGGGATTTCCCATTGTTATGCATAATACTCGCCTCCTGTCCTGTCACATCAGTGAGGGGGATTTCCCATTGTTATGCATAATAGGAGCCTCCTGTCCTGTCACATCAGTGAGGGGGATTTCCCATTGTTATGCATAATACTCGCCTCCTGTCCTGTCACATTAGTGAGGGGGATTTCCCATTGTTATGCATAATAGGAGCCTCCTGTCCTGTCACATCAGTGAGGGGGATTTCCCATTGTTATGCATAATACTCGCCTCCTGTCCTGTCACATCAGTGAGGGGGATTTCCCATTGTTATGCATAATACTCGCCTCCTGTCCTGTCACATTAGTGAGGGGGATTTCCCATTGTTATGCATAATACTCGCCTCCTGTCCTGTCACATCAGTGAGGGGGATTTCCCATTGTTATGCATAATACTCGCCTCCTGTCCTGTCACATCAGTGAGGGGGATTTCCCATTGTTATGCATAATAGGAGCCTCCTGTCCTGTCACATCAGTGAGGGGGATTTCCCATTGTTATGCATAATAGGAGCCTCCTGTCCTGTCACATCAGTGAGGGGGATTTCCCATTGTTATGCATAATAGGAGCCTCCTGTCCTGTCACATCAGTGAGGGGGATTTCCCATTGTTATGCATAATAGGAGCCTCCTGTCCTGTCACATCAGTGAGGGGGATTTCCCATTGTTATGCATAATACTCGCCTCCTGTCCTGTCACATCAGTGAGGGGGATTTCCCATTGTTATGCATAATAGGAGCCTCCTGTCCTGTCACATCAGTGAGGGGGATTTCCCATTGTTATGCATAATACTCGCCTCCTGTCCTGTCACATCAGTGAGGGGGATTTCCCATTGTTATGCATGACACTCGCCTCCTGTCCTGTCACATCAGTGAGGGGGATTTCCCATTGGTATGCATAATACTCGCCTCCTGTCCTGTCACATCAGTGAGGGGGATTTCCCATTGGTATGCATAATAGGAGCCTCCTGTCCTGTCACATCAGTGAGGGGGATTTCCCATTGTTATGCATAATAGGAGCCTCCTGTCCTGTCACATCAGTGAGGGGGATTTCCCATTGTTATGCATAATAGGAGCCTCCTGTCCTGTCACATTAGTGAGGGGGATTTCCCATTGTTATGCATAATAGGAGCCTCCTGTCCTGTCACATTAGTGAGGGGGATTTCCCATTGTTATGCATAATAGGAGCCTCCTGTCCTGTCACATTAGTGAGGGGGATTTCCCATTGTTATGCATAATACTCGCCTCCTGTCCTGTCACATCAGTGAGGGGGATTTCCCATTGTTATGCATAATACTCGCCTCCTGTCCTGTCACATCAGTGAGGGGGATTTCCCATTGTTATGCATAATAGGAGCCTCCTGTCCTGTCACATCAGTGAGGGGGATTTCCCATTGTTATGCATAATAGGAGCCTCCTGTCCTGTCACATCAGTGAGGGGGATTTCCCATTGTTATGCATAATACTCGCCTCCTGTCCTGTCACATCAGTGAGGGGGATTTCCCATTGTTATGCATAATAGGAGCCTCCTGTCCTGTCACATCAGTGAGGGGGATTTCCCATTGTTATGCATAATAGGAGCCTCCTGTCCTGTCACATCAGTGAGGGGGATTTCCCATTGTTATGCATAATAGGAGCCTCCTGTCCTGTCACATCAGTGAGGGGGATTTCCCATTGTTATGCATAATAGGAGCCTCCTGTCCTGTCACATCAGTGAGGGGGATTTCCCATTGTTATGCATAATAGGAGCCTCCTGTCCTGTCACATTAGTGAGGGGGATTTCCCATTGTTATGCATAATACTCGCCTCCTGTCCTGTCACATTAGTGAGGGGGATTTCCCATTGTTATGCATAACAGGAGCCTCCTGTCCTGTCACATCAGTGAGGGGGATTTCCCATTGTTATGCATAATAGGAGCCTCCTGTCCTGTCACATCAGTGAGGGGGATTTCCCATTGTTATGCATAATAGGAGCCTCCTGTCCTGTCACATCAGTGAGGGGGATTTCCCATTGTTATGCATAATAGGAGCCTCCTGTCCTGTCACATCAGTGAGGGGGATTTCCCATTGTTATGCATAATAGGAGCCTCCTGTCCTGTCACATTAGTGAGGGGGATTTCCCATTGTTATGCATAATAGGAGCCTCCTGTCCTGTCACATTAGTGAGGGGGATTTCCCATTGTTATGCATAATACTCGCCTCCTGTCCTGTCACATCAGTGAGGGGGATTTCCCATTGTTATGCATAATACTCGCCTCCTGTCCTGTCACATCAGTGAGGGGGATTTCCCATTGTTATGCATAATAGGAGCCTCCTGTCCTGTCACATCAGTGAGGGGAATTTCCCATTGTTATGCATAATACTCGCCTCCTGTCCTGTCACATCAGTGAGGGGGATTTCCCATTGTTATGCATAATACTCTCCTCCTGTCCTGTCACATCAGTGAGGGGGATTTCCCATTGTTATGCATAATACTCGCCTCCTGTCCTGTCACATCAGTGAGGGGGATTTCCCATTGTTATGCATAACACTCGCCTCCTGTCCTGTCACATCAGTGAGGGGGATTTCCCATTGTTATGCATAACACTCGCCTCCTGTCCTGTCACATCAGTGAGGGGGATTTCCCATTGTTATGCATAATAGGAGCCTCCTGTCCTGTCACATCAGTGAGGGGGATTTCCCATTGTTATGCATAATAGGAGCCTCCTGTCCTGTCACATCAGTGAGGGGGATTTCCCATTGTTATGCATAATACTCGCCTCCTGTCCTGTCACATCAGTGAGGGGGATTTCCCATTGTTATGCATAATAGGAGCCTCCTGTCCTGTCACATTAGTGAGGGGGATTTCCCATTGTTATGCATAATACTCGCCTCCTGTCCTGCCATAGAATTCTGTACAGAGCGGGATTAGTAGCACATTTGTGATTGTGTCTGTACTTTTACAACATTAGCATTAGTACCTACCTATCTACTGTCAACAGTAGAAACGCCCTTGCCCCCCCCAAAAATGTACACCCACGCCCCCCGTGCCCACTCGTGCACCACACGAAGAATCCCAAACAGCCGTAGTGCCTAGAGGCTCTGGAAATTAATAACACAGCACTTTACCGAGTGATTTTAAGAATTCACAAGCCCAAAGCAAGCTCTGTTCCCTGGCATGTGCCCTTCAATGGAAGCCCCCCGCCCCCGCCCCCCAAAGCTGCTCGCGTGGCAAACAGCCAACAACGGGCCCTTGTTTTCTCTCCTGCAGAAACAGCAGCACTGAACGCCTCCTATTAAACGTGGGCCTGCGAGGGCACCGTCCTCTGGTGTGGAAGTAACAGCATTCTGGGCAGGCAGGTGTTTCATTTCAGACTCGGGAGCTTGGCCTCTCGGAGCTCAGCCAGGGGGCGAAGCAGAAGCGCTAGGGTTAACGCCTTTGGGGGAGTGGGGTATGTTTCCACATTTCCCCATTGTGGCTTATTGGACTGCAAGGCCTGCAGGGGGTCACATCTAAGGTTTCTTCCCGGCATTAGGGGCTGCACTCACAGGTCAGTGTTTACTGACCTTCCCAGCTGTTGGCAAGTGTCTGTGCCCACGTGTTGCCTACACTCAGGTGCCAATCCTTGGGACTGGCGGCCACGCCCATTGCCTGTACCCTCCTTATCCTCAAGGCCTGGTCCCTGCCCCAGGAGCGCTCAGCCCGATGGGGGGGGGGGGGGGGCAGAGGCCTCTGCTCGCTGCATTCTTGTATTCTGTTCATACATGCCAACTCCCGATTTTTAGGTGGAAAATATTGTTATTTTTCACAGTCTCCCGTCTAAAATAACTGTAGCCCCAATGCATTGCGATGGGGAAATATGTGTCTCCCGATTTCCCTGTGGAAATCTCCCTCCCAGGTGCATCTGAATGTTCTGTTGCCTGATATGTTTTATCTTTTGTGAGCCCCCCGCCCCCCATCAGTTGACCGATTCCAAGTGTCTGCATTAGAGGCCCACCTCGTCATATGCCCCAGGCGGGGGCGGCGGCGGCCTGGTCACCAGCCTGTCCTGGGCCTTGCTTTCCAGGGGGCAAAATAAAGGAGCAGCAAGAAATCTCCCCAATACTCCATCAGCGGAAGTCAGGCTTCAAAGCTCCAGAACGACTCTCCTCAACATTAGAGCAGTGACCCTTGGGAGCTAGGGAAAGAAAAACCCTGCAGGCCAGTCCTACTAGACTTCTCAGCTGCCGAGAGGCGTGTACACCAGCAAGGGGGGGGGGAGGGGGGCTGCTCCCACCCGTGACACTGTGCGTACTAGACTCTTATGCATCAGCTGGAGGGGGGTCTGGCGAGCCCCAGTCCTGCTCCTGTCTGTCACACTGCGGACCCCGAGACTCAGATATTGGGGGGGGCTTCAGCCCGGTCAGCTCAATGACGTTGGGCTCCCCAAGGTGCTGATATGAGTGAAACATGTATCCACACGGTAGCGAGCCCATTGAAAGTGGGGTGCCCCCTCCCTTGTTTACCCTTAGTGTTCGGGACACTGGCCCCCTGAAACCTGCGCAGCTGGGGCCAGCACTGGAGGGAAGGCACCTAGTGCCTGTCTGTAGCCCTGGCAGCTGAGTGCCCCCCCCTCCACCTCTCGCAGCGCCTCTCTTCAGTGTAAGGGAAGTGGCTTCTGACAGCAAAGTAAACTCTGGCCGCCCGCCTTCACACTGCGCACATAAGCAGCACTCGGGCGCGGCCCCCGCGGCCAGTGAACCGCAGTGAGAGCCCTTCCCGGGCTGTCATCGGCTCCTCGCAGGCTGTCTAATGAGACGGCCTCGTGTGGACTCAGCATTTCATCGCCTGCCTCGCGGCGGGGGACTCCAAGTCAACGCGAGTGCTAGCTGCAGGGGGGGCGGGGGGTCTAGTCCTCCGTCTTGAGCAGATCCGGAGGTTTAGGAAACACCAGCCCAGCTCTCGGCCAGGGCCAGCATTGCCATGAATGCGCCCAGTCTGCCGCCCCTCCCCCAGCCAGGCTTGGACTGGCCTATAGGGAAATACAAGTGTGGGACGAGGGGGGGCAGTTTCATGGGTCAGCGAACTGGACTCTGCTGGGGCTGACCAGTGATGTGCACGAGTCACAACTCAAACACTTTGTGGCAATTCCATACTCTGGGCTACTGTGTATTGCTGCCCAGTCCTACCCTGCCCTCTGTTGGGGGCTCGCCCGCGGCCAAACATTGGCACGGATCACCCTGCATTCTCCGGATCACCGGAGTTACACACGAGGGCTGGGGGCACCCAGGCCGGGGTTACCCACACAAGCATGCTCACATGGTCCAGGCATCCACAGGGGGACGGTGTTGCCCATCATAGGGCCCTGTACAATTGGTTGGCACGCTCGTGCCCTTCTGTAGCATTCGGTTCACTTAGCAGCATGTGAGCACAGACCCACGTGCCCGGAGGTGGAATTGACTTTACCTGCCCACCCAATTAGCCGATCACCTCTCGTCACCCAAGCCTTCTGACATGCAGACTGTCTTTGAACTTGGCCTTGCAATGTATTCTCATTTCTGAGAATATATGGCAGTGTGAGCAGACAATATTATCAAAGTTCTAGAAATGCGTGCCCAACTCTATTCCCATCCTTGACTCAGGAGACAGGAGACAGCAATTCGGGCCATTTTATAACATTTGTCTTAAATGAATAAAACTTGACACACATGGTGTTCTTTCTTTGCACCTTAACAAGGGATGATTCAGCATTTCACATTATCTGCCTTCAAGAATAGATGACTAGTCTTGGCTGCCTTCAGCCTTGACACCAGGCCAGACAGCCCTTCTCGATTTGTCCATGTATCCAACTAATTCTCTGCTCTGACACAGTGTTTAACCCTTCACTTCATGGTCTGAATTTACTAAAATTGTGACACCAATTTCCAGCTTCAATATAATGGCGGCTCTGCCTGCAGTCTATTCACTACGTATCACCAGCTTCTATGATCACTTAGTCTACTTGCGTTGCTGCATCTGTACAGTTATCGAACGATTTGCATTTTTCTACAGTGCTTTTCAAACTTGCAATCTTTGTTTAGCACATGAAAATGTTCCCGATTCTTTACTTTATCATCAGTTTCTATAAGGTTCATACATTCTCTTCTTCAGCCAGTCTTCTCTTTGCGTCACGCTCGTTTCTTGTGATATCACAAACTTCTCTTTCTCTCTTTTTCATATTCCTTCGGGATCTCCTCCATGAGATTGTCATATCTTCGGGGATACATCTGATAGGGTTTTCTTAGTGGATACCTATTATCGAAGACTCAACGCGGAATAGTCACAACTGCTGGTGTCAAACATGGCACTATTTCAGGCTTCCACCATACAGGTAGTAGGGGGTGGGACTTTCTGCAGGAGCAGTTGGCTGCTCCTTTACACTATTAAAGGCTCCATAGATCCACCCTGTCCATTTGTTTATCCTCTGCAGATGGTGGCAGCAGTTAACATAATTAGCATACTAATAGAGTATACTTCAAACAGGCCCACATGTGGCCTGGCTGCAGAGGCCAAATGAAAGGAGACAGGAAAACCCCAACACCCCTTTCATATGCACCATGTCAACCTGAAGCCAGCTCCCTCCTCTCAGTATCAAGGGCAGTGACCTGTCATGTCGGGGACTATGTATTTACAGCAGTCGTGCCCACAGGGGACCCCATTCAGAAGGTACAAGTGTGTAGATTGATGGAGACAGACAGTCTGTTCTTGCTGTAGTTTCAAGGGAGACCTGCCGCTTTAATCAGGAAACACAGGGAGCTCAATTAACCAGAGAAACCCTTTGATCCACAACAGACAGAAAAATGGGTGGGACTTAGTATGACATGCTTTCTCCTTTTACCTTTTCTGTTGCAAGCACTCTGGTTGTGACCTCATGCATACAGGAGATTTTTGGTGGGGACCTATGATTGGTTCATTAAGGTGGGCTTAGCCTGCACTAATCACTAGGGCCCATTTGGCTTCAAAAGAGGGCTTAGCCCCTCCTTTTGGGCAGATCATCTGAAGACTTTGCAAGGAGTAGCAAGAAGAACTCAGCATTGGACCCTGGCAGAAGGTACAGTCTGCCTTACAGCTTCTGCCAGTCGAGGAAGACCATGATTTCCAAAGAGGGAAGCAAGGTCCCTCCCCTAAACACCTCCCAGGGAACAGAGGGAGATACTGAATCCAGAGGACCCTCCAGCAGCTCCAGATACAGTACCCAGCCAGAACATAGCGTACCCTGCTAGGCTCTGCAGCAAACGTCATAGGTAGGAACAGCACTGAGACAATGATTTCCGACCCTGAGTCGCCATGTAGGCCAGCCTGTAGACGTCTGTCCAGCCTCGCTCAGCCGAACTGCCTGCCACCTGATACCCGCAGCTGTCTCCCGTCTTGAACTCTGTCGCAGAAGCTGCAAAGCGCCCTGATACCAACTCTGCACAGTTGAGCACCAAGAAAATCTACAAGCACAAGGGACATTGTGGTTCTGTCCCCTGGTCCTTCTCCGAAGGCCCCTAGTGACATTTTAAGACCCATTGCTCCCTTTGTGTTGAAACCAAGTATCCTTTAACTATTGCGGTTAATTACTTTACCAAATACCCTCCTGTCAGTATCCAGAGTCCATCCCTTTATCTTCTTGAAACCGTCTGCCCTCTGCATTCCTTTGCAGGTTGGGTTGTATTTTGTAGTGTGCTAGAACTATCTGTTGTAGTAATAATAAAGTAGATATTTTAATACTACCTTGACTTGACAGTCCCTTTTATCATTGTGTGATAATTGTATTTTCACTGTGTTGCAACTAACCAACGATCCACGACCTTGTGGAGATGCACCTGCCGTTCTGTCCATGCTACCAACATTTGACAAGAAGGTTTATAATTTGCTTGTGATTCCAATCTGTTCGGATCCCTTCTGGTGCACTAGAGGTGCGGGGCTGACTGATGGTTTAGAAACCGATATTCATCCCTGGACCACTGGTGCCCAGGAAGTTTATTGGTCACAGGGGGACGCCCAGGCGCCACAAGGAGGGTGCATTGTTAGCAGAGGAGCTGCGATGGGTAGGGAGAGCAGACCTAGCAGGGAGGCAAGGCAGTGCTGTAGATAGGGGACACACCCAGGGGGTCACAAGGAGGGTGCAGTGGTAGCAGAAGAGCTGGGGTAAGTAGGGAGAACAGACCTAGATGGGAAGCAACTTAGTGCTGTTCACAGAGGGGACACCTCGGGGGGTCACAATGAGGGTACAGGGGCCGCAGCGGAGCTGGGATGGGTAGGGAGAGCAGACCTAGCTTGGAGGCAATGCAGTGCTGTACGTAGGGGACACACCCAGGGGGTCACAAGGAGGGTGCAGGGGTAGCACCTACCTATGCCTCATCAGAATGTCATGCACCTACCTATGCCCTACCAGAGTACCTCACACCTACCTACGCCCTATCAGAGTATCACACACATACCTATACCCTAGCAGAGTATCATGCACCTACCTACGCCCTATCAGAGTATCACGCACACACCTATACCCTAGCAGAGTATCATGCACCTACCTATGCCCTAAAATGAGAATCACACACCCACCTACGCCCTATCATAGTATCACACACCTACCTATACCTTATTAGAGTATCACACACCTATCTACGCCCTACCAGAGTATCATGCAATTACCTATTCCCTAAAGTGAGTATCACGCACCTACCTATACCCTATCAGAACATAATGCATCTACCTACACCCTACCAGAGTATCACGCACCTATCTATGCCCTATAAGAACATCAGGCACCTACCTAAGGCCTATCAGAGTATCACCCATCTACCTATGCCTTATCAGAGTATAATGCATCTACCTACACTCAATCATAGTATCGCATACCTACCTGTGGCCTATCAGATTATCATGCACTTACCTACACACTAGCAGAATATCACGCACCTACCCATGCCCTATCATAATATCACTCACCTCCTATGTCCTACCAGAGTATCACACCTACCTACTCCCTATCAGAGTATCACACAGCTACCTACACCCTATCGGAATATGCACCTACCTATGCCCTATCAGAGTATCACACACCTGCCTACACTCTATCAAAATATCTTGCACCAACCTATGCCCTATCAGATTATCATGCACCTAGCTGTGCCCTATCATAATATCACTCACCTACCTATGCCCTACCAGAGTATCACACCTACCTACACCCTATCAGAATATGCACCTGCCTATGCCCTATCAGAGTATCACACACCTATCTACGCCCTATCAGAGTATCATGCATCTACCTACGCACTAACAGAACATCAGGAACCTACCTAAGCCCTTTCAGAGTATCACACTCCTATCTACATCCAGTAAGGGTATCATGCACATACCTACGCCCTATCAGAGTATCACACATCTACCTATGACGAATCAGGATATCATGCACCTACCTATGCCTTATCAGAATATCACACACCTACCTATAGCCTATCAGAGTATCACGCACCTTCCCAATCCCTAATGTAAGTATCACGCACCTACCTATGCCTTATCAGAATATCACACAACTACCTACGAACTATCGGGGTATCATGAATCTACCTACACCCTATCAGTGTATGTATTACGCACCTATCTATGCCCTATCAGAACATCAGGCACCTACCTAAGCCCTATCAGAGTATCACACACCTACCTACACCCTGTCAGAGTATCATGCACATACATACGCCCTATCAGAGTATCACACACCTACCTGTGCCCTATCAGAATATCCCTCACCTACCTATTCCCTACCAGAGAATCATGCAACTGCCTACACTCTAGCAGAGTATCACACACCTACCTATGCCCCTTCAGAGAATCATACACCTACCCACGCCCAATCAGAGTTTCACGGACTTACTTGTAGAGGAGCGGGTCAATGCTTTCTCACTAGTTCCCGCCCCGTCACCACCGACATATTGGAGTAACAGCAGATGAAGGCCTATGAACGGGACCCTGTGTGTAATCCCAGTACCGCATTGAGTGTATGAGAGACGTTATGCACTCAGACAGCCATAAAGAATGTGCCCTTGCACTGAATGTGTGGAAGGATGCCGCATAGAGGATGTCAGCACGCACCTACCGACATTTTGGAGTGCTGAGCAAAACCTGATGAAAGCAGAGTGACTTCATAAAGAAGATATATGCAACTATGCTGAAACAATATGAAAATACTGCGCTGTCAGTAAATGAAATACATTAATAAATACATAAAGCTAATTAAATGAGTGCAAACTTCGATTGGGTGATACGTTTTATGTAAATAGGGCCTATGACCCACAGAACTAGGAACAGCACCAACACCATGGAAAATAGTCAAAAACCTTGGAATCCTAATGGACAAAGCGCTAACATTTGAACCACAAGTAAACGCAATAATCAAGAAATGCGTCTCTCTCCTACGCTCGATAAAAGAATCCTACAGTTCCTGTCCTTCACTCATAGAACACTGACAATCATTGCCCTCATCATGTCAAGAATTGACTATGCAAATAGCATCTACCTCTGAATGCCAGAACACCTGTTGAAGAAACTGCAACGTATCCAAAACCCAGCAGCCAGACTCCTCCTAAACTATCACGGAGGGACCACATCACCCCAGTGCTAGAAATGCTACACTGGCAGCCAATCAAACAATGAATAGCATGATGATGTGATGTGCATAACGTACAGAGCAATCCATGGCACCAAGGAGCAGAATTCCCACAAAAGAAAATAAACAACTGACACGAACACTCAGATCAAGCAACGACATCTGCCTGGAACCAAAACTATTCACAAGAAAAAAAAAACATGGGGAATCCTCACTCTCCCACCTGCCAGCAAAAACATGGAACACCCTTCCGAAAGAAATACATAATACAAAGGACCACCCAAAATTCAGGAAACTACTTAAAACCTGGCTCTTCACCTCAGAACCAGGCGGAATCAGCTGACAGACTCCAATGGAAATAGAACGTGCCCCAAACAAACACACGTGGCAATAAGTAGTTGGGGAGGGAGACAGCCAAGGATTCACTCTCTCCCAAGCCAAACCCCTACGCTAGGAAAAGCCCAAGGGACAGGGACCGGGACAGGGACCATAGCTGGAGATGAACGAGCGATATTCATTAACTAGCACCCAACAGGAAGGGGAGCGCTTAGGACTCAGAGGAAGGGAACAGCGCCCTAGGAGCTCAGGAAGGCGATGAAAGGCAGACCCCACTGACAACCGAAAAGCAACCCACAGCCTTAGTGATCTCAAGCTGGGGAGGGTGAGGCCTTACCACCTTCCTCCCCACAGATCATTAGACAGTCCCAGAGACATTCCACCGCCTCACTCAGAAACAGACGAATGAACCACCATGGGACGCACCAGCAAACAGCAACGGCAGAAACACCTGACACAGATGTCCGAAACAACAAGGTAACCCTACTAACCCACATGCTAAAAAACACCACTCATTGCTTACACCGCTTTGCACCCTAAGTAAACACAACCACTTTCTTACACAGCAAACTGCATGCACTTCAGGAGCAACACGCTTGACTTGGAAACAAGAAGACACGGAGCATCACAGGTTCGATCCCCGGGTCCGCGCTTATAAACCTCTGGGTATTAAGCATGTTACAAACAACCAATTATATATATATATATATATATATATATATATATATATATATATATATATATATATATATATATATATATATATACACTGAAACAACAAAACAAACCACACATAGGGCCTCATTACGACCCTTGCGCTCCCGGAATGAAGGGGGCCGGTACGGGACCGGCCTCCTTCATTCCCGGAGCGCGTATTACGAGGTTCCCTTCGCGGGACCCGGATCAGATGTCTCGTAAAACCAGACGTCTTTTCTGGGTCCCGCGAGGGGAAGAGGGAGGTAACACCGGGACACTCATAATGTGCCCGTTGTTGCCTCCATCCCCAGTCCCATTGAGCCCTATGGGGGCTCAAATGGGAATGGGGAATGGTTCCTGCAAGGAGGATTTACCGGGTCCTCCTATGTCGGAATGACCCGGTAAGTCCCCATTGCAGGAACCCAGTAAAGGAGACCGGTTTGGAGGCAGCCATGGAGCTAATAGCTCCATGGCTGCCTCCAAACTCGGAATGCGCCCATAGTCTCGCACAACAGCACATGGGAGTTTACCGATCCATAAACCGCACCCATGCTCAGGGAACAGTGTTAACCAAACTGAAGCTGCCAATAGCACATCACAAATCTCCCTCTCCCTTTATTCCGCTGCACCCTACTAACCCTCCCCTAGCCTACTATTTCAGATCCACCAGAACATCAGGGGACCACTCTGGTGGTGATAGTGCACAGTATAAATGTCCTTTAACATTAATATGCAAGAATATTTATGTTGCTTTTGACCTTAACACCAGTAAAATAAAAAGGCAAGTCCAAATAAGGAAAAATGCCCTCCCCATGTAAGAACACTCAAGTTGGCTTTGCCCTTACTGCAAGTACAAAATTCATTGCCACAGTAAGACCCAGCCAGGCCAGCCCCACTGTAGCATTCCCCCAACCCCCACTCCAACCTCACCATCACATTAAAAATCTCAAGTTGGCTTTCCTTTTCCCACAAACAGCAGTAAAACATACAATGCGCTTCTAAAAAAATGTTATGCTCCAATGCCCCCGCCCCCACCCCCGGGCCCAAGAGTGCATAAACACAGATCCACACAGAGATATAGACACATTCAGACACATTCACCCACCAGTCACACACCTACACAGCTGATCTGTCATTCACAGGAGCAGCCATAACATTTAGACTGTGCACTCAGAAACACCTGCAGTGTCTACCATTCACACTGCATGCATCCATAGGTGTGCACTTGCAGACACCTCCTAGTATATAAACCTACACCCACTTACACACTCCTTTGCATGCACGCATACATTCATACATGCATGGATACATACAATCCCTGAATGCACACAAATACACTTTTTTTAGTACATGGTAATTATTGAACGCATGGGCCATGCAAAAGCTGAGCCAGCAGTTGTCTTTGGCTGCAACATGGGGGCGGGAGGTCTACTAATGGCAGGCTTTTGTCACCTCCAATCCCCTGTATGGAAGACATGTAAATGACAAGAGCTCTTGAACGTATGTGATCTTGAAGCAGAAACTTGCTGGTCAAGGGGGTGATATCCTGTGCCAGCATAAGTCACTCCAGTGTTCAAATCTGTGGGTTCATGCCCTCCACATCCAATTCGCCAGTTTAGTTCCCTCTTCACAATCAGGAACAACGTTTAGGGCCCGATTCATGGAAATAGTTGCGCAGAAAATAGTGTACTTGCGCACCAAACTTCGTGCGAAATCTTGCTCTTCGATTCATGGATTTGAATGCTGAGTGCCTTGCGCGAGACTCCACGCAGAGATTGGGCGAAGTCTGCGCAGAGGGCGGAGTAGGGGGCGGACTTCGAAAAATGAGGAAGAACAGGGGAAAAAGTGGGCGTTATGAGGGACGAGCCACATGCAGACCATAGCACGTCCAGAAATGTGCACAGCAAAGCGTATTCATGGATGTAACAGCGCAACCACTCGCCTGCAAAATGCCCACACAAATTCCTCAATCTCTCCACCACCCGACGGCAGGCGTAACTACACTTGCGCATAGGATTTGCAGCGCAGAGGTCAGTTTGCATGTCTGATTCAGGGTTGGGTGCATGCCGGCGGGGTTCCGAGTGGACTTAGGGCTGCGTGCACACTGCATAGTGGGCTGCTGGGCCCTTTCACAGGGGTTCGCACACGATATTCCAAGTTATAGCCAAGTTGCAAAGTGTCATAGACATGTTGTCGGGGTGCCGGCAACAGTTGTGGGGGAACCTGTACAGGGTCCCTGAGATGCAGGCCTGCTTGCGGGGGACCCCACGCATTGTTTGAAGGGTGCGTGTATTTGCAAAAGGGTGAGCGCGCAAATGTAGCTGTTCTGGCTGTTTATGCTTTGCGTGGGGGCGTGTCAGGGGCGTTCTAGGCGCGAATTGCGAATATGGTTACTTTGCATAGTAAATTCCACGAATAAACATGGCACGCATTTTTTATTGTCCACGAAGGCTCGAGCAGTGTCGCTCTCAGGGCGTGGCAATTTGCGGGAGAAACGCACACTTTTCCATGAATCGGGCCCTTAGTCTCCACTCTCTTGTTTGTAGCTTTGTTCCTTCTCTTTTCACGTCTGTAGCAGGGAATGCATTCGGGGTCGGTGTATTCGCCTTGTGCTTGGGTGGAGGAGGGTTTCTGTCGCTCACTTGGGAGGTAGAGGTAGTTCCTTCATCTATCATGTTGCCCCGGAAAGGTCCTCTAGGCGAGGAGAAATAGGGTCAGTACTCATTTACTTCCAACTTCGTTTTATTTTTTGTTTAACAAAATTGAAATGTTCCGGGCAGGACCAACCCCTCAACATGAACAGTTTCGGTCCCCTTTATTAAGGATTTTTTTTAAAGCTTGCTTAGTACATTACCGTGTGGTTTATTCACTTGATGTGACAGGATTGTGAGAGGAGCACAACGTGCCCTCTTTATTGAAATGTATTGAAATGAGTTTCATTGAATCTTAGGTTGTTTTATCCTGGAAACCCAGTGTCCAGGACAATCCCCCTCTCTAAACAGTTCTAACGTGTTCACGTCGGAAGGCACCATGGCCATGCAGTGCCTAGTCTCTGTGCCTGCTGGCCTCCTGAACATGCAGTGTGTGGTCTCCCCACCTGCTGGTACCATGTACATGCAGTGTGTGATCTCTGTGCCTGCTGGTACTAATACCATGCAGTGTGTGATCTCTGTGCCTGTTGGTACCATGCAGTGTGTGATCTCTGTGCCTGTTGGTACTATGACCATGCAGTGTGTGATCTCTGTGACTGCTGGTACCATGACCATGCAGTGTGTGATCTCTGTGCCTGCTGGTACCATGACCATGAAGTGTGTGATCCCTGTGCCTGCTGGTACCATGCAGTGTGTGATCTCTGTGCCTGTTGGTACTATGACCATGCAGTGTGTGATCTCTGTGACTGCTGGTACCATGACCATGCAGTGTGTGATCTCTGTGCCTGCTGGTACCATGACCATGAAGTGTGTGATCCCTGTGCCTGCTGGTACCATGCAGTGTGTGATCTCTGTGCCTGTTGGTACTATGACCATGCAGTGTGTGATCTCTGTGACTGCCGGTACCATAACCATGAAGTGTGTGATCTCTGTGCCTGCTGGTACCATGACCATGAAGTGTGTGATCCCTGTGCCTGCTGGTACCATGCAGTGTGTGATCTCTGTGCCTGTTGGTACTATGACCATGCAGTGTGTGATCTCTGTGCCTGTTGGTACTATGACCATGCAGTGTGTGATCTCTGTGACTGCTGGTACCATGACCATGCAGTGTGTGATCTCTGTGCCTGCTGGTACCATGACCATGAAGTGTGTGATCCCTGTGCCTGCTGGTACCATGCAGTGTGTGATCTCTGTGCCTGTTGGTACTATGACCATGCAGTGCGTGATCTCTGTGCCTCCTGGTACCATGACCATGCAGTGTGTGATATCTGTGCCTGTTGGTACTATGACATGCAGTGTGTGATCTCTGTGCCTGCTGGTACCATGACCATGAAGTGTGTGATCCCTGTGCCTGCTGGTACCATGCAGTGTGTGATCTCTGTGCCTCCTGGTACCATGACCATGCAGTCTGTGATATCTGTGCCTTTTGGTACTATGACATGCAGTGTGTGATCTCTGTGCCTGCTGGTACCATGTGCATGCAGTTTGTGGTCTCACCACCTGCAGCAATCATGAACATGCAGTGTGTGATCTCTGTGCCCACCTAGAGTTACCATGACCATGCAGTGTGGGATCTCTGTGACTGCTGGTACTATGGCCATGCAGTGTGTGATCTCTGTGCCTTCTGGTACCATGACCATGCAGTGTTCAATGAGTCAATGTGTCTTTTATTTGGTAATGTAGACATGGGGGCACCTGCTGATAGTTTGTGGAGGTTTAATTCATGGAGTTCATGGGATTCTCATCATCGGCACACCCGCTCCCTCCTTTCACGCCATTCTCTGGCCAGCCTCTCTTGGCCCTCCTTCTAACCCCACCTGCAAGGCTAAAAACCTCGGGGTCCTCTTTGACTCCACACTCTCCTTCTCTCCACACATCTCTGACGTCTCTAAGAAGTCACACTACCACTACACCTCCTCAGAGGTATTCTTCCTTTCCTCTCCTTCCCCCAGAAGCTCACTGTCTCCAGAGCTCTGGTTCTCTCTAGGCTGGACTATTGCTAGAGCCTCTTTCTAAATCTACCTGCCTCTACTCTCCCCCTCTACAACTTATCCAGAACATGACTGCAAGACTTGTCCTTGGCCTCAAGCCCAGGGATCATAACTCTCCAGGACTGAAATCTCTGCACTGGCTCCCAGTGGCTGCGAGGATTAAGTTCAAAACCCTCTGCATTGTCCACAAGGCCTTCTGGGGCTTCAAAACCTTCAACTGTCTCTTCCTAAATATCGTCGTCCTTGAACCCTTCGCTCATCCACCTTCATCTCCCTCAGTGTCAGCCGCTTCTCCAAGCAACAAGTTGGTGGTAGATCTCTCTCCGCTGCAGGTGCCTCCCTCTGGAACAGCCTTCCTGCCTTCCTGACACAAGGAGAACCATCTCCGGTTCCGGAAGCACCTCAAAACCTTCCTCTTTGCTTCTGCTTTCTCTCCCCCTCTCCCCTGCTGAATTCCTGGTTGAAACTGAGATTGCACTGGTTACCTGGCCACCCTCCTGATCTCGGGTCCTGGCTCCGCCAGTTGCACGCCTGCACTGCCTCCCTGGCATCCACCGCTCTGGTGACTGTTTCTGTATCCCTACAGTCCCCCTACCAGCACTTATGTCTGCACTTACCTTGCACTTGCCCCAGTTGGCCGTATTTGTATTTCTCTATTTATTCTTTTATCCCATGTACTGCACTGTCCCCTCTCCCTTCCCCCTCTCTCTTTTCCCCTTCCCGCTTCCCATGCACTTGCGCAATCTGAATGACACTGGGCCTAGTAAGATTGTTTGTCTCCCTCTGTCCCCCTCCCCTGCCCCGTCGCGCCTTGAAACACTTGTGTATAGGCGCGTTATAAATGCCATATCATATCATATCATATCCTATCATAATTCTTCCCATCAAAATTCTGGCCTTTCTTGTGTATGTGTTGCGCCTTTTCAGTGGGTCACATCTGTCTGCTCGGTGCGCAAAGTGTGTTTGTGAGGCCTAGTGTGTTGGGTGTAAATCCGCGTATGTTGCATGCTTCCAAGGCCACCAAGCATGTGCCACGCCATTTCACATGACTTGTTCGACTCCACGGGATGTCAATATCGCCTGTGTTCCTGTTACTCTTTCATGAACAGCTCAGTAGGTTAAACCACATGGTACACATACTGTAGCCCACCTAGCCCAATATGGGCAAACAGGACTCCACCTTTCACCCTTCTAAAGCTGGTAAAATGATTCCAGCTATCTCACCCATGCCTGTCAATAATACCGCAGGAGGTATTGAATGCGTGGCTTTTTTTTTTCTCTGGGAGGGCTGATGAGAGTGGTACTACAAGGCATGTGCCAGCCCCGCTAGCATCTGCAAACCCTACTAAATGATGTGCATTGGCAGGATGTCTCCTCATTTCATCTCAGGTCTAGGCCCACTGCAGTTTGTTGGCATACAGTGCATCCTAATGCGCAACCACAAAGAAAGAGCTTGGCTGTTTACCTGAAGATATTGCCTAAAGGGGGGCGGGAAACGAGGTGAGCGGAGACACAACGCTGCAAAGGCTGCCACAGGAAGTTATTAATCGTGCCCTGTGTGTGCTGGTGGCATTGCCTGTGAAGCGTGCAAGCACAGCGCTCAGAATAAGAGCCAGGGATGCCTTGTTACCCGACTCATCAGAGCTGACTTTCTATTTCCATGCCACTGTGTGTGCCATGCCACCCGGGGAGTGACCCGCTTATCCTGCAGGGAACAGCATGCAACGTATAGTCGGGACACAGGATCCATAGTACCACAGGAAGCAACCACAGAAAGGTGGTGCAAGTAGGAATGGGGCTACTGGGGTTCCTGTGACGAATCTACTTCCGGGGTACCAGTGGTCCAGGGATGAATATAGGTTTCTAAACCATCAATCAGCCCCACACCTCTAGTGCACCAGAAGGGACCCGAACAGATTGGAATACAAGTATCTTTTAAGACCTCCTTGTCCAATTTTGGTAACGTGGACGGAACGGCAGGCTTATCCCCACAAGGTCGTGGATCATTGGTTAGTTGCAATACAGCAAACATACAATTATTACCCAATGATAAAAGGGACTGTCCAGTCAAGGTTGTATAAAAATATCTACTTTATTATTACTACAATAAACATTTCTAACACACTACAAATACAACCCACTCTGTAAAGAAACACAGAGGAATGACAGTTTCAAAGAAGGAAAAGGGATGCACTCTGGATACTGACAGGAGGGTCGTTGGTAAAGTAATGAATCACAATAGTTGAAGGACACTTGGTTTCAACACAAAGGGAGCAACAGGTCATAAAATGTCACAAGGGGCCTTCGGAGAAGGACCAGGGTGACAGAACCACAATGTACCTTGTGCTTGTAGAAATTCTTGGTGCTTAACAGTGTAGAGGTTGTTTCAGGGTGCTTTGCAATTTCTGCGACAGAGTTCAGGATGGAACACAGCTGCGGGTATCAAGCTGCAAGCTGGCCTACACGGCGTCTCAGGGTCAGGATTCAGTGCTGGTTGGCGGGTCTGAAGCACTGGTCGAGGCGTCTCGAATAGCATTAGCGACTTCAGTGTGACAATAGTCAACGGTGCAGCCGGTTGCAACTCGAGGGCCTCGACTGGCTCAAAAATGTCCTTTAAGGCAGACGCTGGTTGATGCTCAATGCACTCCTCCTAGCTACTTCACTGGGCTTTTGTCGTCCTTTAAGGTGGACGGCCCAAAGCTAATGAGAGTGTCGCAGGCAACATCCTTGTCCTTTGTTCAGAAACTCTTTTTTGCACCTAGGAAGCTTTCTGCAGAGCCTAGGAGGGCATGCTATGTGCTGGCTGGGTACCAGTTCTGCTGTGTCTGGATGGTACTCTGGGTTCGGAATCTCCCTCTGTTCCCTAGGAGATGTTCAGGTGAGGGATTTTGCTCCGTCTTGGAGGACCTGGCCTTCCATCACTGGCAAAAGCTATAAGGCAGACTGAACCTTCATACAGGGTCCAAATTTGTTCTTCTTGTTACTCCTTGCAAAGTCTTCAGATCATCTGCCCAAAAGAGGGGCTTGTCTCTCTTTTAAAGCCAAATGGGTTCCAGTGATTGGTGCAGGCTAAGCCTACCTATATGAACCAATCATAGGTCCCCACCAACAATCTTATGTTATGCGTGAGGTCATAACCAGAGTGCTTTGCAACAGAAAAGGTAAAGGAGTGAAAACATGTAATACTAAGTGCCACCCATCTTCCTGTCTGTTGTGGATCAAAGGGTCTCTCTGGTTAATTGAGCTCTCTGTGGTTCCTGATAAAGCGGCAGGTCTCCCTTGAAGCTGTTGTGAGACCAGACCTTTGGTCACCGCCAAACCACATACTTGTACCTTCTGAATGGGCCACCACCTGCGGGGATGACTACTGTAAATACACAATCCCAGACATGACAGGTCTGACCTTGATACTGAGAGGCGGGAGCTGGAGTTAGGTTGACACAGTGCATATCAAAGGTTGTTGGGATTTTCCTGTCTTTTGTTAACCTCTGCAGCCAGACCCTCATATTAGTATATTAATCATGTTAAGTGCTGCCATCATCTGCAGAGGGTAAACAAACAGACAGGGAGGATCCATGGAGCCTTTGATAGTTAATTAGGCTGGCCATGGCAGGGGGGAGGTTTTGGTCCTAGCCCTTCTGAGATGCAATCTGTACTCCACCTGTCAGATCCCAACTAAATATGACAGGGGGGACTGTGCCTCTATGCTGTGTCCACCCAGAGTACACAGGTCTATGTGCATGTCGTGCGGTGAGCATAGGAAAATATGTGCAGATTAGCCCCACACATTTTCCAGGGGTTGATCTACCATCATTCAATTTCCCATAACATTTCTAAAAAGCCCAGTTGAGTGCACACCCACTGTGCGGATGGTCAAATTCCTCACAGTGCCACAGGTGTGTGATGCTGACGGTGAATCTGGAATTGGTAAGGCTTTCAATTGGATGGTGATATTGCAACTGGATTTGAGTGATGTTACGAAGGGGGCAACAGCCAGCTTGGGTGGACAAGGTGTTAATGAGAGAGTGGGGGTACTGTAGTGACTAGTAAAGGAGCAGAGGGGGTTTGCAGTACCATTCTAAGGTGCTAGGGTGCTAGGTGGCAAGTCGTGGAATGCTGGGGTCATGCTAGCAGGACCCTCAGGCGTAGGCTAGGGCTGCCCCTCAATCATTGTCGAATGCTTCTTAGCACATGCACATTCCTCCTCAAAATGCACCGATGCTGCACCCAGGAGCCCAGCTTTCTTTCCATTAGCGCAGGGCAGGGCATCTGGGCTGCCCGGCAGATGTTGGGATTATTGGTGGGCCCTCGAAAGCCCAGTGGTATCTTTGCTCTCCCACCATGGCAATGAGTTCATCAGAAGCCTCTTTACCCACTGCATGGAGTAAATGTAGGCAAGTAGGCAAAGCCCCTGGTCTTTCTCCCATTCGATGGTATCAATCTGTGCCAATAGCTCATCCGGACCAACATCTGGCAATGGCAATGGAGATGGCATTTGCCAAGGTCATGGGACCTCACCCATCAGAAGAATGCAGAACCAGAGTATTAAACTCTTCCAAGGAGACACTTGCAGTGTGAAGATCTGTGAGGGGAGCGGACAGTACTGGACCTCCAGACAGTTTCTGAGCCTTCAAATGGGAAAGGCAAGGTTCCAATTACAGAGTACAGGGGGGGGACAACTACCTACATGACATCCCACACTTGAGGGGGGCGGTGACTACCGATAAGGCCCCACTTCCTGTTTTCCCCTTTTGTGCCAGTATATTTGCTTGCAGACCCTTATCTCCAGCCTTGTCTCATGTCTCAGATACTGGCCAATCTCTCGTTTCATTTTCAGGCACCGCCAGCCTGATGCATAAAGCCAACAGTGAAGGCCAAGCAGGAAAACCATCATCAGGGCTCTACGCGTAGAGCGGAAGGAAGGAAAACGGAGAGGAAAACCTGCAAAGGGAAACCACAGCCCCACAGAGACCAAGTGCAGCCACGCACAGGCACAATGATGTAGTGCAGGTGAGCTATTGGCCTGGGAGTGAAAGTGCTTCTGCAGTGTGTGTCTGCGTGTGTGTGTGGTGAGTGAACAGAGAGGTTAATGTAAGTAGTGAATTTGAATTAAATAGTACAGGATGAAAGGATTGTGTCTGAGTGAGAAGTGGTGAAGGAGATAAGTAGTGTGGAGGAGGGGAATAGTAGTGTAGAGAAGGGGAGTAGTTGCGTGAAGTAGGGGAGAAATAGAATGGAGGAGGGTGTCGTATTCTTGGGGAAGGGAGTAATAGGGTGGATGAGAAGAGTAGTGAACTCGAGGAACGGGTCTTTTAAGACGAGGGAACAGTATCTGAGATGGATGGGGATGCAGGTCTTACTCATACATCATTAATCAGACCGACTCGGGAAGTTGGCACAAGTCAAAGCTGCTTTAATTACTAGTCTTTAAAACAGGGACAACAACGGACATCGATGGACGCCGCACAGAATTATCTCAAAGCATTTCATTAAAAAAGTTCCTTTATACTAAATATTCATCATGAGGGACGTCAGGATACGTGGCAAAATAAGAAAGCCTACTAGGAGTTGTGCTTGGTCAATGGAGAACATCAACATATACTTTCAATGGGATACAGGGACGTGATTGGGTCCCTAAGATCAGGTGGACAACTGAGCCCATCCCAAGTGCAAGTCATCTTCCGTGTCAAACTAATACACAACACCCTATTGGTTACACAAACTATAGGGCTCTTTACTACGTGGCCCTGTATAATTGGTTGGCACGCTTGTACCCTTCTAGAATATTCCAGCTGCTAGCAGCATGCAGGCTGGTTCCCCCAGGTGCTGGGAGTGTTGGCTTGGCCGTGCCTCCCCACCCAATTAGCCCAACATCCATCATCACTCCTGCGGTTTGCCATTCAATTAATGTCTTTGAACTCTGCATTGTAGAGGCTCACTGTGCCTGAGAATAAAAGGGAGTATGGCACGGCCTTATCTTCTGGTCTCGGTGTAGCTCGCCCAAAGTCTATTCTCATCCGACCACGTGACTAGAGACCATGTTTTTGAGCTCCTTTGTTGTATTTAATACCATTAAATGAAGAAATCTTGACACTCAGTGATTTTCATTGCACCTCAAACAGGAGCTGAGCTCGAATAAATAACTAGGCTCTCGGCTGCCCCAACTCTTGACACCGGGCCAGGCAAACCTTTCTAGAATCTTCCTTCACCGTCAGCAATTCTTAATCTGCTGTGCCACACATCCAGCCCTTTCATTCACAGGAGCCAAGTTTGCTAAAGTGCATCGCAGAACTTCCAGATTCTAAACATTCCTACACATATACATATTGGCTCATCGCCTGCAATCTATTCACTACGTCGCCAGCCTTAGGGTTACTTTGTCTACTTGCGTTACTGTGTCTGTACAATTGTAAAATGGCTTTGCATTTCCTTCAGTGCTTCTTCGCACGTGCAATCTTCATTTTGGTCCTGAAATGTCACTTCTTCCATTACTTCGTCATCAGGTTCTATAAGGTCTATATTCTTACTTCATTTGCATCTCTTCTGGGGGCCATCATCTCTGCTTCATGTGACGTCACCAGTCCTTTCTTTCATTCATTTTCACACTTCTTCCAGAACATTCCTCAAAAGATCATCATTTCTCTGTGGATATAAATAGGGTTTTCTCAATGGATACCTCGTTTCAAGGACTTTTCACGATATTGCGCATGTAACAATTTCCGGTTGCCAACATATAAGCAAAATAGGTGCGGAACTTCGGTAGAGGTACATGGCTCCTCCTCTACAGTAGTAGTGTGGAGGAGAGAAGTGGTAGCATGGTGGAGAGGAGTAGTAGCATGGAGGAGGGGAGTAATAGTGTGAAGGGAGAAGTAGTAGCATGGAGGAGGGGAGTAATGTGTGGAGGAGGGGAGTAGTGTCGTGTAGGATAGAAGTAATAGCATGAGAAGGGGGTAGTATTGTAGAGGAGAGGATTAGTAGCATCGAGGGGAGGAGTAGTAGCATGGAATAGAGGAGTAGAAGCATTAAGGAGTGGAGTAATAAATTGGAGGAGGGGAGCAGTAGCATGTAGGAGATAAGTAGTAGCATGAAGGAAGGGAGTAATAGTGTAGAGGAGGGTAGTATTAGCATTGAGGAGAGAAGTAGTAGTATGGAGGAGAAGAGTAGTAGCATGAAGGAGGGGAGTAATAGTGTGGGGGAGAGAAGTAGAAGCATGGAGCAGGGGAGTAATAGTGTGGAGGAGGGGAGAAGTAGCATGGAGTAGAGGAGTAGTAGCATTAAGAAGGGGAGTAATAATGTGGAGGAGGGGAGTAATAGTGTGGAGGAGGGGAGTAGTAGCGTGGAGGAGAGAAGTAGAAGCATGGAGGAGGGGAGCAATAATGTGGAGGAGGGGAGTAGTAGTGTGGAGGGGAGAGGTAGTAGCATGGAGGAGGGCAGTGATAGTGTAGAGGAGGGGAGTAGTAGCATGGAGGAGAAAAGCAGTAGCATGAAGTAGGGGAGTAGTAGTGTAGAGGAGGGGAGTAGTAGCATCAAGGGGAGTAGTAGTAGAATGGAGTAGAGGAGTAGTAGCATTTAGGAGGGGGGTAATAAATTGGAGGAGGGGAGTAGGATCATGGAGGAGAGAAGTGGTAGCATGAAGGAGGGGAGTAATAGTGAAGAGGAAATGAGTAGTAGCATTGAGGATAGGAGTAGTAGTATGGAGGAGAGGAGTAGTAGCATGAAGGAGGGGAGTAATAGCATGGGGGAGAGAAGTAGAAGCATGGAGCAGGGGAGTAATAGTGTGGAGGAGGGGAGTAGTAGCATGAAGTAGAGGAGTAGTAGCATTAAGGATGGGAGTAATAATGTGGAGGAGGGGAGTAGTAGTGTGGAGGAGAGAAGTGGTACCATGGAGTAGGGGAGTAGTGGTGTAGAGGAGGGGAGTAGTAGCAACAAGGGGAGGAGTAGTAGCATGGAGTAGAGGAGTAGTAGCATTAAAGGGGAGTAATAGTGTAGAGGATATGAGTAGTAGCATTGAGGAGAGGAGTAGTAGTGTGGAGGAGAGGAGTAATAGCATGAAGGAGGGGAATAATAGTGTGGGGAAAGAAGTAGAAGCATGGAGGAGGGAGATATAATGTGGAGGAGGGGAGTAGTAGTGTGGAGGAGAGAAGTAGTAGCATGGAGGAGGGGAGTAGTAGCATGGAGGAGAGAAGTAGTAGCATGAAGGAGGGGAGTAGTAGCATGAAGGAGGGGAGTAGTAGTGTAGAAGAGGGGAGTAGTAGCATCAAGGGGAGTAGTAGTAGCCTGGAGTAGAGGAGTAGTAGCATTTAAGAGGGGGGTAATAAATTGGAGGAGGGGAATAGTATCATGGAGGAGGGAAGTGGTAGCATGAAGGAGAGGAGTAATAGTGAAGAGGAGATAAGTAGAAGCATTGTGGAGAGGATTAGTAGTGTGGAGGAGAGGAGTGGTAGCATGAGGGAGGGGAGTAATAGCGTGTGGGAGGGGAGTAGTAGTGTGGAGGAGAGAAGTAGTAGAATGAAGAAGGGGAGTAATAGCATGGGGGAGAGAAGTAGAAGCATGGAGCAGGGGAGTAATAGTGTGGAGGAGGGAGACGTAGCATGGAGTAGAGGAGTAGTAGCATTAAGGAGGGGAGTAATAATGTGGAGGAGGGGAGTAGTAGTGTGGAGGAGAGAAGTAGTAGCATTAAGGAGGGGAGTAAAAGCATGGGGGAGAGAAGTAGAAGCATGGAGCAGGGGAGTAATAGTGTGGAAGAGAGAAGTAGAAGCATGAAGGAGCGGAGTAATAGTGTAGAGGAAGGTAGTGGTAGCAGTGAGGAGAGGAGTAGTAGCATGGTGGAGAGGAGTAGAAGTATGGAGCAGGGGAGTAATAGTGTGGAGGAGGGGAGACATAGCATGGAGTAGATGAGTAGTAGCATTAAGGGGAGTAACAATGTGGAGGAGGGGGTAGTAGTGTGGAGGAGAGAAGTGGTACCATGGAGGAGCGGGGGTAATAGTGTGGAGGAGGGGAGTAGTAGCATGGAGGAGAGAAGTAGAAGCATGGAGGAGGCTAGCAATAATGTGGAGTAGGGGACTAGTACCGTGGAGGAGAGAAGTAGTAGCATGAAGGAGGGGAGTAATAGTGTGGAGGTGGGGAGTAGTAGCATGCAGGAGAGAAGTAGTAGCATTGAGGAGAGGAGTAGTAGTGTGGAGGAGTGGAGTAGTAGCATGAAGGAGGGGAATAATAGTGTGGGGGAGAGAAGTAGAAGCATGGAGCAGGGGAGTAATCGTGTGGAGGAGGGGAGTAGTAGCATGGAGTACAGGAGTAGTAGCATTAAGGAGGGGAGTAATAATCTGGAGGAGGGGAGTAGTAGCTTGGAGGAGGGGAGTAGTAGCATTGAGGAGAGGAGTGGTAGCATGGAGGGGAGTAGTAGCTTGGAGGAGGGGAGTAGTAGCATTGAGGAGAGGAGTGGTAGCTTGGAGGAGGGGAGTAGTAGCATGGAGGGGAGTAGTAGCTTGGAGGAGGGGAGTAGTAGCATTGAGGAGAGGAGTAGTAGCATGGAGGGGAGTAGTAGCTTGGAGGAGGGGAGTAGTAGCATTGAGGAGAGGAGTGGTAGCATGGAGGGGAGTAGTAGCATGTAGGAGGGGAGTAGTAGCATGGAGGGGAGTAGTAGCTTGGAGGAGGGGAGTAGTAGCATTGAGGAGAGGAGTAGTAGCATGGAGGGGAGTAGTAGCTTGGAGGAGGGGAGTAGTAGCATTGAGGAGAGGAGTGGTAGCATGGAGGGGAGTAGTAGCTTGGAGGAGGGGAGTAGTAGCATTGAGGAGAGGAGTAGTAGCATGGAGGGGAGTAGTAGCTTGGAGGAGGGGAGTAGTAGCATTGAGGAGAGGAGTGGTAGCATGGAGGGGAGTAGTAGCTTGGAGGAGGGGAGTAGTAGCATTGAGGAGAGGAGTAGTAGCATTGAGGAGAGGAGTAGTAGCATGGAGGGTAGTAGTAGCTTGGAGGAGGGGAGTAGTAGCATTGAGGAGAGGAGTAGTAGCATGGAGGGGAGTAGTAGCTTGGAGGAGGGGAGTAGTAGCATTGAGGAGAGGAGTAGTAGCATGGAGGGGAGTAGTAGCTTGGAGGAGGGGAGTAGTAGCATTGAGGAGAGGAGTAGTAGCATGGAGGGGAGTAGTAGCTTGGAGGAGGGGAGTAGTAGCATTGAGGAGAGGAGTGGTAGCATGGAGGGGAGTAGTAGCATGTAGGAGGGGAGTAGTAGCATGGAGGGGAGTAGTAGCTTGGAGGAGGGGAGTAGTAGCATTGAGGAGAGGAGTGGTAGCATGGAGGGGAGTAGTAGCTTGGAGGAGGGGAGTAGTAGCATTGAGGAGAGGAGTGGTAGCATGGAGGTGAGTAGTAGCTTGGAGGAGGGGAGTAGTAGCATTGAGGAGAGGAGTGGTAGCATGGAGGGGAGTAGTAGCTTGGAGGAGGGGAGTAGTAGCATTGAGGAGAGGAGTGGTAGCATGGAGGGGAGTAGTAGCTTGGAGGAGGGGAGTAGTAGCATTGAGGAGAGGAGTAGTAGCATGGAGGGGAGTAGTAGCTTGGAGGAGGGGAGTAGTAGCATTGAGGAGAGGAGTAGTAGCATGGAGGGGAGTAGTAGCTTGGAGGAGGGGAGTAGTAGCATTGAGGAGAGGAGTGGTAGCATGGAGGGGAGTAGTAGCATGTAGGAGGGGAGTAGTAGCATGGAGGGGAGTAGTAGCTTGGAGGAGGGGAGTAGTAGCATTGAGGAGAGGAGTGGTAGCATGGAGGGGAGTAGTAGCTTGGAGGAGGGGAGTAGTAGCATTGAGGAGAGGAGTGGTAGCATGGAGGGGAGTAGTAGCTTGGAGGAGGGGAGTAGTAGCATTGAGGAGAGGAGTGGTAGCATGGAGGGGAGTAGTAGCTTGGAGGAGGGGAGTAGTAGCATTGAGGAGAGGAGTGGTAGCATGGAGGGGAGTAGTAGCTTTGAGGAGGGGAGTAGTAGCATTGAGGAGAGGAGTGGTAGCATGGAGGGGAGTAGTAGCTTGGAGGAGGGGAGTAGTAGCATTGAGGAGAGGAGTGGTAGCATGGAGGGGAGTAGTAGCATGTAGGAGGGGAGTAGTAGCATGGAGGGGAGTAGTAGCTTGGAGGAGGGGAGTAGTAGCATTGAGGAGAGGAGTGGTAGCATGGAGGGGAGTAGTAGCTTGGAGGAGGGGAGTAGTAGCATTGAGGAGAGGAGTGGTAGCATGGAGGGGAGTAGTAGCTTGGAGGAGGGGAGTAGTAGCATTGAGGAGAGGAGTGGTAGCATGGAGGGGAGTAGTAGCTTGGAGGAGGGGAGTAGTAGCATTGAGGAGAGGAGTGGTAGCATGGAGGGGAGTAGTAGCTTGGAGGAGGGGAGTAGTAGCATTGAGGAGAGGAGTAGTAGCATGGAGGGGAGTAGTAGCTTGGAGGAGGGGAGTAGTAGCATTGAGGAGAGGAGTAGTAGCATGGAGGGGAGTAGTAGCTTGGAGGAGGGGAGTAGTAGCATTGAGGAGAGGAGTGGTAGCATGGAGGGGAGTAGTAGCATGTAGGAGGGGAGTAGTAGCATGGAGGGGAGTAGTAGCTTGGAGGAGGGGAGTAGTAGCATTGAGGAGAGGAGTGGTAGCATGGAGGGGAGTAGTAGCTTGGAGGAGGGGAGTAGTAGCATTGAGGAGAGGAGTGGTAGCATGGAGGGGAGTAGTAGCTTGGAGGAGGGGAGTAGTAGCATTGAGGAGAGGAGTGGTAGCATGGAGGGGAGTAGTAGCTTGGAGGAGGGGAGTAGTAGCATTGAGGAGAGGAGTGGTAGCATGGAGGGGAGTAGTAGCTTGGAGGAGGGGAGTAGTAGCATTGAGGAGAGGAGTGGTAGCATGGAGGGGAGTAGTAGCTTGGAGGAGGGGAGTAGTAGCATTGAGGAGAGGAGTGGTAGCATGGAGGGGAGTAGTAGCTTGGAGGAGGGGAGTAGTTGCATTGAGGAGAGGAGTAGTAGCATGGAGGGGAGTAGTAGCTTGGAGGAGGGGAGTAGTAGCATTGAGGAGAGGAGTGGTAGCATGCAGGGGAGTAGCAGCATGTAGGAGGGGAGTAGTAGCATGGAGGGGAGTAGTAGCTTGGAGGAGGGGAGTAGTAGCATTGAGGAGAGGAGTGGTAGCATGGAGGGGAGTAGTAGCTTGGAGGAGGGGAGTAGTAGCATTGAGGAGAGGAGTGGTAGCATGGAGGGGAGTAGTAGCTTGGAGGAGGGGAGTAGTAGCATTGAGGAGAGGAGTAGTAGCATGGAGGGGAGTAGTAGCTTGGAGGAGGGGAGTAGTAGCATTGAGGAGAGGAGTAGTAGCATGGAGGGGAGTAGTAGCTTGGAGGAGGGGAGTAGTAGCATTGAGGAGAGGAGTGGTAGCATGGAGGGGAGTAGTAGCATGTAGGAGGGGAGTAGTAGCATGGAGGGGAGTAGTAGCTTGGAGGAGGGGAGTAGTAGCATTAAGGAGAGGAGTGGTAGCATGGAGGGGAGTAGTAGCTTGGAGGAGGGGAGTAGTAGCATTGAGGAGAGGAGTGGTAGCATGGAGGGGAGTAGTAGCTTGGAGGAGGGGAGTAGTAGCATTGAGGAGAGGAGTGGTAGCATGGAGGGGAGTAGTAGCTTGGAGGAGGGGAGTAGTAGCATTGAGGAGAGGAGTGGTAGCATGGAGGGGAGTAGTAGCTTGGAGGAGGGGAGTAGTAGCATTGAGGAGAGGAGTGGTAGCATGGAGGGGAGTAGTAGCTTGGAGGAGGGGAGTAGTAGCATTGAGGAGAGGAGTGGTAGCATGGAGGGGAGTAGTAGCTTGGAGGAGGGGAGTAGTAGCATTGAGGAGAGGAGTAATAATCTGTTCATAACTTTATTTTGGTATTGAGCCATAAAAGTTGTGCACAATATATATAAAAATTCAATTATAAAACAGTATCCAATCAACTAGAACAGTGTGGGATTAAATGTGTGCTCCACAAAACCTTTGCCACTTAGCCCCACTGCTGTATCAACAAGGTCAGGTATTGCTGAATAACTGAGTTAGTGGTCATGTGTGGTCTCGCGTGTGGTATGTCAGATGATGTGGAGGAGGACAGTAGTACCATGGAGAGGAGCAGTAGCGTGGAGGAAAGGAGTAGTAGTGTGAAGGAGGTAAGTGGTAGTGTGGAGGAGAGGAGTAGTGGTGTGTAGGAGGGGGAAGTAGCATTGAGGAGATTAGTAGTAGCATGGAGGAGAGGAGTATTAGCATGTAGGAGAGGAGTAGTAGCATGGAGAAGGGAATTAGTAGGATGGAGGAGGGGAGTAGTAGCATGGATGAGGGTATTAGTAGCATTGAGGAGGGCAGTAGTAACTGTAGCATGGAGGAGGGCAGTAGTAGCATGGAGGAGGGGAGTAGTAGCATGTAGGAGGGGAGTAGTAACATGGAGGAGGGGAGTAGTAGCATGGAGAAGGGAATTAGTAGCATGGAGGAGGGGAGTAGTAGCATGGATGAGGGGAGGAGTAGCATGGAGGAGGGAAGGAGTAGCATGTTGGAGGGGAGGAGTAGCATGAAGGGGGGAGTAGTAGCATGGGGGAGGGGAGGAGAAGCATGAAGGGGGAGTAGTAGCATGGAGGAGAGGAGTATTAGCATGTAGGAATGGAGTAATATCATGAAGGAGGGGAGACATAGCATGGAGGAGGGGATTAGTAGCATGGGGGAGGTGAGTAGTAGCATGGAGAAGAGGAGTATTAGCCTGGAGGAGGCGAGTCGTAGCAAGGATGAGGAGAGTAGTAGCCTGTAGGAGGGAAGTAGTAGCCTGTAGGTGGGGAGTAGTAGCATGGAGGAGAGGAGTATTAGCATGAAGGAGAGGAGTATTAGCGTGTAGGAGGGGAGCAGTAGCATGGATGAGGGGAGTAGTAGCATGGAGGAGGGCAGTAGTAGCATGGAGGAGGGAGTAGTAGCATGGAGGATGGCAGTATTAGCATGGAGGGGGGAGTAGTAGCATGGAGGAGGGGGTAGTAATGTGTAGGAGGGGAGTAGTAGCATGGAGGAGGGGAGTAGTAGCATGGAGGAGGGGAGTTTTCACATGGAGGAGGGGAGTAGTAGCATGTAGGAGGGGAGTAGTAGCCTGTAGGAGGGGAGCAGTAGCATGGATGAGAGGAGTATTAGCATGAAGGAGAGGAGTATTAGCTTTTAGGAGGGGAGTAGTAGCATGGATGAGCGGAGTAGTAGCATGGAGGAGCGCAGTAGTAGCATAGAGGAGGGAGTAGTAGCATGGAGAAGGGGAGTAGTAGAATGGCGGAGGGGAGTAGTAGCATGCAGGAGGGGAGTAGTAGCATGCAGGAGGGGAGTAGCAGCATGGAGGAGGGGAGTAGTAGCATGCAGGAGGGGAGTGTTAGCATGGAGGAGGGAGTAGTAGCATGGAGGAGGGGAGTAGTAGCATGCAGGAGGGGAGTAGCAACATGGAGGAGGGGGTAGTAGCATGCATGGGGGGAGTATTAGCATGGAGGAGGGAGTAGTAGCATGGATGAGGGGAGTAGTAGCATGGAGGAGGGGAGTAGTAGCATGGAGGAGGGAGTAGTAGCATGGAGGAGGGAGTAGCAGCATGCAGGAGGGGAGTAGCAGCATGGATGAGGGGGTAGTAGCATGCAGGAGGGGAGTAGAAACATGGAGGAGGGGAGAAGCAGCATGCAGAAGGGGAGTAGCAGCATGGAGGAGGGGAGTAACAGTATGGAGGAGTGGAGTAATAGCATGGAGGAGGGTGTAGCAGCATGCAGGAGGGGAGTAGTAGCATGCAGGAGGGGAGTAGCAGCATGGAGGGGGGGAGTAGTAGCATGGAGAAGAGGAGTATTAGCCTGGAGGAGGCGAGTCATAGCAAGGATGAGGGGAGTAGTAGCATGTAGGAGGCAAGTAGTAGCCTGTAGGAGGGGAGTAGTAGCATGGAGGAGAGGAGTATTAGCATGAAGGAGAGGAGTATTAGCTTGTAGGAGGGGAGCAGTAGCATGGATGAGGGGAGTAGTAGCATGGAGGAGGGCAGTAGTAGCATGGAGGAGGGAGTAGTAGCATGGAGGAGGGCAGTAGTAGCATGGAGAAGGGGAGTATTAGCCTGGAGGAGGCGAGTCATAGCAAGGGTGAGGGGAGTAGTAGCATGTAGGAGGGGAGTAGTAGCCTGTAGGAGGGGAGTAGTAGCATGGAGGAGAGGAGTATTAGCATGAAGGAGAGGAGTATTAGCTTGTAGGAGGAGAGCAGTAGCATGGATGAGGGGAGTAGTAGCATGGAGGAGGGCAGTAGTAGCATGGAGGAGGGAGTAGTAGCATGGAAGAGGGCAGTAGTAGCATGGCGGAGGGGAGTAGTAGCATGGAAGAGCGGAGTAGTAGCATGCAGAAAGGGAGTTTTAGCATGGAGGAGGGAGTAGTAGCATGGAGGAGGGGGTAGTAATGTGTAGGAGGGGAGTAGTAGCCTGTAGGAGGGGAGTAGTAGCATGGAGGAGAGGAGTATTAGCATGAAGGAGAGGAGTATTAGCTTGTAGGAGGAGAGCAGTAGCATGGATGAGGGGAGTAGTAGCATGGAGGAGGGCAGTAGTAGCATGGAGGAGGGAGTAGTAGCATGGAAGAGGGCAGTAGTAGCATGGCAGAGGGGAGTAGTAGCATGGAAGAGCGGAGTAGTAGCATGCAGAAAGGGAGTTTTAGCATGGAGGAGGGAGTAGTAGCATGGAGGAGGGGGTAGTAATGTGTAGGAGGGGAGTAGTAGCATGGAGGAGGGGAGTAGTAGCATGGAGGAGGGGAGTTTTCGCATGGAGGAGCGGAGTAGTAGCATGTAGGAGGGGAGTAGTAGCCTGTAGGAGGGGAGCAGTCGCATGGATGAGAGGAGTATTAGCATGAAGGAGAGGAGTATTAGCTTGTAGGAGTGGAGTAGTAGCATGGAGGAGCGCAGTAGTAGCATAGAGGAGGGAGTAGTAGCATGGAGAAGGGGAGTAGTAGCATGGAGGAGGGGAGTAGTAGTATGGAGGAGGGGAGTAGTAGCATGGATGAGGGGAGGAGTAGCATGGAGGAGGGGAGGAGTAGCATGGTGGAGGGGAGGAGTAGCATGAAGGGGGAGTAGTAGCATGGAGGAGGGGAGGAGTAGCG
The DNA here is from genome assembly GCF_040938575.1 of Ambystoma mexicanum. Classification (NCBI taxonomy): domain Eukaryota; kingdom Metazoa; phylum Chordata; class Amphibia; order Caudata; family Ambystomatidae; genus Ambystoma; species Ambystoma mexicanum. Next base: position 9,210,016 of record NC_090931.1, on the reverse strand, counting down.
TGCAGGAGGGGAGTAGTAGCGCGGAGGAGAGGAGTATTAGCATGTAGGAATGGAGTAATATCATGAAGGAAGGGAGACGTAGCATGGAGGAGGAGATTAGTAGCCTGTAGGAGGGAAGTAGTAGCCTGTAGGTGGGGAGTAGTAGCATGGAGGAGAGGAGTATTAGCATGAAGGAGAGGAGTATTAGCGTGTAGGAGGGGAGCAGTAGCATGGATGAGGGGAGTAGTAGCATGGAGGAGGGAGTAGTAGCATGGAGGTGAGTAGTAGCTTGGAGGAGGGGAGTAGTAGCATTGAGGAGAGGAGTGGTAGCATGGAGGGGAGTAGTAGCTTGGAGGAGGGGAGTAGTAGCATTGAGGAGAGGAGTAGTAGCATGGAGGGGAGTAGTAGCCTGTAGGAGGGGAGCAGTAGCATGGATGAGAGGAGTATTAGCATGAAGGAGAGGAGTATTAGCTTTTAGGAGGGGAGTAGTAGCATGGATGAGCGGAGTAGTAGCATGGAGGAGCGCAGTAGTAGCATAGAGGAGGGAGTAGTAGCATGGAGAAGGGGAGTAGTAGAATGGCGGAGGGGAGTAGTAGCATGCAGGAGGGGAGTAGCAGCATGCAGGAGGGGAGTAGCAGCATGGAGGAGGGGAGTAGTAGCATGCAGGAGGGGAGTGTTAGCATGGAGGAGGGAGTAGTAGCATGGAGGAGGGGAGTAGTAGCATGCAGGAGGGGAGTAGCAGCATGGATGAGGGGGTAGTAGCATGCAGGAGGGGAGTAGAAACATGGAGGAGGGGAGAAGCAGCATGCAGAAGGGGAGTGGCAGCATGGAGGAGGGGAGTAGCAGCATGCAGGAGGGGAGTAGCAGCATGGAGGAGGGAAGTAGTAGCATGGAGGAGGGATTAGTAGCAGGGAGGAGGGGAGTAGTAGCATGGAGGAGGGAGTAGTAGCATGGAGGAGGGAGTAGCAGCATGCAGGAGGGGAGTAGCAGCATTGAGGAGGTGGTAGTAGCATGCAGGAGGGGAGTAGAAACATGGAGGGGGAGAAGCAGCATGCAGAAGGGGAGTAGCAGCATGGAGGAGGGGAGTAACAGTATGGAGGAGTGGAGTAATAGCATGGAGGAGGGAGTAGCAGCATGCAGGAGGGGAGTAGTAGCATGCAGGAGGGGAGTAGCAGCATGGAGGGGGGGAGTAGCAGCATGTAGAAGGGGAGTAGTAGCATGGAGGAGAGGAGTAGCAGCATGTAGAAGGGGAGTAGTAGCATGGAGGAGGGAGTAGTAGCAGGGAGGAGGGGAGTAGTAGCATGGAGGAGGGAGTAGCAGCATGGAGGAAGGGAGTAGTAGCATGAAGGAGGGAGTAGTAGCATGGAGGATGGCAGTATTAGCATGCAGGAGGGGGTAGTAGCATGCAGGTGGGGTGTAGCTGCATGGAGGAAGGGAGTAGTAGCATGGAGGAGGGCAGTATTAGCATGCAGGAGGGGGTAGTAGCATGCAGGTGGGGTGTAGCAGCATGGAGGAGGGGAGTAGTAGCATGGAGGAGGACAGTAGTAGCATGCAGGAGGGGGTAGTAGCATGCAGGTGGGGTGTAGCAGCATGGAGGAGGTGAGTATTAGCTTGGAGGGGGGAATCAGGTGTGTTTAGGAGATGCAAGGTGAAAGGGTGGGGGGGATATCAGGAGGTGCGGAACATTGGAGGCACATCGAGAAAGGAGGTGGGGTGAGAGGGCAGCAGCTAGAGGAGAGTGAGGAAGGTGAGACTGGGCGCGCAAGGACAGCCTGAATGAAGCGAGAGTGAGTGCAGGGTGTATCCGCCTTTCTTTTAGTTCCCTAAGCAATGGATAGAGACGGCTAGGAAGTCTCTGAGGGAGGTTAGGTAGCCATCCGTAACCTGTGACAGCCTGTAGACAGTAAGAAGTCGACATGCATCAGATCTCACCGGGGTGCAAGAGTGCCTGGCTTAGGAAAGAGGGTCCCACCTAAAAAAGAGAAGGATGCACCCAGGCTCCACAAAAACACAAACGATGCAACTGTCTCTGCGTCTCAGCAGGATTCCTGTGCTGTCTCGAGAGCATTGACAAAGCCGACCTTTCATGGCATGGTTGCCGTGCCCCTTGTGGGCACTGGTGCAGTCATATCAGAGTGGGTCTTGGCAAATGCCAACCTCTCCTCCAACGTGAAGCGCCACACTCCCAGGGCAGCAGGAGTGGCATCGTGCAGGAGCTTCCCCTCTTAAGGGTGCCCATAACCTGGGCATTTGTCCATTAGTTAGGCCATGTGTATCACCCATTTCTCATTCTTGCCAGCCCCTTTCCTTTCCCCTCTAGTAAGGTGCTGAATGAGACATTTTCTTTTGGTTTGGCGTAACAAGGCCGCAGATTTATTTTCACATATATACAAGCACAGCAAACAGATCTTGAAAATAGTTCCAAAGATGTAGTGACTGCTCCTTGTCCTGCTTCCCCCTTTTTATCCATGTCCATTGCAGGCCCAACTCCCCCAAGACCTTCAAGTCTGAGAACCGCCTGCCCCTGCAGGTATTTGGGAACTGGGGGAGCGCCGTTTGTTGGGGGGAAGCTGAGCCCCAATTGCTACCGCCAGACACCCCCGCCGTTTAGGCTCCCAGGAGGCGCTCTCCAGAATGGGCGAAGCCCCTTCCGGTTTAGCAATGGCTCATTCGGAGTCTTTCTCTTCTCATTGGTCGCCACAACACCGCCACGCCAAAGGTGGGTTACCGCCCACCGTGGCTCCCCCCTTTCCTATTTTGTAGCTCTAGAAGAGCTGTGTGCACCTTGCTGCCCAGTGCCAGTCCTTCTATCCTTCTTTGACCAGGGATGTCACCTTTACTGATCGTGCCTGATCTAGGGGTACTTCAGTCCCCTTCCACCTTTCCGTTCTCCTTTGACCTGCTCTCGCACAACTGGCTCCCGGTGAGGCCTCCCCTTTCTTCCAACCATCTCCTTTGTAGACACGACTCTCTCAACCCTCCATGCCTGATACCCCCTGCCCCTGCAGGTGTTTTGGGCTGAGAGAGCGCCATTTGTTCGAGGAAGCGGAGCCCTCGTTGCCACCACCAGACGCCCCTGACGTTTTTAGGCTCCCAAGAGGCGCTGGTCTGACTCCGTTCCTTGTGCAACCCTCTCCTTCGTAGGTATAATTCTCTCAACCCTCCGTGCCCGGTACCCCCCTGCCGCTGCAGGAGTTTATGGGCTGAGAGAGCGCCATTTGTTCGAGGAAGCGGAGCCCTCGTTGCCACCACCAGACGCCCCTGCCGTTTTAGGCTCCCAAGAGGCGAAGATCCAACTCCGTTCCTTGCATTGTCTGCTTGGAGCTCTGCCTTCCCCAGAGCGATCCTGCTCTGGGGAATACCTCAGCCCCTGCACCTTTAAGCAGCCTATGCGCACCCATCTCAATAAATGCACTCTGCCCCTGGCATTCCTCCTGAGTTAGTGGAGTGTAAACACGAGGCTACTGTACCTACTGACTTGTATTCTGCATCGAAACGTATCCCCCTTTTGCTTCTTAATACTGGTGTTACCTTGCGCACAATCCCCAATAAATTGTGTTATGTATTAGTCTCCTTCGTGGCCACCTCAGCAGCCCAATGGATAGCCTGAGCCCTCTCCCCCGCTTTGGTGCCCCTGCAACTACCAGGTCATGCCGTGATAAGGTACCCCACCATGCCCCCAACCTGGACAACCTGCCTTGTAGGGTATGCCCTCTTGTGCATCCACCTCAGTGGCCCCGCAACTGACCTGAGCGCCCCAGCAGCCTTTACCCCCTGGTCAACTAAAATATACCCTATACCGAGAACACCAGTTTCTGCTCAAATATGGCCGCCTACAAAGGTATCCATCTACCTCTGTGCCCTTATCACCTCCCCGGGTGGGGGTGGAGCGAGGGAAGGGCCGGTATATGCTATGATGCGTTAATACCCAGAAGTTTCACCGAGCTTATTTGGTGTCTGCACGTGTGCTGTTCCCTCTCCTCTTGCTCAAAGGGTGATCATGCTGCCAAGCCCCGACCCCTTACAGCTACAATGTGCCCCCATCAATTGTGACGTGCGTTCCTAAACCTTTGGAACCCTGATAACTAGCCTGTGTCCTCCATTTGCCATTTTCTGAAATTGGGAGGCCAAGAACAGTAGTTGAGGTGTCCGGCTATGCTGTCCCGCCCCCATACAGGCAGCCGAGTGGCTCCCTAGCGCAACTGATTCTAGAATGCCATCACTGGAGGGCCCCAGCCCGCAAAGCAATGTGGAGATCTACCCTCCTTCCAGGTGTAGAGAGATTCTGAGTATCGGTCCCTTCCCACTCCACACCCGAGTGAGGTGTATGGGGGCACAGTTTGTCCAATTAGACTTGAGCTACAAAGCTGTATTCCCCACCAGCAGACCATCCCCAAGCCTGCTTGCCTTAGGCCCGCTGCGGGTCCAACCTGAACTCTGCTCTTCACCCCTCCTCAGTTAACAAACTGCGGCTAACGACGGAAGCTGCACCATCGGCCCGCGACAAGGAATACAACTCGTAACCTGTACCTCTGCGACAAACATGCCCGTTAAGTCCACCTGTCCTGGGCCTACCCCACCCAGATGGGCAAATGCCAACCTCTCCTCCAACGTCAAGCGCCACACTCCCGGGGCAGCAGGAGTGGCATCGTGCAGGAGCTGCCCCTCTTAAGGGTGCCCACTCGCACCCCTCGCCTTGACGGGTGGCCTTGGTGGCTCCTGCAGGGTGGAGATACGCCCAGAGTATGCCTGCTGCCTGTACTGTGTACCCATATGCCCTGGGTACTGGGTAAGCCTCTAATGGGAAACCCAGAAACGCCTCTGTGAGACTCCACACATCATAGGAGCAAGAATAACAAACATCCTCACAATATGAATATCTGTGGTTAAAGCGGCCAGGGGATCAGTACACATAATAATTAATACACGAGTAACAGTACATGCCGGCGTGTATTTCTGGTGCTTATTTCCTGCATCTCAAAAAGATACAAACATGCAGAAAAGTATTAACCTGTCTAATAGAATGCATTTTTTAAAAGTGAGCACGTGTAGCAGGGGATTCACCCACACAGTAAATGCACGACATGTGTGTGCATAGCGAATTGTTACATGTTCTATTTACTGAACACGTTCAAAGTAGCAATAGCAGAGCGGCTGGAATCCGGCGGGAAGTTGATTTCGGGGTCCCCCGTGTACGTGGCAGGTTCCCCATTATGAAGCGCACCTCAGATTTGCACCGTGCTCACCAGTCCATCACGGGCTCAGCCACGTAGATATAGCGCTGCGCCAGAGAATGCTGGGTTCCTACCCGCGGTGTGCTTGAGGCCGGGGTCAGCACGTGCAGGCGTGGGGGCATCGAACCCCTTAAACAGCAAGGAGCCCCCTGGGGGTGGAATGATGCATAGCCTCTCAGACGGCGCTGTCTCCCTGGCCGGATTGGAAATAACGAGGAGCTATATTGCCGAGACCGCCGTGTAGATGATTTAACAGAATGCTGTGCCGATTGCTGGGGCAGCATGCGCCGGTTCACAGGGCACCATGCATGCATGCGCCTAAACACACGAGGACAGTGCTGCCCATCACTATGCATGCCTAAAAAGCCCTGGCAGAACGGTCGGATGACGCCCGCCTAGAGGCCAGCAGCAGCCCAGCAGCGCCCTCATTACCAGGGCGAAGTGGCAGCGCCGAGAGGGGCTCTCATTAAAACTGAGCTGATCAGGAAGAGAAAGGCCCCTCCCTCGGTTCAGGCCACGCGTTGCTGCGCCTCAAAGGCATCGTGGGGTGTCTTCCTGATCTCGGGGAGCCAGAGGTAGTTGGAGTCGGGTTTATGGCATGAGATCAGGGTCTAATATGCCAAGGATGGGGGAAGAAATGTGCTCTGGGCGATGTGCACTGGTACACATGCCTCCCATTATGCCCTGCTGCCCGCCTCTTGCTGAGAACTTTAGAATTCCACTTACAAAGAAAAGGGGCACTGGCAGAAAGCAGCCATGTCCCCCCTAAACAGAGTCACCCAACCTTGAAATACGCCACTTTCCCACAATGGCCAGGTCCCGACCAAAAAACTAACAGGTATTTCACCCCAAATGTTGCAATAATGGGACCGAAGCCCCCTCTTCCCTACACTCTCAAACACACTCATTGCCTGGAAGGTTTTCTACAAATGATGTCTCTGCTCTTTAAAAGCAGGGTGTACTGGTGTGCTGGTACACAGGAAGGGCACACTGGGTCAATACAATGGATCGATGGGCACAATGTCAGTTTATTTATATATATTTACCTGTATAAACAGCACTAAGCCCAAGGGCATCAAGGCACGGTTACAGGTAAGGTTACACAGTCAAGGCGCTGTTACAGGTAAGGTTACACGGGCATTTCACGGTTACAGGTAAGGTTACACAGGCAAGGCGCTGTTACAGGTAAGGTTACACGGGCATTTTGCGGTTACAGGTAAGGTTACACAGGCAAGGTGCTGTTACAGGTAAGGTTACACAGGCAAGGGCTGTTACAGGTAAGGTTACACTGACATTGCACGGTTACAGGTAAGGTTACACAGGCAAGGCGCTGTTACAGGTAAGGTTACACAGCATTGCACGTTTGCAGTTAAGTTTACACAGGCAAGGCGCTGTTACAGGTAAGGTTACACTGGCATTGCACGGTTACAGGTAAGGTTACACAGGCAAGGCGCTGTTACAGGTAAGGGTACACTGGCATTGTACGGTTACAAGTAAGGTTACACAGGCATTGTGCGGTTACAAGTAAGGTTACAGAGGCATTGTAGAAAAATTTAGTGAAAAATAGTAGGGGGAGAGCAACACAGGTGCTGCGCTCCACGCAGAGCCAAGTTTAGAACATGGCGCAGAAGGCCAAGTAGGATTCCTAAACGCTCTTGTTCAGTTGATACCAGCTCTATGTTGATAAGCCCACAAGGGCACCCACAAGGTGTGTTTAGACCCCCCAACCCGTGAGGAGCAATGGGCATCTGAACCAAACATCAGAACCATCAATCACCCCTCAAGGACCAATGAGCATCTGAACCAACCCTTAGAACCATCAATCACCTCTCAAGGACCAATGAGCATCTGAGCCAACCCTTAATACCATCAACCCCCCCCCACCCCCAGTGAGGAGCAATGGGCATCTGCACCAACCCTCATAACTATCATTCCCCCCACGAGTAGCAATAAGCATTCTAACAAACCCTCAGAACCATCAATCCCACGCAAGGACCCATGAGCATCTGAACCAACACTCACAACAATCAATCACCCCTCAAGGACCAATGAGCATCTGAACCAACCCTCAGAACCATCAATCACCCCTCAAGGACCAATGAGCATCTAAGCCAACCCTCGGAGCCATCAATCACCCCACAAGGACCAATGAGCATCTGAGACAACCCTTAGAACCATCAATCCCCCCTCAAAGAGCAATGAGCATCTTAGACAACACTCAGAACCATCAATCCCCCCTCAAAGAGCAATTAGCATCTGAGCCAACCCTCAGAACCATCAATCACCCCTCAAGGACCAATGAGCATCTGAGCCAACCATCAGAACCATCAATCCCCCCATGAGGAGATGTGAGCATATGAGACAACCCTCAGAACCATCAATCACTCCTCAAGGACCAATGAGCATCTGAACCAACCCTCAGAACCATCAATCACCCCTCAAGGACCAATGAGCATCTGAGCCAACCCTCAGAACTATCAATCACCCCTCAAGGACCAATGAGCATCTGGGCCACCCCTCAGAACCATCAATCTCCCCTCAAAGAGCAATGAGCATCTGAGCCAACCCCCAGAACCATCAATCCCCCCTCAAAGAGCAATGAGCATCTGAGCCAAACCTCAGAACCATCAGTCACCCCTCATGGACCAATGAGCATCTGAGCCAACCATCAGAACCATCAATACCCCCATGAGGAGCAATGAGCATCTGAACCAACTTTTTCTCATCTGGCTGTCACCTTTATCTAGATCGGCTTCCAACAACACCTAATGTTTCTACAACTATTCACCCTCCTCCTCACCCTTTAGCTAGCTTTGCCTGTGGTTTTGCTCAATTGGTTTTCAGATCTTGCACTAGCCCACCCTAAACTCATGCGTATGGGCGATTTTAATATCTGGCCTACCAATCCTGCTGACTCTCATGCAAAATCTCTTGTTGCCACACTGGCTGATACCCATCTCCATGCATGCAGTCATCTCCCTACTCACTGTGCAGGAAAAGTTCTTGACTTGATATTTTCAGACAAAACTTTGACGGCTGCATTCAATCCTTTGCTGGTCCCTTGGGCTCACCATTTTCTTCTTCGATTTACTATATTCCTTCCCTTTTCTTTTCATCGAGCTCCTAAAGTTTACCAATCTCGATGACACTGGGGTAAGGTTTGCCCTTCCTTGGTGGATGATTACCTTAGGGCAGTGCTCTTCAAATATTTTTGACCTGGGTTCTCCCTGAGCAAAATGTTGACGGGCCAGACCCCCCAAAAATGCCAAATGGACAGTAAATCAAAATGGCTATAAACTATTGCGCCGTCACTGCACCCTACACCCAGTATAGTCCCTGGGCTCCCCACCTGCTCCCATCATAGTCTCAGGGCTATCTCATCCCACTCCTAGACCCCCCAGTCCCCCCAACCCTGCTCCCACCACTATGCCATGGCTCCCCCACATCCTGCTCACACCACATTCCCTCGGCTCGCCCCACCCCACTCCCAGCATCGTCCCAGGGCTAGTAGTGGCAGGTACATTTTTCTTCCAGATATGCCATAGCAACCAAGCGTAGCAAGGGAACCCGAGCCAATAAATGGGGGTTCAGGGTGGTCTTCCCCAGGAATTCTTTTAAAATAATAGTTTAAAATGTTGCATTTTAGGGCATACTTTTAAAAACCATTGGGTAAAAAGCCTAACAGTTTGAAATTGGTGCTGGGGGAGAGGGGGCATGCATGGTGTTATTTGCTGGACATTTATGATAGGTGTCCAGTAAAAAGATATCATCCCTGTTCCATGGAGCTGATTTTGGCAGGTGGGTAGGGGGATTGTGCAACATGTACAACCCCATTTCCCCCAACAGCTAAAATCAGTTCCACGGACCAATACAAGCACACACATACACATTCACACAGCATTCACAAATCAAGCACTCTATCATTCACACGAGCACCCAACACCATACACTCACTCATAACACAAGCATACATGCATCCATACACATGTTTAGATAAAAAATAAATTAACATAAACCTACCTTCTGCCCCGGTCCTGACGTTTCCTCCCCAGCACTCCAGTCCCTGCATCATGACCAGGAATCTGGAAGCAATAGCTTGCTGGTTCCTGCACAGGCGTGCAGGGGCCTGTGTGTGGGTGCTGCAATGCCCTGCTCCAGCCTGCTCTGTCTGTATGTGTGAAGAGGCGCAGGAGCTCCCCCTCGCACATACAGACATGCAGTTCCCCAGCGAGCATTTCCAATGAGCTATGCAAGGCTGGTGAATCAAAGCATCCCAGCCTTGCAGGGCTCAGTGAGCATGTGCGGCTGCGGAACTGAACTGTCAAAGAGAAACAGTGTTTCCCTTTGACAGTTCAGCCAGCCCAGGAGCACTCCCTCAGCTGGAAAAAGCAGCTGTGGGAGTGCTCAGTGTTTCACTGGGCTGGCTCCTCGGCTCCTTCATAATGGGTGATGGGGCACTGGGTCGATGCCCTTTCACCCATTGTTCCTCTTTTTCTTTCCTCCTTTTAAAAAGAAAAGAGTACTTTTTTTTCCTATTTCAGACTGGAGATTTGCACCTTCCGTGAATATGGTTGCGGTCCACCTGGTTGGCGCACCCCACAGTTTGAATACCTCTGCCTTGGGGTAAGCTCAAAACGACTTCCTGGGATATGATATGATATGATATGGCATTTATAACACGGCTACACACAAGTGTTTCAAGGTGCAACGAGGCAAGGGAGGGTGGACAGAGGGAGGACAGAGACAGCGATCTTACTAGGCCAGGTGACATTGAGATCGCGTAAGTGCAGGGTAGGGAGGAAAGGGTAAGTGCTGGGGAAGGGAGAGGGGCAGTGCCATACATAGGATCAACAGTAAAGAATCAATGAAATAAATGCAACAGAATAAAAAGTGCGGCCAGCTAGTGGCAAGTGCAGGAGTAAGTGCAGACATCAAGTGTCAGGAGCTGGTGGGGACTGTAGGGATACAGAAAAATAAAAACAGCCCCTAACTGTAGGGGTTGCCCAGGAGGCAGCAAAGGTGTGCAGCTGGCGGGGAGTGAACTTTGGCCCAAGATCAGAGGGTAGGCAGGTGACCAGTGCAGTTTCAGTCCGTAATTCTGCAGGCAAGAGGAGGAGAGAAAGCAGAAGCAAAGAGGAAGGTCTTGAGGTGCTTCTGGAACCAGAGATGGTTCTCCTCAAGTTTCAGGGAGGCAGAGAGGCTGTTCCAGAGGGAGGCCCAGCCGCAAAAAGAGATCTACCATCAACCCGTTGCTTGGAGAAGCGACTGACCCTGAGGGAGTTGAAGGTGGATGAGCGAAGCGCTCGAGAGGGAAGATAATCTAGATATTTGCACTGCTTTACGCAATGCTTTGACAGATTCAGCGGATACATTTGCTCTAGTTAATACCAGCATCAGCCGCTCCAAACCTTCGGCCCCTTGGCTTTCATCTGATCTTAGTGAAGTTAAGCAAGCCTGTCGACGCGCAGAACGCAAATGGCGCATTAATTATGATCTTGAATATAAACAGATCTACAAGCAGTCGTTGTCATGCTATTATGATGCGATTAAAACAGCGAAATCTCAATACTAGGTGAATCGCATCATATCAGCACCTTGCTCTTCACCAGAGCTATTTAGAATTGCCAGGGAATGTTATCTTTGCCTCTTCCCGCTCTGAAGCCCGGTGGGACTCCATTACTAGAGAAGATCTGCAAGCTCCATCCGCTTATTGCTCCTGATGGCCCGGGACTTTCTGCTCCCACACAGTTTGTGCAAACTCCTACTTTGATGGTCTGTTATGAGATGGTTCAGTTTGAACTAATTACTGATGGTGCTGTTTCTGCTGCTTTACGCAGACTTAAATCTGCATCTCGATCTGATCCTACGCCTCTTCATGTCTTTCAATCTCTCCCCTGGGAAACGATCTCCTTGTTTACTGCAGCTCTTCATCATTCTTTTACTACTGGTGTGATTCCTGCTTCTTTAAAGCATGCGCTGGTTACTTCACCTCTAAAGAAGGCACACTTGGACCCAGCTACAGCAGCCAACCATTGGCCCATATCTCTTCTTCCGATTCTTATGACACTAATGGAAGCTATTGCTACTCCTCAATGTTCTCGCTTCCTTGAATCAGAGCATCGTTGACATTCTTTTCGATCTGGTTTCCGACCACTTATGGGCACAGAGTTGTAGAGGAGCAGATGATGTCATCCCTAGTGCCCGCCCCCTCACCTCTGTCATACTGGAAGCAAAGCCGAAGGACTCTGTGCCTGGCACCAGGTATCATCCCAATACCACACCGAAGATACGAGACACGCCATGCAGACAACCATATCAAATGTACCCCCGCACTGAAGTGGTGGAAGGATGTCGGCATGGAAGAGCTGTAAGTGCGAACAGATGAGAGTAAAGTGACGTCATGAAGGGAAGACACAATGACGTGCGGAAATGATATAAGAATACTTAAAGAATGAAGGTGTAATCCAAGTAACAAAGTAATTAATTATAAAGAGATGAAATCAGCAATGCTGAGGAAACAAATGAGATGAAGCCCAACAAATGTATATATGCAGAAACGCAAGCTGGATGAAGTTACATAGAAGCTAGAACATAAGTAAAGTGGCCATGATGAGAAGATGGATGTCGGATCGTGTCAAAATTCCCTCAGAGACAAACCAGGGCGGGGGAGCAGAAATGCTGCAGAAAACAGCATCCTGCGAGGAAGACAGAATATCTGTATTGCAGAGACTCATTTATTTATTTATTTATTTTTCCATTTGTATGGCATGCGCAAGACCATAGGCATCTGGGCGCTTTACCAGTTACATGAACCCATGACAGGGCGTGAACAAGGTTACAACATCATTATTACAGTTACAGAGGATGGGAGACGTGCATACAAACATGGAAATTAGGTTATAAGCTCATTTAAATGTTACAGTTTCAAGATACAGCTACAGATGAAGAGGGACAGTTGTAAAAACATAGCAATTAGGTTGTGCATCTCATTTAGGTAAACAGCCAGGCTTTCAGAGCTTTTCAGAAGACCCAGTAGGATTGCTCCGCCCTCAGGGCCGCTGAGAGGGACTTCCAGTATTTGGCATTAAGAACAGGGAAGCTAGACCCTCCTCTTTGGCTCGTTTGTACTTGGGTAGGACCTAAGAATGACACAACAAGGCATAATTGGAAAGTAGAAAGGGACTTAACCAGGATAAGGTATGAACGAAGGGGACATTTATCTTAGATTAAGCAGAAGCAAAAACATATGCAAGTGCCCAGTATTGGACAATCAAGGATGCAGAAAGCACATGTAAGACGGAGCAACCAAGTCTCCAGAGGCTAAGAGGAACATGAATAATTGAATCAAACAGCAGAAAATAACAGGTCGAAATGGACAAATCCATAGTCTACTAACACGTGATGCAGGACTCAAAAACAAGGTCTATTCATTAAGCCTCAAATGAAGACCGTTGTGTACCCTGACTCCCTTAAAAATCCCAGAGAAGAAAACAGCCAGCAAGGTCAACTACAAAGGAGAAGCCTTGGCTCATGGTCTAACTGATGAGGGATGGTAGGCTAAATGACCAATGGGGTAGTGGTCTGATGTTGTTCCCTATACCTGCGTTTCGTTCTGTTCACATGCTGCTAGTAAGCCGAATGTCCAAGGTTGAGAAAGTATGCCAATCAATCATGAGTGATTATGTAGCGGCATGCCATACAATGTTGCACAAGCCAACCCGCTGCTGTTACTCTGCTATAATCTGTATTATGCATATTAAGAGGTGGTTCCGCCTGGAAGACGTCTTTAGCTGTGGGGGGATGTGTCTCCCCCTGCCTCACACAGCGATGCTTGGGGTTGTGAAATTGTGCCTGATGTGGTGCTCATCTGTTCCACTCGGGACACAGTGAAAGCATAATGCTTCTCTTCAACCCCCTGGGAACGTTTGACCCTAATATCAGAAAGTCTGTGATCGTGCAAGAACAGAGGAAAGCAACACCTCTCTAAACATCAAAAGTCAATATAATGATGGCAACCAGAATAAATGAGACGGTGCAATGTTCTATGTACAAGGGTCGGTGAGGTCTTCGCAAGTATCGGGCACCTCTTTTCCAGCTGACGGCGGCTGGTCTCCAGCCAACAGACAAGTCCACATCTTTCAACACTGAGTTTACAGATATGCATGATTTTCTAGTTACCACAAGTTTGAAAGGATGCATGTTTTTATTGGAGGGTGAACTCACACTCAGCTTCCAATATCCCTCTAAATAGTGGCAACGGCGCCTAATCTTTGCCTTTCCTAAGATGAGTTCCGAGCAGGGAGAAACAACCTGTGTCTGAGGACCACCTCTAGAAGCTTGGCTGGGCTAACCTGACCAAAATCACACACACGTGAATCACTGCAGGCATCTGTTGATTTTAACCTTGTCAAAGACTAAAGGGACCCATGAGAGGTGCCCTCACCATGCCCAAGGAGACACAGCTTAGGTGACAAGCTTCCAATACACCTTTGGTCCTGTAAAATGCCTTGCTGCTCGCTCTGCACAGCCTGCCAGGAAGAGGAAGAAACACCAGATGACTGAGGATGGGGAAGAGAAGAGTCTGTAAGAAACTGTTACAAAATATCTTCTCTGACATCTAGGAATCCTTCGTGTATAAGCTCTGGAAGTCTGAGGAACCTTTGCCTGGCTACTATACCCTCATCATGAGCCACTGGACAGCTGCACCACAGCCCATCATCAGATGACGTATGTCTCTGATGTGCACATCCATGGTGTCTGAAAAGACTCCCTTTCTCTGGGTCTCTGCAGTTTCACGGTTTTATTACACGGCACACTCCAGCCGAGGACTCCGCCCCCGACAATGAATGTGGGGCACAAGAAAAACGCCTTTTATCTTTAATATACTACAGATTCTTTCTGAGTCGGCCTCCAACCCGTCTCGCACCCAACCTCCACCAGCACGCCGTGTCACAATGGACTAGGAACCAGGCTGGTGTGCATCAATGAGATATTTATTAATTTCTTATTTAATGAAAACGGAAAAATACTCAAAATACAGCAACCACCAATATGGGCAACACAAATGCAATGATTCCTACAGAACAATTGGTTCAGATATCCTATCACAGTTTACACCGGTCTTTAATGGCAAAACAGGAAAAATAACAGTTTTTGATCAATTGATAGCATCAAAGTTTAGCACTCCCCCCTGCAACACTCACCCCAAACATCAGCTGACTTAATTCCTTTGAATGGAAGGCAGTGGTAAGGAGTAAGGATAGAAACAGAAAATCAGATTTGGAATAAAACCCAGCACCCCAAGATGGGAAGCCAGAAAGGAAAGTGAAAACCTGTTTTTTGGAGTAAAACGGCAGAATCGGATTTTGATTATTACTCGCACGGCTACTCACAGCTGCGGTGGGACAGCTAGAAAGGACAGAATAAGGACATTCGTGTTGCTACACTTGAGGAGATAGGGAAGCTTAGAGATTACTAATCAGCACACCAGGGCAACGTGGAAAGAAAAGGAACAGTCGGTTTTGGGGAGAAAGCAAATGCAAAAGGAAAAATATAAACAGCAAATGGAAATTCGTTTTACACAGGATTTGCAATGACAGGAAGCTATGGATGGGGTTTAGCTTTCAAAATCGGAAATCAGTTTTCAAGGGCAAGGACAGAGGCACATAACAGATAGGATTCTAGACCAAAGGGATTGCTCTAAATGGGCTACGATTTGGGTTTTTAACAGGACAGATGCAAATTAGGAGTTTGTGGGGTAATACACACAATACACAGGTTTTCCATTACACAGAGACAAATTCTTTTGTGGCAATACTTTAATAACTATATTATTAAAAACACTCAACAGGATTGTTGATTTCGAATGGCAACCATTTTGAACGTGAATTGCAATGGGAAATTAATTGATTTTACTTCAAAATAATGCTAAGGATTTATACAGACAACAGAGAGATTTATCAAAAGAATACACTAACATACACAGGCTACTACAGATTCTTCTATGGAACGTGAATGATTTATACTGGCAATTTGGGACTTTCAATGGGATTTCAATGGGGTTTCAATGGGATTTTCAATGGGGTTTGTGTTACAAAAAGGGAAAGGTTTATGCAATTTAGGGTGGGGTGGTTTTCTGCTTACAAAGTAAGCCTTGGTTTGGGATTCTGGACAGCCAGCTGGATCTCAGGACACTCTGGACTGCTAGGACAATGGATCTGGTCACTGCACTCTTCTTGGGATGGTTCAGCTGCCTCCTCTCCATCCTCCTTTTCCTGTCTTGCCGGATTCTTGTGTGTGTGTCTGTCTAGTACAGCCCCCCCTTATATAGCCCAAATGTCATCATTCACATTACAATCTAGGGTGAGTACTCTATAATTACTCCTACCCTGGGATAGGACAGTTCACCATTCCTCTTTCCGCCCCCTGGCATCATTGGTTCAAGGGGAGAGAGCACCATCTGTCTGCTTGGCATTTATTACAGTTCTTTGTTCTCGGGTCACATTTTTATCAAAGCTGAGTTTTGCCTCATAACTTCATACTTATGTTAATGTTAATGTTAAAGGATATTTATACCATGCGCTATCACCAACGGAGTGGTCCCCTGGCGCTCTGGCGGCTTTGAAAGAGGGAGGGGGGGGTGAGTTAGTGGGAATAAGCTGGAAAAGTGCAAGAGAGCAGTGACTTGCTGTTGGCAGCCTCAGCCCGGTGGGTCCGTTGGTTGGGCTTGGGGTGTTTTGCGGTCCCTAGTCGTCGTGTGCTGTTGTGCAAGTCTATGTGCGGTTTGTTTTGTTGTTGCAGTGTAGTGACGTTTGTGCGGATTGGTGCATATTAGGGTTGTGGTTGTGTTTGGTTAGAGTTTGACCGGTGTATGCAGAGAGAAGAGATTGTTAGTGGATTGGTTAATTGGCCTTTCTGTCCTTGCAATTGTGCCTAGGTGTGATGTTTGCTATCATTCACTATTCCTTCTGAGTGTGTGGCGTTTGCTAATTTCAAAATGCTGTCTAGATGTGAGGAAGGCTCTGTGATCATGATTCCATTTGGGTGTTGCACTTGTCATTATTCACAGTTCCATCTAAGTGTGGCGCATGCTAACATTCACATTTCTTTCTAGATACGACGTGAGCTAAGGTCAAGAATTCCATCTAAGTGTGGCACATGCTAACATTCACATTTCTATCTAGATACGACGTGAGCTAAGGTCAAGAATTACATCTAAGTGTGGCACATGCTAACATTCATAATCCTGTCTAGATGCGGCGCAGACTAAAGTCAAGAAATCCATCTTAGTGTGGTATATTCTAACATTAACAATCCTGTCTAGATGTGACGCAGGCTAAAGTTGAGAATTCCATCTAAGTGTGGTACATGCTAACATTAACAATCCTGTCTAGATGCGACGCAGGCTAAAGTCATGAGTTTCATCTACGTGTGGTACATGCTAACATTGGCAAGTAGTTTGGTTAGTATGTAATGCAGGCAACAGTTACAGTCTAGTCAGTATTGAGTAGATTTAGGTTGGTGGTCACAAATCTCTAAATATGCGTGGTGTGAGGCTATGGAAATCCATAAAAATGAAAGGTAAGCTAGAGTGGTGGGGGCTTTTTGGAGTAGAGTAATTTCTCTACACCCCACCCGTGCCACACTTACAGTTTTGTCGGTGTCTGTTGACTTCTGGCTTCATTGGCTTCCCCTGTTGACACCTGCAGACACATCTTGGAGCCGCTAGTGTAGGAGCCGCCCTTTGCCTCGGGCCCTTAGCGAGAAGGGCTGCCAGGCCGAGGGGTTGCCTTGGGGGGTTTATTTAAGACTGGAGAGCCAGCCAATCACAGGTGGAGGGAGGGCCTGCGTGCACATGGAGACATGGCACCAGCTTTTTAAAAAATAAAGGCCCAGATGGGACCGAGGGGGCGCACAAGCTCACCTGGGAAGGCAGCATACAAAATGGCTTTGTCCCATGGTGTGCCTGCATGCCTCAGAATGTGGGCCCGAGTGGCCAATCACGGGTGGAGGGAGGGCCGGGAGGTGGGCGGAGGGAGGGGAAGAGGAAGGGGAAAGGATTGGGCGCAGGCTGCAAGAAGGGGCCTGGGTGCACATGGAGACATGGCACCAGCTTTTTCGAAAATAGGCCCAGATAGGACCAAGGGGGCACCCAAGCTCACCTGGGAATGCCGCATACGTAATGGCGTTGTCCCATGGTGTGCCTGCATGCCTCAGAGTGTGGGCCCGAGTGGCCAATCACGGGTGGATGAAGGGCCAGGAGGCGGGCAGAGGGAGGGGAAGAGGAAAGGGAAAGGATTGGGCGCAGGCTGCAAGAAGGGGCATGGGTCCACATGGAGACACGGCACCAGCTTTTTAAAACATAAACGCCCAGATGGGACCGAGGGGGCACACAAGCTCACCTGGGAACGCCGCATACGAAATGGCGTTGTCCCATGGTGTGCCTGCATGCCTCTGAGAGTGTGGGCCCGAGTGGCCAATCACGGGTGGAGGGAGGGCCGGGAGGCGGGCGGAGGGAGGGGAAGAGGAAGGGGAAAGGATTGGGCGCAGGCTGCAAGACGGGGGCCTGGGTGCACATGGAGACACGGCACCAGCTTTTTAAAAAAATAAAGGCCCAGATGGGACCAAGGGAAGCTGAGTTTTGCCTCATAACTTCATACTTATATTCGCCCCGGCCATGTGAACAAGATGTACAGTTGTGTCTGGTCATGGGGAATCAGATAAATCGATTGCGAAATGCGTACGATGTAGAATGCCCCTTTTGTGCATTTTTATCCTTTTCACACAATGTATAACAGTTATAACTCTGCAAATGATCGGGCATATTCATAATGTACATCTCTATCTTTCCACCAACTGTTATATTTGCCCATTTTTAAATCAGCCAGAAACTAGTTTTGACGGACCATTTCAGTCCACAAAGTCCCAGGAACATGCACTTCGTCTCTAAAAATCTGCCTGGAAATTGCATGGAGAAATAGCATAAAATGAAATTATTTCTTATTCTGGGTACTGCGAAAAAAAACAACAAATTGAACTCAATCTTTGCATGTCAATTGAAAGGATCTGTCCTCCACTGTGGGAGGGACGCATCATCCCCCACAGCCCACTGTATTCCTGGGTCAGTTTGCAACCAGAGATTTTTACGACCTTCTTTGAAGTTTGTCAGTTCATCTTTAGTAGGGTATGCAGGAAGGGCTCACTCCTTCTAGTCATGCTCTATCCACACTTCGCTTTCTTTGTTATCCATGAGCCCCTTTCTTTAATTCTGGCAGAGCAGGGAATTATGTTACCCTTAATCACATACCATGTTACTGCACAATAGTTCACTGGTAGGTGCGACTTTCAGTGAGGGCGGGGCAATTCCTTGCGGAGTTTCTTGCTTTAGACCAAACTGGTTTGTCCGGTGTTGCGGGCCACTTCAAAGGTGATTGAAGTCTTGTGGGGGAAAACATAATGTACCTTGTTTTAGTCAATCTCCCCCAACACGGATTTCCCTGAAGTGGTGCTGTCTTTTCCCTGTGGCTTTGAAAAGTCGTTTTTCCTTGGCCTTGTGTAAAGTGCTGCTGTTCTCATGAAAGGGAAAACAAAGCCATTTCTAGTGGAGTGTTGAATTGCTTGTCCCTCGATGTGCATTAAACGTAATGCATGCTTCTTGTCATTTAGATGAAATCAGAGCACCGCAGTGCTGTTTTTGGTGAACTGTTTAACTTTTTGTCATACAGATGGAAGAAAGCAAACACAGAGCCGTTCTCGGTGCAATGTTTAATTTTTTTTCTTTCAGATGGGATAAAAGCAAACACAGGGCCGTTCTTGGCAAAAGATGTTCAAATGCTTGCCACACATGTGCCAGGGAAAGCAAAGCACAGCCGTTTTTTGTGGCAATGTTGACTGCAGCTTTTCAGGTGACAGGGATTTCTGTTTATGGCCTGTAAATGCACCCCACATGAGGGGGTGATGCTTGCAGGTGACCTATCTTTCCATCACTGGAATTAACATTGGTCAAACATAGACTGGCTTCCACAGCTGTGACCATTTGCTTTCCAAAACTCTGTTTAGACTTGTTCACATTTCACTGAGCATTGCCTAATGTCTTAACACTGCTGCCTTGAGTCCTGTGGCAGAAGTGTGTGTCTTTTACAGTAAACATGACTTGATGAGCTATGCTAACCCTACGTTGATCAACCCTGAGCCTGGGAAGCCTTCAGTTTACCCTGAACTCTCCCGGTGATCCCACCTTGGCAGGGTCACAAACGGAGGCACTAAGCTGTCAACAAATAGCACTGCATTCTGTTTTCTTTTGCACAGTGGAGCCAGAAAGATAGATGTTGAGTGATATATTGGGGTACATGCCATTTTTGTATGTTGAATAGTGTTCTGAATCTTAAACAGCCCTGCTCCACTCCTGAGAGTCGGGTGGACTTGAGGGTGCCCCATTGCCTGAGGTTCGTTACACACCCCTAGGGCCCCTCTCATGCCTTGAACACAGATAACAAAAGGCCCAAAGCTGAATATATATGCCGCATGGTTTTTACACATTTTACTGTTATGGTGATTATTTGAGCACCATACCCAGTGTGCATTGCATGCTCAGAAGGAAAGCACCTTTGAATTAATATTATAGACATGTTTGATGACTTGGTGGCCATTCGTATGTTCCTGAAATGCACTTTGTTTTTATGCAAAGAAGCCAGCATCCGATGTTCAGCGCACAAATATGATTTAACACTCAGCTCTGCCCCTCAGTCCGGCCCACACCACTGACAATCTGCCCCTTCCCCGTCTCCCCGTCATCTAACGTGTGAAGGAAGTGGGGAGTTCCCCTAGTAAATGGTGCCCATTTCCAGCAATGGACACAACGATCCATGAGCGCATGTACGAGAGTCAATGCTAAGAGGCTCTCAATCGTGTATTTGTATTTATTGAATGAAGGGTCTCGTATAATAGGGTAAATGAGGCAGGAAGTCTCTGTGGGGGGAACCCCTGCAAACGACCATTGATATCGCAATAAAGTTAATAGGGGGTTGGGGGGGATTTGATGGGTCCTAAAGCAAGGTCAAGTACAAGGTGACAGATATTACAATTGCATACGTTGCTGACCGAGTGCCACTGCATGAGGTGGTATACATATTTATTTATTTATTTAAACCTTGATACAGCCCTGTCTCCATCCAGAAGATATTGGCGCACTTTAAACTTTAAACAGTTCAATGGGAGGAAGCCGTGCTCAAAGTGGGCCGGGCCCCGGCAGTCTCCAAAAAGTGGGGCTGAGCTGGGGGCCTTCCGGGGTACCCCGGTCCCACCACAGCATGGCAGGACACATTATCCTGCCACAGCCGTAGCCGCGTTGGGAAATGCGCCTGCCATTTTAATGTCAGGCAGCTGACAGAAGTGCCAGCCAGCCAGAGCAACACTGTGGCTAGCTGGCACTTCTAAAATATGGACTAAAGGATGGGGATGACAACAGACCACACACATTTATCATTTCACATATATAGATAAACGTTTTTTCAAAACAAATGTAATTTCATTTTTGAATAAATATTCAATGTTTTAAAAACCACAAGAAATTACATGCATCATTTTCTACAAGCAGTTTAATTTAGCCAATCGTGGGCTCATGTACATTTCCCCACCTTACATACACTCTCATTCAAACTTCACACACTTTCTTCATTCCATACCTCAATGACACTCTAAAATAGGTCACTCCCAACAATTCTATTCACAAAATGCCCAGTTCCCTATGTCCATTTTAAGGTGACTCAATCTGTCTATAAGTTTCTTCGCAGATTCACAGTCGACACGTGTTTCGGTTGTCAATATTGGACGATAACAATAATTTCCATTTCGATCATGCAACCTTCATCAGGACAAGAACAGTAAAATACATCATTCCTGTTACAAACTATAGGGTGAGCCACACCACTTTTCTTAGACGGTACACAATTTCTAGTCATCACGTCACTATCATTAGTCCAGCTGCAAAATGTATTTTCCAGGTATTAAATACCTATATGCCCCATGGACTTATATATTCCTTGGCAGTCGAATCATTTAAATGACTCAGTCTTATATTCAATGCTCCGCTCTTCGTGGACCGATATGCACAGTTTCTGTTTAGTAGTCTCTCATCACTTAGCGCTTTGCGCTCTCCTTTTCAATCTCAACTGTGTGTTCTGCAATTACGATCCGTCGCCCAATTTTTAGTGTTGCCCGCAACGGATTGTAACTGCAGAAAACACAGTTGAGATTGAAGAGGAGCGCGTGAAGCACGAAGTGATGAGAGATTACTAAACATGAACTGCACATACCGGTCCACGAAGAGCGGAGTATTGATTATGAGACTAATAGTCATTTAAAAGAATCAACTGCCAAAGAATATATAAGTCCATGAGGCATATAGGTATTTAATACCTGGAAAACACATTTTGAAGCTGGACTAATGATGGTGACGTGATGACTAGAAATTGTGTACCGTCTAAGAAAAGTGGTGTGGCTCACCCTATAGTTTGTAACAGGAATGATATATTTTCCTGTTCTTGTCCTGATGAAGGTTGCATGATCGAAATGGACATTATTGTTATCGTCCAATATTGACAGCCAAAACACGTGTCGACTGAGAATCTGCGAAGAAACTTATAGACAGATTGAGTCACCTTAAAATGGACATAGGGAACTGGGCATTTTGTGAATAGAATTGTTGGGAGTGACCTATTTTAGAGTGTCATTGAGGTATGGAATGAAGAAAGTGTGTGAAGTTTGAATGAGAGTGTATGTAAGGTGGGGAAATGTACATGAGCCCACGATTGGCTAAATTAAACTGCTTGTAGAAAATGATGCATGTAATTTCTTGTGGTTTTTAAAACATTGAATATTTATTCAAAAATAAAATGAAATTTGTTTTGAAAAAACGTTTATCTATATCTGTGAAATGATAATAATCATGTGTGGTCTGTTATCCTCCATCCTTTGGTCCATATTTTTGTTTTTGGATGTTCCGCCTGAAGGACCATGGATTATAATCAGGCACTCCTTATTTTTGAATTGGCTGGCACTTCTGTCAGTCACTCTAACTTCCTCTTGTGACCCCTTGTCGAGGGGTCACAAGAGGAAGTTATGGTGACTTTGTTTGTCCTTCCCAGGTCACTGACTCCCAGCGAACCCACGGGCTTCGTGATCTATTAGATCACGGAGCCCGCAGGTTCGCTGAGGGTCAAAGATGCCTCAGGCTCTGTGATTCGTCTGAGCACAGATCACTGACCCCAGGCGTCTTTGTCCATTGGCAAAGCTTTATAAAAGATGCTTTGAATGGTGTATGTTTCAAGCCTCTTTTATAAACATAGAAATATGTTTCAAATGTCTATGTTTATAAAAGGTGGCTTGACAAAAGTACACAAACCATAGTAAGGAACGCATTCAAATATATAAATGCTTGCTTACATTTTTTATATTTGTTTGCACACCCCTTACTATGGTTTGTGCACTTGTTAGGCCACGCCCAGCATGGAAGCCACGCCCCCAAACGAGGTCCCCCTCTCAATTTCTTACCGCACTTAAAGAACTGGGAGGCGGTGAAAAAGAAGACGGGGAGATGGGGATAGATGCAGGGTTGGCAGGGCGGCGGGGTGCCGGGTAGGGTCGGGAAATGAAGCGGCACAGATGTAGGCTGGGGACCCCTGGGTATCTCTGAGCTGCCTTTTCATTCCTTTGCTTTTTTAGCGTTTCTTTGAAGTGTGGGTGTTAGTGGCTGTGGGGTGATAGTGTGTGTGTGTGTTCGTACGTGTGCCCTGGATCTCAGAACTCTAGACTCTATGACGCCAAAGCTGCACTCCATCAGGTGTGAATGGGGGAGCGGGTGTGAGCGGGTGGGGGGCAGCTTGAGCTGGACCCTACTTTTGAATAGGGTGTTGGGTTAGGGGTTCTTGACACTTGCAGTGCTGGTTCTATGAATGCATTAAAACGAACAGGAGTGCGTTGGCTCGAATCCTGGGGTCAAATTAGATCTAGGGGTCCCCCAGGTGATCGGGCGCACGCCAGGTTTGAACCCTCGTTGTCACTCGTTCACGGATGCCCCCTCCCTTCATGGCCAGCTCTGCTTATAGAGGGTGGCGGGTGCCTGGGCGCACGTGTGCTGGGAGGGGCAGCCACTCGCACGCACGTGCCTGTGATCTGGGCCAGCGTATGAAGGCGCGGGTGCACGCGGGTCCGATTAATGGTAAGACACCCCCTAGTGGCGACAGTATGACATTGTCCCGAAAGGCTGTGTGTGACGAAGCGCAGGCATTGGGCAAGAGTCGTGTTGAGGCAGGTGGCCTGATTAAAAGTGATTGGACACACGTTGATAACGGGCACTATTGTACCCCAATGTTAACATCCAGGTAGAGTGGCATGCCCAGGGTCACACAGTGTGAGGGTGCTGGTGTGGGCACTCGGAGGGCCTGCTTCCAAACATAAGACTGCAGACACGAGGCGCAATCTCCCCCTCTACCTGTCTCTGCCTACTTCAGATCTCTACCAGCTTTGCCCCCCTGGGCAAGCCTCCTGCCCTACCCTACCTGGGCACAGGAGCGCTGCCGGGGTGGGTGCTGGCCCAGTAGCACCCTGGGACTTTTCTAGGTGTTGGATTGGTAGGGGGTGGCGCTTGCTTCTGGGAGTGTGCAAATGAGATGAACCAGAGCAACCAGATTATCCCCCCCACCCCCCCACCACCACCCCTCCGCCCCTTGCTCGCACCTTGTAAGGAGCACTTGCATGTAACCGCTTTGCAAGGGCCGGAAACGCCCCCCGCCCCCCTTCCCCCAGATCTGAGGGCAACGAGCAGAAGTGGGGCTACTTAGAAGTCATTCGGGCTATTTTGGGGTGCCAGCAATGAAGGGCTCCCAGAAGACGGGGACACATGGCTGGCAGTGGGGGCTATGGGGGCTGCGAGCTGTTCGGGAGCTCATTAAAGCGCATTGTGCGCTCGCGAGTCTCTGGATGAGGGGGCTTGGCACAGGATGAAAGTCTGGGGGCCAGTGTGTTTAGCCAGTCAAGCCACTCAAGCCTTCGGAGCTGCACAAAGGCCGGCTCAGGCCTATGCAGGGGGCGGGCAGCCACCTACTGTGCCCAGCTCAGCCATTCAGGACTCCTGGCACCTAGGAGCGGAGCAGCCTTGGCATGAGGGCGAAGAACCAGTGTGCCCGTCTGATTGTGAAACATTCTGCAGTGCAGGGCGGCCTTCAAGAAACGCCCCAGATGTCATTGTGAGCAGCGCCCCCAGCTGCCCCCTGAGATGATGTATGTCGGGTATTGAGGCTTGAGGAGGGGAAGGTTCCCCGATTTAAGGAGCTGTTGATGATTGTCAGGTGAGGGAGGAGTGCTTCAGGTGTGAGGGTCTTGAGTACGGAGGCAGGGAGGATGTCGTCCCCAGGGGGCGCAAGCGACCAGCATGAAACGTACCAACAAAAAAAAGCAGATTGGAGGAAATGGGGGGCAGGGGCGGCTCACATGGTCGGGCAGAAGCATGAAACGGTCTCAGGCATCAGTGAGAAAGTGGCCCGCAGCTGTAAATGGATATTTAGTCCTTTAGTCACAGACTGTTTGAATAGTACTCAGAGAGGTGCAAATTGTGATATTTAAAGAATATTTATTCAACAACAATGGTCAAAACTACTAGATGCATAGTGAAATAACTCATCAAACTAGCCCATATTGGCCAAAAAAAGTGGCCCATTTTGACCGGCCCACATTAGCATTTTGCATTTTTGGTGCGTCATTGCCCTATTGCCCAACAGGCCAGTCCGAGCCTGGCGGTTCCTCCATAATGGGTGAGGGGGCGTCCACCCTGTGGCCCCCTCACCCATTATGAAGGAGCTGAGGAGCCAGCCCAGTAAAACACTGTGCTCTCCCTCAGCTGCTTTTTCCAGCTGAGGGAGTGCTCCTGGGTTTGCTGAACTCTCAAGGGGAAACACTGTTTCCCTTTGACAGTTCAGTTCCCCAGCTGCACATGCCCACTGAGCCATGCAATGCTGGGAGCGTTTTGCTTCGCCAGTCTTGCATAGCTCATTTGGAATGCTGGCTGGGGCACTGCATGTATGTATGTGTGAGCGGGAGCTCCTGCGCCACCTCGCACATACAGACAGAGCAAGCTGGTGTGGGGCCTTTCAGCACCCACACACAGGAACCTGCAGGAGGTATGTTTATGTTCATTTATTTTTTATTTAAATATGTGTATGGATGCGTGTATGCTTGCGTTATGAGTGAGTGTATGATGATGGGTGCTCGTACGGATCATAGAGTGATTGTTGTGTGAATGGGTGTGTGTGTGTGTGTGTTATGAGTGAGTGTATGGTGATGGGTGCTCGTACGGATCATAGAGTGATTGTTGTGTGAATGGGTGTGTGTGTGTGTGTTTGTTTTGGTCCATTGAGCTGATTTTGATGAGTGGGGGTAGGCAGGGAAGGGGGGTTGTACAACAAAGCATTTTAAAAATGCCTCTTTTGCACAATCCCCCTACCCACCTGCCAAAATCAGCTCTCCTTCTGAGGTGCTGTGGAGCCCAGGGGACAGGGACGGTATTGTTTTTACTGGACACCTATCATCGTTGTCTATTAAAGAAAGTCATGCCTGCACCCTGGGTCTCAGCACCAATTGCAAACTGTTTGGCTTTTTACCCATTAAAAAAAAGTATGCTCTAAAATGCAACATTTTAAGCCATTATTTAAAAAAACATTCACAGGGGAAAATCCCCTCGAACCCCACTTGATTGGTTTGCTATGGCATATCTGTGGAAATATGTATGTATACTCCACTTAAAAAAATCACCAGCCACCTCTGGCACCGGGACTGTGGTGGGAGCAGGATGGGCGGGAGACATGGGATAGTGGTGGGAGCAGGGTGGGGGAGCCCAGGGACTGTGGTGGGAGCAGGATGGGTGGGAGACATGGGATAGTGGTGGGAGCAGGCTGGGGGAGCCCAGGAACTGTGATGGGAGCAGGATGGGCGTGAGAATTGGGATAGTTGTGGGAGCAGGATGGGTGGGAGACATGGGATAGTGGTGGGAGCAGGATTTGGAGAGCTAAGGGTCTGTGGGGGGGTGGGGAGAGCACAGGGACTGGGTAGGAGTGGGATAAGGGAGCCCAGAGACTGTAATGGGAGAAGCGGGGAGCTCAGGGAGTATACTGGGAGTAGGGTGCCGTGACGGTGTGCGATAGTTCATAGCCATTTGGATTTACTGTCCATTTGGAATTTTTGGGGGGCCGACCTGCCCACATTTTGCTTGGGGGGGTGGCAGGCCTAAAAAGTTGAAAGAGCACTGCCTTAAGGGTTGCTAGAATGTCAGTGAGGTCTTCCATAGTGAGTGTCCTGAAAGTTGTCCAGGAAGTTGTGAGATGGGACGTGCAGTGTGCATCAGGTGTGGCGTTGGTATCTTTGTTTTGGTGGATCATGTTCATCTTGTTGACAAAGGCAAAGTTGATGACAGTAGTTTTTCGATGGAGTGTGCTACAGGTGGGTTGGACAGAGGGTTGATGCACTGCTTGATGGCTTGGAAGAGGGCTCTGCTTTCATTGTTGGCCTTGGCTATGGTGTTTTGGCAGTAGTTGGCCGTGGCAGTGTTGGCCAAGCGCCTGCATGTAGCACAGAGCTCTTTGAGCAGTGCAAGGTCACTTACACTACAGGATTTTTGCCAATTCTTTTCTTGTTTTCTGATGGTTCATTTATTGAGGCCAAGTTCTCGGGTGTACCAGGGCGATGCTGCATGGTGGTTGATGTTGTTTGTGAGGGAGGTGTTGAGTTCTTGGCGAAGCGAGTTGCAGTCCTTGTTCAGAGGTGCATCAGTGCATGTGAGGTGGAGTTTGGTGGGGTCTTCTGTCCTTGAAGTATCTGTAGGCTGCTGGTTTGCAATGGGTTTGCTTGAGCAGTGTGACTGACCTGTCAAGCGGAATAAGAGAGCTGTGATGGAGGGTGGGCAGTGCAGTGAGGATGAGGTCGAGGATATTCCTTCGTGTGCTGTATGAGGTTGAGTGTGTTGAGTAGGCAGTGGAGAACTTCCTTCATTGACTTGGTTGCTGGGTTTCCAGGGATGATGAAGTCGCAGAGGAAAATGTTGTTGGCATGCGTGAGAGACATGGTGGTGACTAAGTCTGTGAAGTCTTTCATAAAGGAGGTGCTGTGCTTGGGTTGTCTATAGATGAGATAAAAAGTGACTGCGTCCTTTGGGTAGAGCGGGAAGTAGCAGGGTGGGCTTTCGAAAGAGCCAATGCCGGCAGCGTCTAGTTGAGTGCACGGCCATGATGGCTTGTGAATGACAGCAAGGCTCCGCCGATCTTGTTTGGGCAGTCCCATTGTAGAATTCCTTAGCCGCGGGGGGTGAGGCCATCTAGGATGTGGGTGGAGGCGGATGTCGTCCAGGTGGCAGTAATGAAGATGGCACTCAAGTCATGTGTGTTTACCACTTCTGATATATCCTTCCCAGAAAATGTCCTGGAAATGCCAAATCCTGGAACACTTGGGATCCAGCAGCATCCCAGATGATGCTGGAGTAGAATTCAGACCAGCAAGAGGAACAGAGTCTGTGCTCCCTCGCTCACCTCCTGCTCTCACTCCTCTGTCTTCCCCCTCGTGTACCCTGCTCCCTACTCGTCTACTGCAGGGCCCCATTCAAGAGTGCACACAGGAGGTCGGAGGCCACCCACTTTATTCAGAGGGTGGACTCAGTCCCCCCATCTAAAATGATAAACATTGAATGTCCTCTTTGAATTTATAAATTAAAGCCAACCTTAGGGATCAAACCAGAATCATCAGGTTTGTAGGTGGGACATTCACCACTGCACTATATAATCCGATGACAAATCACAAACTAAAGGTGAAATGTCCCATTTCGGTACCGCAAGTCCCAGGGAAAACATTTGTAGCGGTCCATGGTCCAAACACGATTAGAAGAAAATATCCTCTCTTGGTTGTGTGTGTGTGTTGATTGTATGCAAAGCAAATGCCATTTGCCCTGTGCAATTTGGTGGTTATGCAAAGACAACTTAATAAAATGTTCATATTTCACCTTGATATGCACATTTCTGGTGACGTCACACCCCAACGCATTTGTTGATGAGACCCCACTTTAATATTTAGGTCTTGACCCCTGGTCTGCTGCTCTCTCCTATTCTTCCCCATCCTCTGTTCTGCTGCTGTCTGCCCTCTCTCTCCTTTACACTGCTCCTCCACCCAGCTCCTCTCCCTCCCCATCCTCTCCCCTGCTCCTCCTCTCACCTCCCCATCCTCTCCCCTGATCCTCCATTCACCTCCCCTCTCCCCATCCTCTCCCCTGCTCATCCCCTCACCTACTCTCTCTCTAAATCCTCTCCCCTGCTGCTCCCTTCACCTCCCCTCTCCCCATCCTCTCCTCTCCCCATCCTCTCCCCTGCTCCTCCCCTCACCCCCCCTCTCTCCACATCCTCTCCTCTGCTCCTCCCTTCACCTCCCCTCTGTCCCCATCCTACCCCTGCTCCTCCCATTACCTCTCCTCTCTCCCCATCCTCTCCTCTGCTCCTCCACTCACCTCCCCTCTCTCCCCATCCTCTCCTCTGCTCCTCCCCTCACCTCGCCTCTCTCCCCATCCTCTCCCCTGCTCCTCCCTTCACCTCCCCTCTCTCCCATCCTCTCCTCTGCTCCTCTCTTCACCTCCCCTCTCTCCCCATCCTCTCCCCTGCTCCACCTCTCACCCCTCGCTCCCCATCCTACCCCTGTTCCTCCCATTACCTCCCCTCTCCCCCATCCTCTCACCTGCTCCTCCCTTCACCTCCCCTCTCTCCCCACCCTCTCCCCTGCTCCTCCCTTCAACTCCCCTCTCTCCCCTTCCTCACCCTGCTCCTCTCTTCACCTCCCCTCTCCCCTCTCTCCTCATCCTCTCGCTGCTCCTCCTCTCCCTCCTCTCTCCCCATCCTCTCCTCTGCTCCTCCCTTCACATCCCCTCTCTCCCCACCCTCTCCCCTGCTCCTCCCCCACCCCCCTCTCTCCCCATCCTCTCCTCTGCTCCTCCCCTCACCTCCCCTCTCTCCCCATCCTCTCCTCTGCTCCTCCCCTCACCCCCCCTCTCTCCACATCCTCTCCTCTGCTCCTCCCTTCACCTCCCCTCTGTCCCCATCCTACCCCTGCTCCTCCCATTACCTCTCCTCTCTCCCCATCCTCTCCTCTGCTCCTCCCTTCACCTCCCCTCTCTCCCCTTCCTCCTCCTGCTCCTCCTCTCACCCCCTCTCTCCCCATCATCTCTCCTTCCCCTCCCTTCACCTCGCCTCTCTCCCCATCCTCTCCTCTGCTCCTCCCTTCACCTCCCCTCTCTCCCCATCCTCTCCTCTGCTCCTCCCCTCACCTCGCCTCTCTCCCCATCCTCTCCCCTGCTCCTCCCTTCACCTCCCCTCTCTCCCATCCTCTCCTCTGCTCCTCTCTTCACCTCCCCTCTCTCCCCATCCTCTCCCCTGCTCCACCTCTCACCCCTCGCTCCCCATCCTACCCCTGTTCCTCCCATTACCTCCCCTCTCCCCCATCCTCTCACCTGCTCCTCCCTTCACCTCCCCTCTCTCCCCACCCTCTCCCCTGCTCCTCCCTTCAACTCCCCTCTCTCCCCATCCTCTCCCCTGCGCCTCCTCTCACCCCCTCTCTCCCCATCATCTCTCCTTCCCCTCCCTTCACCTCGCCTCTCTCCCCATCCTCTCCTCTGCTCCTCCCTTCACCTCCCCTCTCTCCCCATCCTCTCCTCTGCTCCTCCCCTCACCTCGCCTCTCTCCCCATCCTCTCCCCTGCTCCTCCCTTCACCTCCCCTCTCTCCCATCCTCTCCTCTGCTCCTCTCTTCACCTCCCCTCTCTCCCCATCCTCTCCCCTGCTCCACCTCTCACCCCTCGCTCCCCATCCTACCCCTGTTCCTCCCATTACCTCCCCTCTCCCCCATCCTCTCACCTGCTCCTCCCTTCACCTCCCCTCTCTCCCCACCCTCTCCCCTGCTCCTCCCTTCAACTCCCCTCTCTCCCCATCCTCTCACCTGCTCCTCCCTTCACCTCCCCTCTCTCCCCACCGTCTCCCCTGCTCCTCCCTTCAACTCCCCTCTCTCCCCTGCTCCTCCCTTCACCTCCCCTCTCTCCCTTCACCTCTGCTCTCTCCCCATCCTCTCCCCTGCTCCCCCTTCACCTCCCTCTCCCCATCCTCTCCCCTGCTCCTCCCTTCACCTTCCCTCTCTCCCATCCTCTCCCTCTGCTCCTCTCTTCACCTCCCCTCTCTCCCCATCCTCTCCCCTGCTCCACCTCTCACCCCTCGCTCCCCATCCTACCCCTGTTCCTCCCATTACCTCCCCTCTCCCCCATCCTCTCACCTGCTCCTCCCTTCACCTCCCTCTCTCCCCACCCTCTCCCTGCTCCTCCCTTCAACTCCCCTCTCTCCCCATCCTCTCCCCTGCTCCTCCCTTCACCTCCCCTCTCTCCCCATCCTCTCCCCTGCTCCTCCTTTCACCTCCACTCTCTCCCCATCCTCTCCCCTGCTCCTCCCTTCACCTCCCCTGTCTCCCAATCCTCTCCCCTACTCCTCCCTTCACCTCCCCTCTCTCCCCATCCTCTCCTCTGCGCCTCTTTTCACCTCGCCTCTCTCCCCCATCCTCTCCCCTGCTCCTCCTCTCACCCCTCTCTCCCCATCCTACCCCTGCTCCTCCCATTACCTCGCCTCTCTCCCCATCATCTCCCCTGCTCCACCCTTCACCTCCCCTCTCTCCCATCCTACCCCTGCTCCTCCCATTACCTCCCCTCTCTCCCTATCCTCTCCTCTGCTCCTCCCCTCACCTCCCCTCTCTCCCCATCCTCTCCCCTGCTTCTCCTCTCACCCCCTCTCTCCCATCCTACCCTGCTCCTCCCATTACCTCCCCTCTCCCTCATCCTCTCCTCTGCTCCTCCCTTCACCTCCCCTCTTTCCCCTTCCTCCCCCTGCTCCTCCCTTCACCTCCCCTCTCTCCCCATCCTCTCCCCTCTTCTTTCCCTTCATCTCTCCCCATCCTCTCCCCTGCTCCTCCCTTCACCTCCCTCTCTCCCCATCCTCTCCCATCTTCTTTCCCATCATCTCTCCCCATCCTCTCTCCTGCTCCTCTCTTCCACCTCCCCTCTCTCCCCATCCTCTCCCCTGCTCCTCCCTTCACCTCCCTCTCTCTCCATCCTCTCCTCTGCTCCTCTCTTCACCTCCCTCTCTCCCCATCCTCTCCCCTGCTCCACCTCTCACCCCTCGCTCCCCATCCTACCCCTGTTCCTCCCATTACCTCCCCTCTCCCCATCCTCTCACCTGCTCCTCCTTCACCTCCCCTCTCTCCCCACCCTCTCCCCTGCTCCTCCCTTCAACTCCCCTCTCTCCCCATCCTCTCCCCTGCTCCTCCCTTCACCTCCCCTCTCTCCCCATCCTCTCCCCTGCTCCTCCTTTCACCTCCACTGTCTCCCCATCCTCTCCCCTGCTCCTCCCTTCACCTCCCCCTGTCTCCCAATCCTCTCCCCTGCTCCTCCCTTCACCTCCCCTCTCTCCCCATCCTCTCCTCTGCGCCTCTTTTCACCTCGCCTCTCTCCCCATCCTCTCCCCTGCTCCTCCTCTCACCCCTCTCTCCCCATCCTACCCCTGCTCCTCCCATTACCTCGCCTCTCTCCCCATCATCTCCCCTGCTCCACCCTTCACCTCCCCTCTCTCCCATCCTACCCCTGCTCCTCCCATTACCTCCCCTCTCTCCCTATCCTCTCCTCTGCTCCTCCCCTCACCTCCCCTCTCTCCCCATCCTCTCCCCTGCTCCTCCTCTCACCCCCTCGCTCCCCATCCTACCCCTGCTCCTCCCATTACCTCCCCTCTCTCCCCATCCTCTCCTCTGCTCCTCCCTTCACCTCCCCTCTCTCCCCTTCCTCCCCCTGCTCCTCCCTTCACCTCACCTCTCTCCCCATCCTCTCCCCTCTTCTTTCCAATAATCTCTCCCCATCCTCTCCCCTGCTCCTCCTCTCACCCCCTCCCCATCTTCTCTCCTGCTCCTCCCTTCACCTCCCCTCTCTCCCCATCCTCTCCACTGCACTTCCCCTCACCTCCCCTCGCTCCCCACCCTCTCCCCTGCTCTTCCCTTCACCTCCCCTCTCTCCCCTTCCTCACCCTGCTCCTCCCTTCACCTCCCCTCTCCCCTCTCTCCTCATCCTCTCGCTGCTCCTCCTCTCCCTCCTCTCTCCCCATCCTCTCCTCTGCTCCTCCCTTCAC
The DNA here is from genome assembly GCF_040938575.1 of Ambystoma mexicanum. Classification (NCBI taxonomy): domain Eukaryota; kingdom Metazoa; phylum Chordata; class Amphibia; order Caudata; family Ambystomatidae; genus Ambystoma; species Ambystoma mexicanum. The sequence goes on along the minus strand of NC_090931.1, from coordinate 9,177,574 downwards.
ATCCCCTCTCTCCCCACCCTCTCCCCTGCTCCTCCCTTCACCTCCCCTCACTCCCCATCCTCTCCTCTGCTCCTCCCTTCACCTCCCCTCTCTCCCCATCCTCTCCCCTGCTCCTCCTCTCACCCCCTCTCTCCCCATCATCTCCCCTGCTCCTACCTTCACCTCCCCTCTCTCCCCATCCTCTCCTCTGCTCCTCCCTTCACCTCCCCTCTCTCCCCACCCTCTCCCCTGCTCCTCCCTTCACCTCCCCTCTCTCCCCATCCTCTCCTCTGCTCCTCCTCTCACCCCTCTCTCCCCATCTTCTTCCCTGCTTCTCCCTTCACCTCCTCTCCCTCCCCATCCGTCCCCTCTTCTTTCCCACCATCTCTCCCCATCCTCTCCACTGCTCCTCCTCTCACCCCCTCTCTCCCCATCTTCTCCCCTGCTCCTCCTCTCACCCCCTCTCTCCCCATCTTCTCCCCTGATCCTCCCTTCACCTCCCCTCTCTCCCCATCCTGTCCTCTGCTCCTCCCTTCACCTCCCCTCGCTCCCCACCCTCTCCCTTGCTCCTCCCTTCACCTCCCCTCTCTCCCCTTCCTCACCCTGCTCCTCCCTTCACCTCCCCTCTCCCCTCTCTCCTCACCCTCTCCCCTGCTCCTCCTCTCACCTCCTCTCTCCCCATCCTCTCCTCTGCTCCTCCCTTCACATCCCCTCTCTCCCCACCCTCTCCCCTGCTCCTCCCTTCACCTCCCCTCACTCCCCATCCTCTCCCATCTTCTTTCCCATCATCTCTCCCCATCCTCTCCCCTGCTCCTCCTCTCACCCCCTCTCCCTCCTCATCCTTTCCCCTGCTCCTCCTCTCAACCCCTCTCTCCCCATCCCCTCCCCTGCTCCTCCCTTCACCTCCCCTCTCTCCCCATCCTCTCCTCCTCTCACCCCCTCTCCCCCATCTTTTCCCCTGCTCCTCCCTTCACCTCCCCTCTCTCCCCATCCTCTCCCCTGCTCCTCCCTTCAACTCCCCTCTCTCCCCATCCTCTCCTCTGCTCCTCCCCCCACCCCCTCTCTCCCCATCCTCTCATCTGTTCCTCCTCTCACCCCCTCTCTCCCCATCCTCTCCCCTGCTCCTCCCTTCACCTCCCCTCTCTCCCCATCCTCTCCTCTGCTCCTCCCTTCACCTCCCCTCTCTCCCCATGCTCTCCCCTGCTCCTCCTCTCACCCCCTCTCTCCCCATCATCTCCACTGCTCCTACCTTCACCTCCCCTCTCTCCCCATCCTCTCCTCTGCTCCTCCCTTCACCTCCCCTCTCTCCCCACCCTCTCCCCTGCTCCTCCCTTCACCTCCCCTCTCTCCCCATCCTCTCCTCTGCTCCTCCTCTCACCCCCTCTCTCCCCATCTTCTCCCCTGCTTCTCCCTTCACCTCCTCTCCCTCCCCATCCTTCCCCTCTTCTTTCCCATCATCTCTCCCCATCCTCTCCACTGCTCCTCCTCTCACCCCCTCTCTCCCCATCTTCTCCCCTGCTCCTCCCCTCACCCCCTCTCTCCCCATCGTCTCCTCTGCTCCTCCCTTCAACTCCCCTCCCTCCTCATCCTCTCCCCTGCTCCTCCCCTCACCTCCCCTCCCTCATCCTCTCCTCTGCTCCTCCCTTCACCCCCCTCTCTCCCCATCCTCTCCTCTGCTCCTCCCTTCACATCCCCTCTCTCCCCACCCTCTCCCCTGCTCCTCCCTTCACCTTCCCTCTCTCCCCTTCCTCACCCTGCTCCTCCTCTCACCCCCTCTCCCTCCTCATCCTTTCCCCTGCTCCTCCTCTCACCCCCTCTCTCCCCAGCCCCTCCCCTGCTCCTCCCTTCACCTCCCCTCTCTCCCCATCCTCTCCTCCTCTCACCCCCTCTCCCCCCATCGTTTCCCCTGCTCCTCCCCTCACGTCCCCTCTCTCCCCATCCTCTCCTCTGCTCCTCCCTTCACCTCCCCTCTCTCCCCATCCTCTCCTCTGCTCCTCCCTTCACCTCCCCTCTCTCCCATCCTCTCCTCTGCTCCTCCCTTCACCTCCCCTCTCTCCCCATCGTCTCCTCTGCTACTCCCTTCACCTCCCCTCTCTCCCCATCCTCTCCTCTGCTCCTCCCTTCACCTCCCCTCCTCTCCCCATCCTCTCCCCTGCTCCTCCCTTCACCTCCCCTCTCTCCCCATCCTCTCCCCTGCTCCTCCCTTCAACTCCCCTCTCTCCCCATCCTCTCCTCTGCTCCTCCCCCCACCCCCTCTCTCCCCATCCTCTCATCTGTTCCTCCTCTCACCCCCACTCTCCCCATCCTCTCCCTGCTCCTCCCTTCACCTCCGCTCTCTCCCCATCCTCTCCTCTGCTCCTCCCTTCACCTCCCCTCTCTCCCCATGCTCTCCCCTGCTCCTCCTCTCACCCCCTCTCTCCCCATCATCTCCCCTGCTCCTACCTTCACCTCCCCTCTCTCCCCATCCTCTCCTCTGCTCCTCCCTTCACCTCCACTCTCTCCCCACCCTCTCCCCTGCTTCTCCCTTCACCTCCCCTCTCTCCCCATCCCCTCCTCTGCTCCTCCTCTCACCCCTCTCTCCCCATCTTCTCCCCTGCTTCTCCCTTCACCTCCTCTCCCTCCCCATCCTTCCCCTCTTCTTTCCCATCATCTCTCCTCATCCTCTCCACTGCTCCTCCTCTCACCCCCTCTCTCCCCATCTTCTCCCCTGCTCCTCCCCTCACCCCCTCTCTCCCCATCGTCTCCTCTGCTCCTCCCTTCAACTCCCCTCCCTCCTCATCCTCTCCCCTGCTCCTCCCCTCACCTCCCCTCCCTCATCCTCTCCTCTGCTCCTCCCTTCACCCCCTCTCTCCCCATCCTCTCCTCTGCTCCTCCCTTCACATCCCCTCTCTCCCCACCCTCTCCCCTGCTCCTCCCTTCACCTCCCCTCTCTCCCATCCCTCTCCTCTGCTCCTCTCTTCACCTCCCCTCTCTCCCCATCCTCTCCCCTGCTCCACCTCTCACCCCTCGCTCCCCATCCTACCCCTGTTCCTCCCATTACCTCCCCTTTCCCCCATCCTCTCACCTGCTCCTCCCTTCACCTCCCCTCTCTCCCCACCCTCTCCCCTGCTCCTCCCTTCAACTCCCCTCTCTCCCCCATCCTCTCCCCTGCGCCTCCTCTCACCCCCTCTCTCCCCATCATCTCTCCTTCCCCTCCCTTCACCTCGCCTCTCTCCCCATCCTCTCCTCTGCCCCTCCCTTCACCTCGCCTCTCTCCCCATCCTCTCCTCTGCTCCTCCCTTCACCTCCCCTCTCTCCCCATCCTCTCCTCTGCTCCTCCCTTCACCTCCCCTCTCTCCCCATCGTCTCCTCTGCTACTCCCTTCACCTCCCCTCTCTCCCCATCCTCTCCTCTGCTCCTCCCTTCACCTCCCTCTCTCCCCATCCTCTCCCCTGCTCCTCCCTTCACCTCCCCTCTCTCCCCATCCTCTCCCCTGCTCCTCCCTTCAACTCCCCTCTCTCCCCATCCTCTCCTCTGCTCCTCCCCCCCACCCCCTCTCTCCCCATCCTCTCATCTGTTCCTCCTCTCACCCCCACTCTCCCCATCCTCTCCCCTGCTCCTCCCTTCACCTCCGCTCTCTCCCCATCCTCTCCTCTGCTCCTCCCTTCACCTCCCCTCTCTCCCCATGCTCTCCCCTGCTCCTCCTCTCACCCCCTCTCTCCCCATCATCTCCCCTGCTCCTACCTTCACCTCCCCTCTCTCCCCATCCTCTCCTCTGCTCCTCCCTTCACCTCCACTCTCTCCCCACCCTCTCCCCTGCTTCTCCCTTCACCTCCCCTCTCTCCCCATCCCCTCCTCTGCTCCTCCTCTCACCCCTCTCCTCCCCATCTTCTCCCCTGCTTCTCCCTTCACCTCCTCTCCCTCCCCATCCTTCCCCTCTTCTTTCCCATCATCTCTCCTCATCCTCTCCACTGCTCCTCCTCTCACCCCCTCTCTCCCCATCTTCTCCCCTGCTCCTCCCCTCACCCCCTCTCTCCCCATCGTCTCCTCTGCTCCTCCCTTCAACTCCCCTCCCTCCTCATCCTCTCCCCTGCTCCTCCCCTCACCTCCCTCCCTCATCCTCTCCTCTGCTCCTCCCTTCACCCCCTCTCTCCCCATCCTCTCCTCTGCTCCTCCCTTCACATCCCCTCTCTCCCCACCCTCTCCCCTGCTCCTCCCTTCACCTCCCCTCTCTCCATCCTCTCCTCTGCTCCTCTCTTCACCTCCCCTCTCTCCCCATCCTCTCCCCTGCTCCACCTCTCACCCCTCGCTCCCCATCCTACCCCTGTTCCTCCCATTACCTCCCCTCTCCCCCATCCTCTCACCTGCTCCTCCCTTCACCTCCCCTCTCTCCCCACCCTCTCCCCTGCTCCTCCCTTCAACTCCCCTCTCTCCCCATCCTCTCCCCTGCGCCTCCTCTCACCCCCTCTCTCCCCATCATCTCTCCTTCCCCTCCCTTCACCTCGCCTCTCTCCCCATCCTCTCCTCTGCTCCTCCCTTCACCTCCCTCTCTCCCCATCCTCTCCTCTGCTCCTCCCCTCACCTCGCCTCTCTCCCCATCCTCTCCCCTGCTCCTCCCTTCACCTCCCCTCTCTCCCATCCTCTCCTCTGCTCCTCTCTTCACCTCCCCTCTCTCCCATCCTCTCCCCTGCTCCACCTCTCACCCCTCGCTCCCCATCCTACCCCTGTTCCTCCCATTACCTCCCCTCTCCCCCATCCTCTCACCTGCTCCTCCCTTCACTCCCCTCTCTCCCCACCCTCTCCCCTGCTCCTCCCTTCAACTCCCCTCTCTCCCCATCCTCTCACCTGCTCCTCCCCTTCACCTCCCCTCTCTCCCCACCGTCTCCCCTGCTCCTCCCTTCAACTCCCCTCTCTCCCCTGCTCCTCCCTTCACCTCCCCCTCTCTCCCTTCACCTCTGCTCTCTCCCCATCCTCTCCCCTGCTCCCCCTTCACCTCCCCTCTCCCCATCCTCTCCCCTGCTCCTCCCTTCACCTCCCCTCTCTCCCATCCTCTCCTCTGCTCCTCTCTTCACCTCCCCTCTCTCCCCATCCTCTCCCCTGCTCCACCTCTCACCCCTCGCTCCCCATCCTACCCCTGTTCCTCCCATTACCTCCCCTCTCCCCCATCCTCTCACCTGCTCCTCCCTTCACCTCCCCTTCTCCCCACCCTCTCCCCTGCTCCTCCCTTCAACTCCCCTCTCTCCCCATCCTCTCCCCTGCTCCTCCCTTCACCTCCCCTCTCTCCCCATCCTCTCCCCTGCTCCTCCTTTCACCTCCACTCTCTCCCCATCCTCTCCCCTGCTCCTCCCTTCACCTCCCCTGTCTCCCAATCTCTCCCCTACTCCTCCCTTCACCTCCCCTCTCTCCCCATCCTCTCCTCTGCTCCTCTTTTCACCTCGCCTCTCTCCCCATCCTCTCCCCTGCTCCTCCTCTCACCCTCTCTCCCCATCCTACCCCTGCTCCTCCCATTACCTCGCCTCTCTCCCCATCATCTCCCTGCTCCACCCTTCACCTCCCCTCTCTCCCATCCTACCCCTGCTCCTCCCATTACCTCCCCTCTCTCCCTATCCTCTCCTCTGCTCCTCCCCTCACCTCCCCTCTCTCCCCCATCCTCTCCCCCTGCTTCTCCTCTCACCCCCTCTCTCCCCATCCTACCCCTGCTCCTCCCATTACCTCCCCTCTCTCCTCATCCTCTCCTCTGCTCCTCCCTTCACCTCCCCTCTTTCCCCTTCCTCCCCCTGCTCCTCCCTTCACCTCCCCTCTCTCCCCATCCTCTCCCCTCTTCTTTCCCATCATCTCTCCCCATCCTCTCCCCTGCTCCTCCCTTCACCTCCCCTCTCTCCCCATCCTCTCCCATCTTCTTTCCCATCATCTCTCCCCATCCTCTCTCCTGCTCCTCTCTTCACCTCCCCTCTCTCCCCATCCTCTCCCCTGCTCCTCCCTTCACCTCCCCTCTCTCCCATCCTCTCCTCTGCTCCTCTCTTCACCTCCCCTCTCTCCCCATCCTCTCCCCTGCCTCCACCTCTCACCCCTCGCTCCCCATCCTACCCCTGTTCCTCCCATTACCTCCCCTCTCCCCCCATCCTCTCACCTGCTCCTCCCTTCACCTCCCCTCTCTCCCCACCCTCTCCCCTGCTCCTCCCTTCAACTCCCCTCTCTCCCCATCCTCTCCCCTGCTCCTCCCTTCACCTCCCCTCTCTCCCCATCCTCTCCCCTGCTCCCTCCTTTCACCTCCACTGTCTCCCCATCCTCTCCCCTGCTCCTCCCTTCACCTCCCCTGTCTCCCCAATCCTCTCCCCTGCTCCTCCTTCACCTCCCCTCTCTCCCCATCCTCTCCTCTGCGCCTTCTTTTCACCTCGCCTCTCTCCCCATCCTCTCCCCTGCTCCTCCTCTCACCCCTCTCTCCCCATCCTACCCCTGCTCCTCCCATTACCTCGCCTCTCTCCCCATCATCTCCCCTGCTCCACCCTTCACCTCCCCTCTCTCCCATCCTACCCCTGCTCCTCCCATTACCTCCCCTCTCTCCCTATCCTCTCCTCTGCTCCTCCCCTCACCTCCCCTCTCTCCCCATCCTCTCCCCTGCTCCTCCTCTCACCCCCTCGCTCCCCATCCTACCCCTGCTCCTCCCATTACCTCCCCTCTCCCCATCCTCTCCTCTGCTCCTCCCTTCACCTCCCCTCTCTCCCTTCCTCCCCCTGCTCCTCCCTTCACCTCACCTCTCTCCCCATCCTCTCCCCTCTTCTTTCCAATAATCTCTCCCCATCCTCTCCCCTGCTCCTCCCTCACCCCCTCCCCATCTTCTCTCCCTGCTCCTCCCTTCACCTCCCCTCTCTCCCATCCTCTCCACTGCACTTCCCCCTCACCTCCCCTCGCTCCCCACCCTCTCCCCTGCTCTTCCCTTCACCTCCCCTCTCTCCCCTTCCCTCACCCTGCTCCTCCCTTCACCTCCCCTCTCCCTCTCTCCTCATCCTCTCGCTGCTCCTCCTCTCCCTCCTCTCTCCCCATCCTCTCCTCTGCTCCTCCCTTCACATCCCCTCTCTCCCCACCCTCTCCCCTGCTCCTCCCTTCACCTCCCCTCACTCCCCATCCTCTCCTCTGCTCCTCCCTTCACCTCCCCTCTCTCCCCATCCTCTCCCCTGCTCCTCCTCTCACCCCCTCTCTCCCCATCATCTCCCCTGCTCCTACCTTCACCTCCCCTCTCCCCATCCTCTCCCTCTGCTCCTCCCTTCACCTCCCCTCTCTCCCCACCCTCTCCCCTGCTCCTCCCTTCACCTCCCCTCTCTCCCCATCCTCTCCTCTGCTCCTCCTCTCACCCCTCTCTCCCCATCTTCTTCCCTGCTTCTCCCTTCACCTCCTCTCCCTCCCCATCCGTCCCCCTTTCTTTCCCACCATCTCTCCCCATCCTCTCCACTGCTCCTCCTCTCACCCCCTCTCTCCCCATCTTCTCCCCTGCTTCCACCTCTCACCCCCTCTCTCCCCATCTTCTCCCCTGATCCTCCCTTCACCTCCCCTCTCTCCCCATCCTGTCCTCTGCTCCTCCCTTCACCTCCCCTCGCTCCCCACCCTCTCCCTTGCTCCTCCCTTCACCTCCCCCTCTCTCCCCTTCCTCACCCTGCTCCTCCCTTCACCTCCCCTCCCCTCTCTCCTCACCCTCTCCCCTGCTCCTCCTCTCACCTCCTCTCTCCCCATCCTCTCCTCTGCTCCTCCCTTCACATCCCCTCTCTCCCCCCCCTCTCCCCTGCTCCTCCCTTCACCTCCCCTCACTCCCCATCCTCTCCCATCTTCTATCCCATCATCTCTCCCCATCCTCTCCCCTGCTCCTCCTCTCACCCCCTCTCCCTCCTCATCCTTTCCCCTGCTCCTCCTCTCAACCCCTCTCTCCCCATCCCCTCCCCTGCTCCTCCCTTCACTCCCCTCTCTCCCCATCCTCTCCTCCTCTCACCCCCTCTCCCCCATCTTTTCCCCTGCTCCTCCTTCACCTCCCCTCTCTCCCCCATCCTCTCCCCTGCTCCTCCCTCAACTCCCCTCTCTCCCCATCCTCTCCTCTGCTCCTTCCCCCCACCCCCTCTCTCCCCATCCTCTCATCTGTTCCTCCTCTCACCCCCTCTCTCCCCCATCCTCTCCCTGCTCCTCCCTTCACCTCCCTCTCTCCCCATCCTCTCCTCTGCTCCTCCCTTCACCTCCCCTCTCTCCCCATGCTCTCCCCTGCTCCTCCTCACCCCCTCTCTCCCCATCATCTCCACTGCTCCTACCTTCACCTCCCCTCTCTCCCCATCCTCTCCTCTGCTCTCTCCCTTCACCTCCCCTCTCTCCCCACCCTCCACTCTCCTCCTTCACCTCCCCTCTCTCCCATTCCTCTCCTCTGCTCCTCCCTCTCACCCCCTCTCTCCCCATCTTCTCCCCTGCTTCTCCCTTCACCTCCTCTCCCCCCCATCCCTTCCCCTCTCTTTCCCATCATCTCTCCCCATCCTCTCCACTGCTCCTCCTCTCACCCCCTCTCTCCCCATCTTCTCCCCTGCTCCTCCCCTCACCCCCTCTCTCCCCATCGCTCCTCTGCTCCTCCCTTCAACTCCCCTCCCTCCTCATCCTCTCCCCTGCTCCTCCCCTCACCTCCCCTCCCTCATCCTCTCCTCTGCTCCTCCCTTCACCCCCCTCTCTCCCCATCCTCTCCTCTGCTCCTCCCTTCACATCCCCTCTCTCCCCACCTCTCCCTGCTCCTCCCTTCACCTTCCCTCTCTCCCTTCCTCACCCTGCTCCTCCCCTCACCCCCTCTCCCTCCTCATCCTTTCCCCTGCTCCTCCTCGTCACCCCCTCCTCTCCCCAGCCCCTCCCCTGCTCCTCCTTCACCTCCCCTCTCTCCCCATCCTCTCCTCCCTCACCCCCTCTCCCCCCATTCGTTTCCCCTGCTCCTCCCCTCACTCCCCTCTCCCCATCCTCTCCTCTGCTCCTCCCTTCACCTCCCCTCTCTCCCCATCCTCTCCTCTGCTCCTCCCTTCACCTCCCCTCTCTCCCCATCCTCTCCTCTGCTCCTCCCTTCACCTCCCCTCTCTCCCCATCTCCCTCTGCTACTCCCCTTCCACCTCCCCTCTCTCCCCATCCTCTCCTCTGCTCCCCTTCACCTCCCCTCTCTCCCCATCCTCTCCCCTGCTCCTCCCTTCACCTCCCCTCTCTCCCCATCCTCTCCCTGTCCTCCCTTCAACTCCCCTCTCTCCCATCCTCTCCTCTGCTCCTCCCCCACCCCCTCTCTCCCATCCTCTCATCTGTTCCTCCTCTCACCCCCACTCTCCCCATCCTCTCCCTGCTCCTCCCTTCACCTCCGCTCTCTCCCCATCCTCTCCTCTGCTCCTCCCCTCACCTCCCCTCTCTCCCCATCCTCTCCCCTGGCTTTTTCCCCTCCCTTCTTCACCCCCTCTCTCCCCATCATCTCCCCTGCTCTCCACTTCACCTCCCCTCTCCTCCCATCCTCTCTCTTCTGCTCCTCCCTTCACCTCCACTC